>NW_027287538.1:60814266-61221766 GCF_022747635.1 Hetaerina americana
TTTTACCAGAACCGAATAATATTATCTTCAAGGAAAAGCAATTTTAGGAACGGTGATTCAAGTTTCATAGTAAACTATTGCTTTGATCGAATGTTATAAATTAAATTTCAGGAATATAGTAATTGTTAATAATCAGAAAAGTCTAATTACTTCAGTGTAACGCATGAGCTACACTAAACTCACTGGGGTAATAACCTTTAGTAATGATGACTCAGTTTTAACTATGTGCGGGAGGTCCTGGAAAAGAGTATTTATATCCCAAGGGTCTCACTTTCCGAAGCCCTAGGCACTTTAGCATAGAGATGGCGATGATACGCTGAAGCCTAAGTAACACAGTATGGAAACGAAGAAGTTGGTAAGCTGCATAGTACCCAGGTGGAAGCACAGGTATAAAAATCGATACTCAACATTTGATGGTGTGTTTGCCTAGTAAATAGAGCGTACACGGATATCCTCAGATTCCAATCCAGGCGATGCCCAATAGGACGACATCACCTCACATGCAGGCGTTGAAGTTTCCAGTAGGAAAGCCCTTGGGTTCGATTACGGGTAATGCCTCTGAAATACCTTCGACTTCACTGAAACTGTGTGATTTTTTTCGGATACCAGATAACACTGGAGTGACACGGAAAAAAGGTGGCCCTCTGGTCTTTGAATTTCACAAGACCTATAGAGCCTCTTAGTATTGGCCATTGGGTGAGCTCTACCATCTGCAATCACACCTACCTTCGTGTTGATTACTTTGGTGATGCTTATCGACATTTTATGAGGGATATTCTTCTGCATTAACCTGAGTAATATTTCATAGACACAAAAAATGACGGTGGCATTGGCTTTCGTTAAATTCTCGTAAAACCCGAAATTACCAACAGAATCCATTGTGATTCAATTTTGCAAACATGCCACGTAATGAATTAAGGGACAACTCCGATGGCCATAATAAGTTAGCGCCACTCTTCCCGCAGTGAAAACTGATTTTTTGGTGATGGTTTGTGGGAAAACTTACAGCTTCCTGTTGCAAGCGCCATTTATCCTTCAGTTCGCTGAGGAGGGCTACATTGTGGCCGAAATACGCGTATCCGACGCATACTCGTCCTTCCCTCCTTGTTGTTATGTCCTGACGCTGCTCAATTTGGGTAATATTCTCCCAGTAGTGAGGCGCTTATCTCTGTGGCTGTCCCTGGCGCGGAATTTACTCCTGTAAACAATCCCGGATAGTTTATATCTGGCCATATACCCGGGTATCCTAAACAGAGTCCCTTTAACCCTGAGAAGGATCCCAATTGGGTTTCATTGGGTGTGTCTGTAGTTGGTCTCTCGCGAGGAAGTAACATTCCCGCAAACTACTACAGAAGGGTATTCTGGTTAAGAGGTTGTTGTTGGTCACTGTCGTGGAATTTCTTTCCCCATAAACCATCACAACAAAATTTGTTTTCATTGCGGGATGAGTGAAGCTAACTTATTACGACCATAGGATTTTTCCTTTAATGTATTAATTAACGAGGCCATATAGCTCAATTTTCCTAGATGTTATGCCATGAAATGGGCAATTCGAGAAAAAATGGTTGTTGAAAACCATGATAGATATTTTTTTTGAAGAATTTAGCTTTAATAATTTCCCTGGAAACTGAATTTTTACGTATTTGCAAAATTACTATCGTATATATTTAGTTGGTTTAGATCATCCAAAGGGGGTATACAAGGTGTGATCAAAAAAAGACAGGACTGAATATATAACTTGTTTATTCCGACGGATACACCTTAATCGAACTCGTCGCCCTCAAAGTACATGCCTTGGCTAACGACACACCTTTGCTAACGTTTCTTCCAGCTCTCGAACCCTGCCTGGTAAGCCTCCTTAAGGATCCTCTTCAGGTCCACCGCCAAATTAGTTAGCCAAATTAATGTCCGTAATTAAGTCGAATCGGCACCATTTCAAGGTTGATTTTATCTTTGAACACAAAAGAAGGTTTTCAGAAACTCTGGGTTGGTATTGACTCGATCCAGGAGTTCCTGACAAATGACCACACGTTTTTGTCTCTGTTCATCAGTCAGCACCCGCGGGACGAATTTTGATGCGACGCGCGTCATGCCCAAAATGTCTACCAAAATTGCTTGACAGGATCCAAAACTAATGTTCACTTCCTCGGCTATCTCCCTAACAGCTAAACAGCGATTTGCCCGCACCAAATCGTTCACCAAATTGACATGGTTGGGGTCTGTCAAAGTGGAAGGCCGCCCCGTTCGCGAATCTTCATCTGTCGAGGTTTTGCCCGATTTAAGACGTCTGTACCACTCAAAACACTGGCTTCGACTTATAGCTTCATTAGCATAGGGTTGCTAAATCATTCTAAATGTCTTTGTAGCACTTTTTCCAAGTTTGGAACAAAATTTCACGCGCACACGCTGTTCCTCTAACTCCATTGCTGCCGTTGCACGCGGCGACGAACAGGTTAAGACACGTACCGCTGCTGCTGCGTAACGTCTTGACACAAACAAACGCAACTCCCCTCGTTTTAGTCGTCAGATGTATCACTAGATGGCGCACTTTGATTGCACCTTGTATGAAGGCAATGAGCCAGCGGTAAGGAATTTTATCATTTTTTCTTATTTCATAATAAAAATAGATTGGTACGATCATTTGGAAAAATATCACTCAATCCTTACGCCCTTTTCCACTTCAGGTACTGTTTTCATGTCGACATGATACTCAAATTTTAATTAAGTTTTACCTAATACTAGTTTTTTTAGCAATAATAACTCGTGTGCAGAAAGTATTTCGTTCGTCACATCAATATCGGTTATTCTTTTCAACTGTTTGCATTATATCTTCTCAGTAGATGCCAGTAATTTGTATCTTCCCGAGTCCAGTGGACAGCATATACGTATATTAAGCTCGCGTGCGAGTGTGAGTAGATATAGAGTTTTGATTTTCGTTCTCTGTTCGCAACGCTAGGAGTGTGTTCAAATCTTTCCACCCTATTCTCCCCTGAATGACCGTTTTCTACACCACCTCAGGCGTTTGTCTCACATCCTATGCAGTGTAATTCTCATTCAAAGCTTTATTTATCCCCTAATGTTAGAAGTAGGCTCGAAAGAACATGTAAATAATAGCTTCGAAATGCATGCACTTTCGTTCTAGTCTCAGTTTCCTTTCGAATTTGAATATTGTTTTTGCAATTTATCCATTCATGGGAGGCTCGTTACTTGCTAGCGACAAAAGTTTCTTCAAGTTTCTTCCCACCGTCCACTTCTCAGAGACTTAACGCTTTTTCCTCCAATGATTTCGCAATTCATAGTGACTTAAGATATCAATTCCTTTTGCGTCATTTTGATTTTTCCGTGTAGTTAGATACGAATCACAGATTCATAATTTGCGATTACAAGTCTTTAAGAGAACGTCAAGTGCACGGTCAGTCTCTTGCCCATTGAAGGAAAAGTTAAACGACTGGAGAATGCCTAGAGCCCTGAAGGGAACTTCCTTCGATGCTCATCAATGTTTTCTTGCGAATTTCAAAACGGTGTTTCTTTATAATGAAATTCAAAGCGCTTGAAAAGACGACCATTAGATATTTTTAACATATTAATTCCGTTTCACCGCTCTCTTATTCGAAGTTTATCGATTGTAGACAGGGAATTGTGTGTCGTATTGTCTTAAGCAATATAGCCATTATCATTATCGCGGGCTTCGGAGACGTACCACGTGATTGACGAAGACATCATGGAGGCCTTTGTTTACACTTCATGTCCTTTTCTCCTCCGATTCTATGTTTAATAACCTCGTCGAAGTAAATCCAAGGTGAGGAGAATATGAAGTAATGTTACAAAAACAGAATTGATCACATTTGCCACCACACTGTGACGACACACATTGATGATTGAAAACATATAAGGAACGGTGCAAGTGATATCGTATAACTTTGGGACATTTTCCGTGAGCTTATTATTATAACCTTTCAAATCCTCCCCTGCAGATTGACATTCCATCGAAAGTAATCACGATGGCAATGCTAAAATTTTGAAATGGTAATAAATAATACCCCGTCCATGCGATTCGCACCACACAACATTTTATATTAATTTTCATAATTGATCTTTAAATTAATAAATTTAAGTAATGCGCTCTCAATTCGTTATAATCATATATAGCCGATATTGTTTCCATCATCACGGTTTATAAACCATAAGAGGATGAACTTTTAAATTTCGCATCAAATTATGGGAAAGAGAGAGGGTGGGGCAGTAACATAGTCGAGTGACATTGGTGGTATGTTTTGCGCAGCGGTTCAAAAATTGCTTCCGTAAAAAAAAGTGATTTTGCGTCAAAACTACGATTATAAAAAGGATTTTACCCAGGAAGACTGCTTAAACTAGTCTAGTATAATTAGAAGACTAATTCTTGTTGACTTATTTTTCACGCAGAGTTTTTGCGGTTTTCTTATTTTGTATATCGATCGCCTTGGCACTATTTTTGAGCATGTTAAATACTTTCCGTTTCTCCAATCACTAAAATTCGTAATAACCTTTGTTTAATTACCATCATATAAGTGAACCAAACACATTGGGATCGAGATGGTGCGGGGGCTATCGTTCCCGCTTCCCACCCAGAGGGCCCGGGTTCAAATCCCGGCGGTGTTGAATATTTTTCAGAGGAATCTCGATCCCTACTTGAGGTACTTTGTGGAGGGAACTTTGAGTGAGTACGCCGTCCGTCGGATGGGACGTTTAGCTGCGGACCCCTCTGCGCCTTTCGTAAAGAGTAAGTAGGCTAATGCAGACGCCGGGTTTGTCTTCATCCTTTCCTGTCCATCCCTAATGGCGCAAATGGCCTCAGCTGTCGGTCGCCTCCCCTAAATACTACTACTACGAAACACATGAAGCAAGTCGCAAATGTTTACCCAAACTGCCAATGTCAGGGCAATGGTCGTATGATATGTGACATTGGTATCCTACAACAAAGATGTTGATGCTGCTTCGGGTGCTGTCATGCTTACTATAGATTTTCTTAACTCTAAAACCAAATTTTAATAAATGTTCTATAGAGCACAGTTGAAAATGTCAACAGCTGGATACTATAGCGATCTCAATGAACAAGAGCTGGCAACGTGAAGTTTGACCGGGATAGCCCTGAAGCCAATCTGCTTTGTCTCTGCTGAAGCTAAGTCTCACGTTCGTTTTACGTATTATTAAATAATTTAATTCGCGATTATGGCAAACTAATAAGAATGTCGGACAGGTTGGTTTTCTCACTGGATGAATAAACTATGTATATTTTTCGCTGCTTGAAGCGTCGAATCCCCCCCCCCATACTTGTACGGCGTCGAGAATGGTGTTAAGGAGATAAATTTAGTCTGAAACTATAATTAGTTTACTCAATCAGGGATCACAAATGTTCACCAAATTGAGCCCACTAAGATCAAGATATGTTTTGCATAAATCCCAGCATGTTTCCTCCAAACTTCCGGAATGTCGTTTTCAGTTTTTAAAAGGCTGATTATTTAATAAGCGCTAGGTGATAAGAAACACGAAGATAGGTTGCACCCAAATCACGTGAAAGCCTTCGAACGGCACCTTAGTCGTAGGGGCGTGTTGAGCTGTCCATTTGTGAAAAGGGAACTTAGACAACGGAGTGCATTGCACATATTGATCTATATTTCAAATTAATTTTACCTACGCAATCCTTTCATCAATGAAGAGAAATAGTATGCTGTTTACGCGTTGCCACAATAGATTAACAATGTCGTCGTTGCTAATATAAACACAAAGCTTTCTCGAACTTTCTACGTGATGTGTTCGATTAATTTTTAGAACCTGAGAATGAATTGCACGTAATTTAACAATTCCAATTTTAGATTTATTTTACGTAAATTATAATTTTAATTAATAAAGAGAAATATCATACCACTCATATCATGCGCTATCATCAGGGCTTATAATAATGTACTAATGTGTTTTTTTGCTATCGCAACCGAGTAGTCCCCTGGTTATGCCAATGCTTGATGTTCGATTATTTTATCATACTAGTATGAAACAAACATGGCCTCTCCCGCAATTCTGTGATTGGAACCTTCCAATGATTGCTGACATGTAATTACGGGAACTAATAAGATGTTTAGTTGTAAAATTTTTACAATTTAAAAAATTCTGAAAAAATTAATGGATATATGTTTAATATATGATTATTATAGATTATAAATGGTGGTTTGTACAATAATACATGGAGAGCATACTTTAGACTTATTATTCTTACTGTTCTCGTCGGTGTAAGATTAAAAATTTTTCTATGATTTTTTTCCGATAACTGACATATAGATATAATAACATCTCGTATCGATCCCAATACGAAATTTCTACTTTCAGGAAGTTTAAGGATTCTAGCTTCCTTCTGTGACGTCTGCTCTTTCCCCGGAAGTAATCACGCACCCTAGGTAAAGCTGGGAGGGCAGGCCCGGACAAGCAGTTCCCGAATCGGAGCCCGGAGCACACTGGCCTCCAGCCAAAGGTCACATCCATTGGTCTGTGCACTGTGCTGATCATGGGACAGAAGAAATTCAAAGTAAGTCGAATGGAAGGGGCAGGATTTTTAGTGGGGACCATGGTATTTCTCTACTAATCCTGGTCGTATTAAGTCACGGATGGCCGGTTTAGTTCAAGTTTAGGTGAAACTAAAGCCCACTGGCATCGAGCCCTAAATTTTCTAGAATAATATGTGAAATGCACGAATTCAGAGAAATTAGAAATGGGGTGACGATTTCTTTCTCTATTCTATTTATTGTTTTTCGAAAATTAGGGAAAATTTTTATATTGGGTTTTCTTTCCCATGCTATTTAGTGAAGTGCATCGAATTAAATCCACGGTTGTCACATTCACACTGTAAACACCGTTCAAGAGGCGTGAAATTTGGCTGCGATGGATTGATTTTCGCGAAACCTGAAGATTTATCCGAAAAGTTTAGTGATAGCCACCCCGGTATCATGGGAAATCAAAGTGCTTGGATTTCGTATTCGGCCGTGAACGAGGGAGGCGTAACCTTGAATTTAATGCTTAAGTCATCCGACGAGTTGTATCCACTACTCTACCCCGCAGCCATCTGAGAAATATGCAAGGAAGGGCCCCTCCCTCCCTCCCGTCCTCTCTTATCTCAAACTCTTGAATATTCTGCCATGCTCCCACTTAATGAGGGCATTCCCCAATTTTGGTAACGGATTACGTAACTCTCTCCTCTTCTCCTTTTCTGCAGATAAATGGATTCGACGAGTCGCTGCCTGTTTGAAAAAACTTCATTTTCAAAACATTATCAACTAACCGTAACGAATCTCAAGCACTACTCAAAATGTAGTTCTGCGCTCGTTCAAAGTCAAATGAGTGAAGAAGCCCACGAGTTTTCGTTGGTTTCTTGTTTTTTTCAGAAATGCGAAAACGACGATCCTTGCGCGCAATCTTATAGTAGACGAAATTTTTATTGACTTAATTGATTTTGTTTTAAGTAAACGAAATATTTTATGACGAAATATTTATTTCACTGCCCGGAGTTCGATCACCCGCTCTCCGAATAATCCCTACCGATTGAAATATGATAAGGATCTTTATAAAAGGAATGAATTGTATTTAACTGTCGTATCTCGATGAAATTTACAATTTATTGTAAATAAACTAAACACGATCGTACTTCAAAGTTTATAGAGTACGCAAGGCTGTTGAGATTGAATTTTTAGAAATTGTAGAAAATGATTTCAAATAACGACATAATGATGATGGAATGACAAAACCTTTACACTGTACATATATAGTGGAAAACTTTTTATCATTTGGCCATTAGTATGTTCGAATTCCAACATATCATGACCAAAACTACGCTTTTCGTAAAATTATAGCGATAGAAATGGATGAGGAGAAAATTTTAACACCTAATTTAATAAGTAAAGCGCGATTTCTGTCTGAAAATTCTTATATTATAAATATTAGTAGCGGTAATAGAAGTGATGTGACAATGAAATTGAAAATTAAATGATAGTTTTCCACCAAATAAGTATTTTACTCGAGACTATTCAATGTATGCGTAACGACTTCGTTTCATTTGTATAATATTTTTAGTTCGTAGCTGTGTCGAACCATTAAACTTAAGTGAATGCTACCTTCTAACCTCGTTGAAGTTCCTGCTTAGGATAAGTTTTTTTTACTACCTTAAATTCCTGGAAATTCCTGGTTAGCGAGGAAATATTTTAAGTACTGTAGTAGTCCCTCATTTCGTGCGGCCCTGTTGCTTATATAATCTCGGCGCTGCCACAAGTTTTCCCACCTTCTCCTGGTTCGTGACCAGCATCTCAAATTCTCCTCAGTTGCACGCCATCTTGTCGAAATTGGTCCGAAGGAAAGTCAGTCCTCTGACTCGAACACATATCGAGTCACTAACGACGTGCATACACTGGAATGATTATTCGTTCGCCCACAGACCTTATCCTAATTCCTCAAAGATTACGCGTCCATGACCTCAGCCAAGGTTTGTGACTACTTATTTCATTTTGAATCGTATCCGCAGCAGAAGATAACTCACCGATTTAATGACTTAGTTCTGTTTACTACATTATTATGAGGAGATAAGAGAAGATTACAACCCCTTAAGAAGTAAAATATTCTGAGCGTATTAACTTCGTATTCCTCAAATCATTTGCGTCACGTAAATGTATTTTCTTCGTGATTTTTTTGTGCACTGCCTAGCTACTTCGTATAAATAAACATTCAGTTTTTGATATATCTTCAGCATATGAAAGTGATATCGAAGCAAACTTTAGTGCTGAGGAGAAAGTATATTTGTTTCTGAATGTCACCAAACGTAATGCCTCAAACGAAATGTCGAAAAACGACAATTTTTTTCGGAAGGTTTATTATTTGCTTAACGTAAATGAAAAGCCGATATTTGAAAGGGTATTGGATGTGCTGGTATATTGACCGATGACAGGGTGGTGTTCTTGAACCAAAAGCAACAGCGAGAAAACCAGGAAAATTGCACTGGCTCTGCCTAGCCTAATAGCTCCTTTGGCGAACATTTGAGCTTCCATTTAGCTGAAATTGAAGCTGAATAAAATGAGGTTCAGCTGATATTTCTGAAGGTATGGTAAATCTGACTTTTTAAATCAATTTAATTTGTTGCTCAAATTTAATTTAAAAAATAGTTTCCTGAGTTAAACGTCTACTGTTGCACAGTAGGAATAGAGGTTTAAAAATTGACCTTTTCAGAACAACCAGTTTCATTTAATGCCCTGGAAATTGTAATTTACAAACATTTCGAAAGAGTACTTTTATGATATAAAATAAGGTACTAAAACTTTCAAATACAGATTTTAATCTTTTTCTTTCTCTCTCCCTCTCACTGTTTCTTTTTCCGTTGTCTTGAGGTATGTAACACATGGCGGGATAGACAACTGTCAATATGAAGCTAGAACCTTTCGTGTGAGCCACATAAAAATCTTTTTGAAGCAAGTTAGCTTGGTGAAAATAAGTTAGTGTTCAAACGATGCAACAATTTCAGAATGTAGAAATCATCCGCCTTGACCGTGATACGAACTCTGGCTGCTTTAGCCGGTGAAGCTACCGAGGCGTCCTCTTACAATCCGAAATTTTGGGGACTTTGAAGGAGCAAGATGTTGTTACTAAACACACTAAGCATACAATGTCACAGGTATTACACAGCCAACAAAAAGAATAAGGATGTTTTACCGTTGACAAATTCCAAGAAACTGCGGGAGATCCCGCGACAGTATCCTTTGACGGAGTTATCTGCTAAATGTGCATTACAATTCAGGTTGCTACAGTTTCAGGTATAAAAATATTTCGCCTTGACCGGGATTTTTACACACCGAAATTATTGCATTGCAATGCACCTTTAGTGACTGACTACGTTAAAAGTTACCGTCGTGGTATCTCCCGCAGTTTCTTGTAAGTGTTTATTCAGTTAGCTAAACTTGTTATCATTAATAATTTAGCGAACAATACTACAGTGATGAGTGCACTCGACGATGAAGTCGCATAGTGGTTAGAGAGACTTCTAAATGTATTGGCAGTCATATTTTTGTACTGTAGTACCAATATGCATGTGTGTGACTAACAAATAGCCTTAAAACAATACGGTAGACATTCATAAAGTTTTTTTTTGCTCTCTTACCACCGGGTTTCATTCGAAGTGATTTCATTTTTGCGACTCAATGAGCGGCGATGCCGTACAAATTCTCGTGAAGAAGCGCGAATTCGCTAGTCAGAGTTCCGAAAAGAATTTCACTCTCAAAATCTGTCCCCGGTCTAAGCGTGTTGTGTTCAGCTGGAGTGAATAATATTATGCGAATCTTATCACAGTCAGCAATACGGAGAATATATTTTCTAAGAGAAGAAAAATATTGATCTTAAACAACAGATGAAAACTCAAACCACACCATGTTGAATGCCTCTGTTCTAGAAAACGAGAAAAATTCACATTCAGAGATTAATTCTGTAATTTAAGATGTGCGTCCGAAATCGTAATGACTAATGAAGGTTGACGCTTATCTTTTTCAATGAGAACGTAATAAAGAAACAAATGAAAATAATTTTTTACGTGAGTGCAAAAATATATAAAAATTCTTTTGTCCCAAAAATAATAATACTTATGAAGAGCTATTCATTAAAAAAATTGCATTAATTAAAATTTTAATATTTTCTGGCATTATTTTTTGGGAGCAATTTATGTTTACAATGTATTGCAGTTAATCGTAAAAAATCAAGGAAATCGCCATTTAAATTACATTTCGTCTAAATTCAAAAACATCTCTTATTAATTAGGGGCTGTCTCAAAAGGGATATTTTACCGAAGCCCAGTATTAAAAATCAACGACTGACTTAAAATTATGTCATTCATGATATTGGGATATGCAGTGTCATGCCTCTTAACTATTTCCTGCTCAACGCCAAATCAAAGTCAACGCGGGAAGTGTTAGGACCGATAACAGAGTGAGACGCACATTTCGAGATATTTTAGATATCTCAAGATATAATAGTACCCTGAAAACTGCCGCTAGGGTGTGTGGCAGGTGGTGAATACACACCAGACTAGTTTTTACCCGAATAAGACCCTACCGCGGTGGAACAATGTTATTCTGATCCCTTATTGTTCGTGAAAAAAATGACATATTGAATCTATTTTGACATGATCTCTCCCATAGTAAGATGGGGGTAATAATACATTTTCAACATCACTGCTGAATAGACATTCTTCCAATTTATGGAAGAGATTAAATCTGTAAATTAACTTTCACCATATGAACGATTCTGAGCCTAGCTGCTCTATTATTTTGGATAAAATATTAAGTTTATCATAGCATCGATTTAGAAACATAACTCCTCTACGATGCACACAAAACCAATTCGGCAAATGATCCAACTTCGTGAGGAGCTCATATATTGGCAGGACATTCTATATGAGGCCTAACCAACAACAGATAACATGCTTTTAACCTTTTTATCACTCTTACCCAGTACTTTTCAAATAAATTCTATTTTTTGTTAGCTTTTTCACATATTCTCCATATGTGTTTCACCCAGGAGAGGTCGGTGATTGACCGCTTTTAAATGCTGTGACAAAGAAACTACGAACGCCATTTAAGCGTAAATGTTTGTTGTGCTGGTCCTTAGCCATAGGATTCGCTTTTCTTACAATCGTTGATTTTTATATACGTTGCGTAAGAATAACAGATATATGGTATTCACTTTCTCAATTAATTAAATCGACGTCACATCCAGAAGGGTTTGTCGGGTGAACGCTGATACAGAGTGTGGCAACATGGCTTGCTTTTTTAAAGTGGCTTTGCTTTGTAAAAAAGGAAGTTCTGTTTCCGCAACTTGTATAAGGACTAAATACGTGGGAAATGAATAATTTCAGTGCACGGAATGGGGTCAGTTGCTGTCTATAGTATTTCACTATTCGATTTCCCACCAAGTATGGGCAAATTAAACCGCTTTAATGTTCAGGTGGGGCTGCCCGAAATTATGTCCTCTGAAAATTTAATACGACTCTTTTTAAATGTCTAGACTTTGAAACGATCTAAGCAAATAATTAGTGCTGGGCGATTTATTACCATCAACAGACGTACTATGTCCAAATTGATGTCATTCATGTATTGAATTGTAGCTTTGATAAAACGGCCTCTTAACTGGAAACCCCCCACGCATCGGGAAGGGGATTTCAATTGTTTACAACTTCCTTTCCGCAATTTTCTCGCAAACGGTCCTCCGACGGGCGAGGTCATGCCTTAGCTCGAAGTAGGCCATCCAGCGACATGACAGTAAAATGTGGACATCCTTCGAATATCATTTGTGCTTATACTGAGGGTTCAGGAAGGTCACCGCCAAGCATAATTGTATACCCTCGGATAACCTGGTCTGGACCACAACCTGAAAGAAAAGTCTCTCTAAACACTAGAATAACCAACTTATTGGCAATTTTTCTCTTCATATGAGTGCCATTATATTGGTAAAGGTTATTAATTTAGGTATTATGCAGGTCAGTATGTTAACCGTGAGTATAGTAGTTATGAAATTATTATCGAATGAAGTGTTTATCTTTCAATTGATTTCTCCATAAGAGCGAGTACAAATTTAATTGATTTCAATTGCAAATATTTAAAAAGATCGATTACGTGGAGACGTGTTTTTTCTTACACCAAGTAATAGTTTTAACTACCCATTAAGCAAGTTTAAGGCATCTGACACATACTTGTGATAGCGGAGGAACCACGAGCTTCCTTAGAAGTACTCGGAAATAAACTTTTTTCCTAATCCCCTACTAAGTTTCACGATCGCGTCTCAAATTTCCTATGGAAAAGTTGTCGTGTCCTAATTTCGTTTGACGCATATCCATGCAGTGGCTATCGCCATAATATTTAGACGAAAATATTGAAATGGGTGAAGCAATGGGTTTCTTAAAATATTTGGTCACCCATTATCCGTGTTTTATTTTTCGTGATGGTTAATTTGTCAACGGTTCAAAATATTATTCAAATTTGAGCCACTGCTTGCAAAGTTAAAGATATTTTGGCCATGAATATTTATAGTATTTTGCTCCAGAATCAATTAATCTTTTTCACTTGAGATTTTAACAAACCCCCTTGTTGTATCTGAATACCCAGTTCGTTCTAATACTGTTGCTTACGAGAATTCAGAGTATGATTCCCTTATGGGGTAAAGATTTCGTAACATGCCTACATAGGTTTCCGACCAATTTTGACTTTTCCACTCCTTAAAATTGATAACTCGTTTCAAATGTTAAAAATTTTCCAACCTCAGTTTTGCTAAGATTTAAAAAAAATCAAAAATTATTTTACCGAGAATCCGTTACCAATTCACCCCTCAGTAAGAGATTCCGAATAACTCACTCCAACTGATCCAGTTTCTCAAAGTACTGACCTTCACAAATCTTTGCTCTGATCTGAGATCGTCATGTGGGATCATTAATGCACCTTATCGGCAAAATTGTCACGTCGAATCCGGTCGTGCTCTACTCTCGCACGAGCGAAATATTTAAATGACGAATCATTGGATGCGTGAGTATAACACGATAAGGTTTTTGAGTATTCATGTTGGTGATTGCTATTTTTTAATAGTTGTCGCCATTGTTTATTTTTAATGAAAGCTTTGCCAAGAATGGCCCCCGATCATTATCTCCGCCTACAGTAATGGGTTGGTTGCGCAATCCGTTTCAGAATGCGAATTCCGATACGCAGAAGCAAAAAGTGACTCACGAAATCCGCCCCTTGCTTGTTTTTTTTCAGTTTCTTGTCATAGCTCGAGCGTGGCGTTGGGCGATTCGGAAGGAAGTGGATGACATGCGAGTTGGATTGAGGTTTGGGAGAGGGTGACACTGAGAAAGGAAACGGCAGAAATATTGGGCAAGCGAGGAAGAGAGGGGGAAGCGAATAAGCAATTAAGATATCAAACGGATGGAAAACAATGACAGGAAAACGAAGAGTGTCACAACGGCTGAGAAGGAAGGCTCCCTTACTGAACACTGTTGGCTCAACATGCAATGTGGTAACTTGAATTATATGTATAGAGTATTAGGTTAATAATCGGAGGGACCGGGGTTCAAGCACCGGGGAGTGCGGTACTGATGCATCTGGAAAACATTAACAAAAAAGGATATTCGAAGCCAACGTGATGTTTTAAAGAAACAATAAGGATTCGGGTTAACAAATGACCCACTGCGGTGAGAATTCAAAGATTGTATGCGTTAGGTAAACAGCCATTGACTGCAAAAATCTTTTCTTGAGTCTTGCTCATCTCAAAATTTGTGAACGAGCTAGGAGAAAATCAGGCTGTTTTAAAATATTAATGGAGAAATGTGACGAGAGTGTAAATGAGCGACGCCTTCTTTTGCAATTTGGCCCTAATACAAAATATACTGTTACGACATGGAATCCTCACGAATTTGGTTTTCATCGCGAATTAAATCAACTGCAGTGAAGAGGATTTAGATTTGTACAACATCTGTATGACAAATTAAGAGGCATATATAAATTATTTGAGGAACTATGTTGGAATATACTCACGGAGCTAAGGATAAATAACAGAATAATATATTGCATAAAGTGACAGTATGTAATTCCAATGCTGTTAAAACATTTGACGATTATTGCGTTAGAAAGGTGGTAGGAGAGATCATAACAATATAATTTCAGTGATTAAGTGTAAAATTGACTAATAAGTACTATCATTTCCACCAAGGAACGATAGGTGTTCAAAATAACTGTAATCAACTGAGGGCGAAAATACAGGTATGTTCCTAAAAAAACTCTATGACCATAACTCTAACGTCACCGATCCCTGTGAAATCCCAAGCGTCAAGATTTTCCAGTTCTCTGCGGGAAATCGCTCAGAGGAAGATATTTGGGCACCATTATTCTTTCCGCGCGTATTTATGGATATGCAAATCGAAAAATCCGCAAGTCTCTCTGGTTTCGGAAAATAATCGAAATTTGTTACTAGCCAACTAACCAAGCATATTTGCGTCATTCACAAAGCAAAAGAATAGAATAAGTCCGATGAGACTTCCTAGGGGTACACCTGATGTGACTTTGATTGCATTAGAGCTGACACTATCCATGTCTAGCCAACTTAGGCGGTAATTTTAAAATTATTTTCTCTAATATTTTTATCTTCACCATAGGCTTCCAGATGAGTATTTATTTTGCTACAAGAAACTTTTTCGAAAGCTTTTTCAATGTAAATCGCAAACCCTAGCGTTTGGTTGGTGCCCCAACACCCCCAGATGCACGCCCTTGAGGCAGTTTGCGAGGTATAGAGTAGAAAAGTCAGCTCAAGGATTCTTTCTCGTAGTTGCCAATATGAGTCCTTCGAAAAGTGAGATAATTCACCATAGACCTAATACTATCTAGTTTTGGTTTTGGCTGAAAGAGAAATCTCTCAAAAGAGAAGGGATTCGGTTCCCTGTCTGAAATGAGCCCGTAGTCCCTCTATCTACTCTTTCGCTTCTTCACTTCACTCCTCTCTGCAGCGTATTTGCCATGGAATTTTGCGACAGCTGTGTGTACGACGCATATTTTCTTGCTCTCGAGAGCGAATCCGTGTGTATACAAGGTTTTTATTAAAAGTATCTGGAACAACTTTTTTCTGACGTGAGTGTACGTCGAAGCACGCTCACGCCGTACAGGAGCCAGCGCGCTGGGGGGTTTAAGGTGTGGTGGCGGGGGTTTGACCTTAGACGCGCCAAGCGCCAATCGCCTGCGAGCGTTCGCTCGGGATAGGTGGTGTTTTTAGTGGACCCCTGTCAAGTGACTCGGTACAAGCGTAAAGTGTAGCGAACGATTGAACTCCAGTACGCCGTCAAATTTTGTGTTGTTGTGTTGGACTGAGGAAATCGGGCACGGAGACGTTGGGCATGATTTTTCAAGTGGTCAAGGATGAAAGCATGTCACCAACTTTAGTTTTTAAGTGGCACAAGATCTTCAAAGATGGTCGAGAAAGTGTGGAGGAAGAGCCCTGCGCTGGACGGCCGTCGATGCCAAGAACCGACGACAGCCTATGTGTGCGTGAAGTTCTGAATTCAGACCGTCGGTTAAGTGTGCGCATGATCGCAGATCGTATTTGAATTGATAAGATGACACGGTATATCATTATCACTGAAAATTTGGCGATGCAAAAGATCTGCGCTAAACTCGTTCCAAAGTTCTTGAGCGTTTGGGGCTCCAAGGTAGCCGACTACCTGACAAAAAATGGCATCGCGACGATTTCCCAACCTCCTTACAGTCCCGACTTGGCACCAGCAGACTCTTTTCTATTCCTAAAAGTAAAATCCTCCCTCAAAACCACCAAGGGGCCCTAAGTGCCGTAAAACAAGCTTGCACGCATACCCTTAAGGGCTATCCGTAATCCGCCTACTATGGAGCCCTCGAGTCGTGGAAAAGCCACTGGCAAAAGTGTGTCGACGCTCAAGGGATGTACATTGAAGAATTTTGAGGCATTGTAGAAATATCTGAAATAAATCTATTTTTCCGAAACTTTGCGCGATACATTTTATAAAAACTTTGTATGGCAGTGTCTGAACTTCAGTATCCGAGTTGTGAAAGGTTAAGATCACAATTCTGCCCTTTTTACCCTCATTCTGTGGGTCGCCTGACCTTTTTCCCGTAACTTCAACCTCGTATTGACAGCATATCTCATGGCACAAGTCCGCTAACTTAACTAATTTTAAAGTTTGTGGTCCTGAAAGAGTAATATTTGTGGGATACTGCAAAATTGTAAGCATTTAAAATTAAATTCTTAGGCTTCGCTCTGCTTTTGCAAAGTTTAACCGCAACTCTATCGTTAACGTTAACGGAGATCTAGCTTAGGAGTCTCACACCATGCCAAGACTAATAATGCACACTCAAGAACACAGTTGTATTCTGTTGGAACTCTTTCGGCTATTAGGTATTGGTTCTTCAAGATACATTTTCGAAGAAAATCAGGGAATACTTCGCATTTCAGGGAAAAATACTTGGAGGATAGAACATTCCCTTGGGAGGTATGACCTCGTTACAATAGATTTTTTTTTAAATTTAGAAAAATGGTTATTGAAGCTATAAGTTGATAGTAAGCTATAAGATGGACCATTGCCGTACAATTTTCCCCCGTTGATGTTCCTTCTGGACAATGAAACCTCGGTTGCGAAGAATTAATTTTAACTGTGGAAATTTAAGTGTCTTTTACTGCTCTTTAAACCTTCTAACTTAAAAAAAACTATCTGTATGGCAATCTTGACTAATGATATTATGAATGCAGCTGTAAGTTTTAAAACTGACGACTATTATCTCTGTTCGGATTAAATACGTCGGTTGCGAATACGCTATTATGTTTATTCAATTTTTTTATCTACACAGTAAAGCAAATGTGATTTATCGGTGTATTTATATTGCATTGAATGCTTTGCCCTACGTTCCTGACCTGTGGACGCTCCGTTGAACGTGTTGCTTTAATAAGCAGTCGTGAGGTAGAAACCGGCTGGATCGACCAGTCGTGAAAAGATTGACAGCCCTTCAAGGTTGAAATAAAATATTTCGCGGTCGTATTCAGGAATTTAACGGCACGGTAAGGACAGTGTACGCAAAGAGGGCATTGACTTGCTATTTTTTTAGCTGAAAAAAAATGCTATTTTGTTTAAACGCACACATAAATAATAATAATAATTAATCCAAATAATGCTTAAGATGTCAATATACCTGTATGTATTTCATGGCTAAGAGGCATTGTACATTTTTATTCGTTCCCTAAAATGTTCCATACTTGCAAGCCATTAATATATTAAGTGAAATAGAGTGTATTTGCAAATTAAAATAAAGGAACCGATGAGGCAAAATCATAATAGCTAATTTCATGCGCATTGACTGTGCCACTATTTTACATTTATTTTATTTAACTTTAGTTCAGCTTCAGTTAATGGAAATAATTAACATGACAAACAGATTTCTTTGACTCAGTCTGCAATTTCATTGTTCATTCGTCAGTAGTGTACAACATTTACAACCACAAAATAGCAACCAATGGAGTGTGGCGGGGGGTACTACGACACTACCCTCTTTTTTGGAAATATTCAATCGCGGCCCGTTCCAGCAATTATCTATCGCATGTCGTCATTTCAACCACATTTGCAAAAACACATCACCAGCGATAACCTTGGACCTCCGTAGGTCTTTCTGATTTCGAGTCCCAATTTTACTGGAGATTTCTTTAACTGTTATCTTTTACCCATATAAATATAAGAGTTTTAATCTTTTAAAGAAATTCTTTGCATATGCAGAAATTTCATGAGGAACCCAGAGATTTGTTCTATTGTAACACACATCTGTAACTGTGTAATGGATAACAGATATTCATAATATTAAATGATTAACCTTCGATAACTCAGCTTGTACAAAAGGTTTACCACTCGCTCACCTGCTCCTACGGTCTAATATTTCGCCGGTATAGCTTAATGGGGATTGGTGATTTCGGCACAAATCTTTTGTTACCGGTGTGGAGATACCCAATATAAGCTAATGCACTCACCATTTTGCCTATCTTCTTTCCGTTTCCAGTTGGTTTGTTTGCCGTCTGTCTCTCTCTCTCTCTCTGCCTGCCTGAAGCTCACTCTTAAAGTTGGAAGCCTGATGATAGTTGTCTCTCCTCCACGACTGGCAGTGCAATGAACACGCGGAGATGAGTCGCCGAAGAGTCTTTCAGGACGCCTCAAACACCAGCTCTCTCCCCCCCCCCATCACCAACCCCCTCCCGCAACCCCTCTGCCACTCCTCCCACAACCCCTCTGCCACTCCTCCCACACCCTTACCCTCCTCCCTCCCCCACGACGGAATTATTAACTGCTCTTGGAGAGGACCGCTAGCTGTCGGGGAGGAGAGGCGATGGGAATGGAGGGAGAATTTGCGATCGTTTATAATAATCGTAAAACATATGATGACTCTTACCCTTTAGAGTAACGGTAAGGACAAAGAAAAAATTTTTCTGGAGTGGAACTCGTCGTACAAAAAATCCCTTGTCGCCCATTTCACCTGGCGAAACAGTGCATACTATTCAATGAATTTTCATCGAGTTTGAATTTAAAGGGATCGCAGAATTTGAGAACATCGTGCATGGGTAAGTGTGAGGAACTCACGCTCGTCTAGGCACATGATTTGGCAGCAAGGGATAATTCGCAGACAATATCATCATTGAGTGTGCAAGTTGATTTGTGAAGGATTGTCTCCCGTGTGGCTTATCCTAATGTAGTAGCTGTTTTTCGAATTTTCGATTCTACCTTTGTTGTACTGATATGCCTGTCAGCGTTGTAATTTTCTCTCCGTTTACATTTTGGCAGTGGTTGGTGTATTTCATCTTCTGTGACAGCTTTAGGTCTTTTGTGCCTATTCCATTTTCTAGGGGAATCGGGGTGGTGCGGTGGCTAACGTACAGGCTTCCCGCAGAGAGGGCCCGGGACCAAATCCTGGGGACAACAAAAATTTTTCAGTGGTATCCCGATCCCTACTTGGGGTGCTTTGTGGAGAGCACTTTGAGTGAGTAGGACGTCCGTCGGATGGGATGTTAAACTGCGGACCCCTTGGCGCCTTTCGACAATAGTAGGCTAATACCGACGCCGGGTTTCTCTCCACCCTTCCTTTCCCATCCATCAATAATGGCGCAAATGACCTTAGTTGTCGGTTGCCTCCCATAAAAAAACTAAAACTATCTAAAAAAACCCATTTCCCAACTATTGTGTTTTTCCCAATATTTGGGAGTATTTATTCATCAAATGCTTCGTGTTTCCTATGAAATTCTATTCCTCGATCTTTTATGTATTCCGTCATTCTAGGTATCTAAGCTGGGGAATATAATTCTTCCTCGGAGCATTTTTTGCGGAGACAGAGTATCATTCTCAAAGACTTCCTCTCGAAAATACTGATATAGGATCGGTCGCCCACATTCGCCATTCCTGCCCATGATGTGTTGGCGTATGTGACGACAGGTCTAATGCACGTGGTGCAGATGTGTGGTTTTAGCTGCCTGTCTTTCTATACCTCGTGACCTAATTAAACACGAGAGGCCTGCTCGGTTTCCCGCTGCTTTGAGTAATGTTCTCCTAATGTGTGGGAATATCAGCAAATAACGATATTATCAGATGCCTCCTTCGAAAGGTTGTGGACGACTCAAGACGGAATCACCTTCGCGACGATCGAATGCATATCCTTCGCTGTCATGTGACTCGTCGAAGGAAAAGCAAACACAATTGGAAAATTACCGCCGTCGCATTTTCTCAATTAATTTCATTTTGAGCGAATAGCGCGCATGCGAAACATGGCGTTGGATAATAGAAGAGGATATGCCTGGCTTCGATGCACCCGGAGCCAACAATATTAACTAAATGGCGACGAATTTTTTAGTGTTTTTTCAAAAAATGCCTAAAATATTGATACGTGTAACTTGAGAACAATTTTATGAATAAGTTTTTGTGTTAGGGGCAATATTCCAGTGAATAGATAAAAAAAGATAAAATTAACTTCACTACTCAGCTCTTGCGGATAAGGAATGGATAATATTTATATTTTTGAATGGGCGAAAGAGAGAAACGACCTGCTTGGCGTGGGATTATTTATATAATAAGAATAAAGTTGTCTATTAAATAATAAAACGTTCCCACGAAGAAATGCATCTTTTCTGGAGAATGAGTTGTTGTATTTTACACCAGGCATGCTGCCAAGAAATCACAAGACGTTTGATAGCATTTAATATCCCTCCCCCATCCCCTCGTTGCTTCCGCCCACCCACCCACTTCGCCTCTCCTTTAAAAATTACGGCAATCTTTCCAAGAGGAAGGAGAAGGGGGGGGTTGTTTTTTTTACTCGGGCCTTCGGAGAATCTTAATCAAACTTTCCTGGGGTGAGTTGCCGATTGCCCAAACCCTCCCCTGAATCCCCTCAACGCTCCCTCCCCCTGCCGTTTCGACTACGCCGTGGGTGGTTGGAGAGTTCAAAGTACCGGTGCTGCGGATACGATCGCGTAAAAAAATGAAAGAAGAACAACACGGCGCGAGCGAGAGAGCGAAAACAAAAGAAGTGCGAATAGCGGTGATGAACCGCGCAAGGGACTGCGGAGTCGTGACCCGGAGGCTCCAGGAGGCACAGTTAATGTATCTCATTTTAAGAATTCGAACCATGTACTATAGGGAGGTGTTGAGCATCTTCTATCCTACCACTTTCGTTTCAATGGCACACAATTTCTCTAATTCTCAGTAACCCACACCATCCTGTTGTCATCTCCGCAAAATATTTCATATTAAATGAGCCCAAAATTCAAACCTTTACAAACCCTTTACGTCCTTCCCTTTCGGTTTAGGAAAAGTAAAAAAAAGACTGAATATAGTATTTGCTAGAAAATCATTCTCTTATTATAATTTATTTTACATTGACAATGTTCTTCTCTTCGACCACATTCACCCCTTCCTTTCCCATTCTAACCCTCCCAATGAGAATATCCACCCTTCTCTCATATATATATATATATATATATATATATATATATATATATATATATATATATATATATATATATATATATATATATAACATATATATATATACATATGCATACATATATATATGTATATACATACATATATTATATATATAATATTATACTATATTATATGCATGTTTTTGATGACTTAAGTGTTGTCCATTCTCTCAACACGGCTAAACCAGAGTAGCACCCTCCTTTTATATTTCTTCGTTTCCGCTGCATTCAATCCTCATTCTTTCATGACACACTCATTACTCTCCCATGTCTCTTACTATACGAACATTCATCTCAAGCCCTCTTCACTTACCCCACGCCCACTCCATTTCATCTGTACTAATCCCCTTCGTGGCACTCCGTTTCATTTCCATGCATTTTTGTGGAAAGAAGTGCATTCTAGTAGACCACTTTTTTTGTCTTTTAAACACTACCACTTTCTTCATATACGCTTCAAATCATAACGACAAAATGATTTCTGTCAGGATGGACACACCATTCAACATTTTGATATCCCCACCATCTTTAC
This sequence comes from Hetaerina americana, assembly GCF_022747635.1. Lineage (NCBI taxonomy): Eukaryota > Metazoa > Arthropoda > Insecta > Odonata > Calopterygidae > Hetaerina > Hetaerina americana. Next base: position 60,836,357 of record NW_027287538.1, read on the forward strand.
CAAACAATCTCTCGGATGAAACAAAAAATTTACGTAAATATATTGTATTTTCCGGTCCAGGCAATCAACGTAAAACTATTCTATCTGATGTAAATTCATTACTTATTCCTCCGATATTTGAGTGAATCACTTTTGAGAAAAAACTGAAATTTAGTGCGGGATTTGCCAATTGGCATGTATTCATGTTTATTAATTAAGTATTGATAGCAATAAAAACCACAGTTCTCAACCCGAATGATTGTCACCGCCAAAGGTGAGGTTATAGTTCATCTCGTACCAAGCCTAACCACATGTGAAGGTAATAGGGCCACTTCCTTTTCCTGTGCCTTCAATGATTACCCTGGAAGGCCTCGTACCGAAAAAGCACGTGATTTGTGTGAAGCGGATGGTGCCCATAATGTTCAGATGGCTCTGGGTACGCTCATCAGTATCAGTATTGTTAAGCACCCCTTAATTAAATGACAATATTCTTAAAGGATATGAGTATTTTTAAAGTGTTTTTTAATTATTGACCCTGAACGGTTTTTTTTATTCTTCGTTCTTAAAACATTTAACTGACATCTGTGCTCACTATTGTTGGCCATCGACAGAATGTCTACCTTATATTTTCAATTAGCTTATTTGTGTTTGATTTGACACATTTGCTTATGCTTTTTCCTCAAATAGACTTTAGGAAACATCGAAAAATCCTTTATCTCTGTTACGAAAGCCCTCGTTATAGGTGATTTAAAAAAATGAAACCGGATTTGTCGCTTTACTATAATTCTCTTCGTCTTCGGAGTGTTCTGCCCTTCAACAGATGATTGGCGCCATCTCTTACATTCTCCTATTCGTCTTAAAAGGACTCCGAGCATGCTTCTTTTTTGTTCTCTCTCGTATTCGCTCTCACTTCAACGTCATCACGTGCGAGATACGTGTGTGGGGTAACGAGTGGCTGGTCCCATTGAAATCCATTAACGCATACAGGTCGCGTCCGAAACATTTTAAGTTAGCTAGCTCTTCGAGTCGAATTTCAAGATACGCCAGGACTCTTCCTTACTCATACACATTTTTGTCGTTAACTAAAGGAACAATGCCATCAAAATGTCTACCTCTTCTCCTGCCCCTCGGTCGACATGCAACAGGAAATTGCCCCGAAATAGAGTATTATCATGTATTAAGAAAGTCGGCCCATAGTTGAGGTAATTCGCCTCATTAGAGATAAAGCGTCTTAATATGGGCGATATTAAGGCTAAACCATCCCTTCTTCCACCTATGCCCTCACCATTTGCATGTGTAACTATGTAAATAATCACTGCAATATAATGTGTAGAAGTATTCTCATGGAAATGGAATGGAAAATACTACATAAAAAAGAGAACTGGTTACAAAGTCGCATAGAAAATAATTGGGTGCAGTTTGAAAAGATATACGAGGGCGGTTCAATAAGTACCCGTGTTATAAATGAAGAAAACATTTTTTTTATTTTTCAACATAGTACCCCTTTAGAAAGATTTTTTTAACTCCTCCAAAAAATAGGATTTGTCGAACTCTCCAAAAGACGCCTCTGTCTCGGCGATAACGTCCTCGTTTGAGCTAAATTTTTTTTCCGCGAGCCATTTCTTCATGTTAGGGAATAAGCAAAGGTCGCAGGGAGCCAGATCGGGTGAATACCGGGGGTGCAATTCATAACGTAGTTCATGCAGTTTTTGAAGTTGACAGCCGGATCAGCTTGTTGTCCACCGTGAACAATCGCGGCACCCATCGGGCCGAAAATTTTTTCATCGCCAACTTATCATGTAAAATATTAATTGCCGTTCCGGTCGACACACTCACGGCCTCTGCTACTTCGCGCACTTTCGTTCGTCGATCAGCGAGAATTATGGCGAGGACTTTTTGAATGATTTCCTCGGTAACCACGTCTGCCGGGCGTCCTGGCCGCTCCTCATCAAAAACAGATGTTCGCCCACGTTTAAATTCGTTGAACCAATATCTAACTGTAGTCATAGATGACGAAGTGTCCCCATAAACAGCATCCAACTTTGCTTTTATCTCCTCGCATTTCTTCCCATCCAAAAACAAAAAGCGAATTGCCGAACGATACTGCTCTTTTTCCATCTTAGCGAAAATCACGAAACACTTATTACTCGAATGGCTGCCAAATCCAAATTAACCTTTAAATAAATCTGAAATTTGTTTCACTGTCGTTTGATAAATGGCAGCATACGATGATAACATAAACTTCCCTCAGGAACGCCCTTTGTCGTCAAACACGGGTACTTATTGAACCGCCCTCGTATGCATTCGTGGTAATGACGTAACGATTATGGACTGATGTGCTCAAGGAATAGGTAAGTAATTTGATAGAAGTATTATGTTCAGGGTATGTAAGAATGGTCGAGAAAAAAAGCCATTATGTCTGTACTAGCCTACTCTAATAATGAATGGCCCCATAGTGTCATAAACAATTTAACTTCCAATTGGACGGACGGTGTACTCCACTGGAAGTGATCTCAGCATGGCACCCTAAGTAGAGATGCGGATACCACAGACAAATTATATTACTTAGTTCCCTGCAACTCACCGTTAGGGTTAGTGGTAGCGGGGGGATTCACACCAGACTACTTTTGACCAAAAATACAGTTCGCTCCGGTCGGACAAACGTCATTTTATTATGATCCCTTAGCGTTCGTGGGAAAAATGGCATCTTAAATCAATCTGCTCCACAGTTAACCTCTCTAATTATATTGACATGATCTCTTCTACCGTAGTACGATGGGGGTAATGATACATTTTCAATATCACTGCTAAAGAGATGTCCTTCCAATTTATGTAAGAGATTTAATCTGTAATTTAGCATTCGCTACACGAGTGATTCCCAACTTTGCTCCTATAATAATTTTGATTCGCTACTCAGTTTATCATTACAATGTTTTCCAAATCTAGCTCCTCTACGCTGCACGCGATGCAATTCGGCAATCAATCCAACCTCATGAGGATCCCATACACTCGCATCATATTCTAAATTTGGCCTAACGAGCGAAAGGTAGAATTTCCTCTTAACTTAAGTTTTAAATTTTCATCACATTTCCGCAGTACTCTTTTAATAAATCCGAATCATTTTGATTTATCATTTAGATTTTTTAGTTTGCTTGTCCGCATATTCCCCATATATACTTCACTCAGTAGAGGTCGTTAGTATTTAATCAAGTATTTAAAAATTACTTAATTGAGTCTACACTTTCCGTTTTAGTATTCCTGATGCAGTAGGCGTTCGGGAGGGAAATGCTATTTTTCCAAAAATTTATCACTTCGCACTTTTTAAGTTTAATTGTAATTTTCAAATCTCACGCCAGTATTGCATAGCATTTAAGTTATCCGATACAGCTACATTATCCTCAGGATTGCGGATATCCCTGCCACCTCTGGAATTCGCACCCGTGCTCAAGGGGTGGGAAGCCGCCGCACCATCCTGTTCGCCATTATCCAAAATGGAGATTTTAAAAAATTCAAACTGGTAATCAGCATTTTCATACAGAGCTTATTTTGAAAATAAAGACGGGAGAATAATGAGCTTGATATTCAACTTACACGTACATTGGTGCGCGCTCACGACTTGAACTCAATATTTTAGAAAGAAATCCCTCTTTCTCTCTCTGGCACCCAACTCAGAAAAGAAGCTCTCCGATGTGCGCACCATGCTCCCTCGTTATCTAGCATGATGACTTAATCGATCGGCAACTGTGGGTCCTCCTTCACTCGTGGCCCTGAAGGATCCTTTTGCAGTCCCTGACCACTGCCCATGGGTCTCTAATCTTGAACCTTTCGCTACGCCATAACGAAGAAATTTCGACATTAAGACTAGTTAATTTGAATCGACGCATTGGCTCCATGAACAATTTGGGTCTCGAAGAGATAATTAGATGACGCAAAACTTCCTTCAAATGTTTTCCTTCGTCCGATTGCCGAAAAACAATGAGCGCTACTTTGAAGCACAGCCAATGAATTTTCATCGTCGGCGAACGGAAACGGTGGCTTTAAATTGTCTTAATTCGCCTTTCGAATCAGCTGAGGAATAAATGCATGATTAAAGGAGTTACAGTGTTAAGCAACCTTCCCTAAACAAGAGCCAGTATTACCTAACCTCGCTCCCAAAAATATCATCTAGACACCCAAGCTCCAAAATTCTTGTTGGATTCCTTACGAGTTGTTTTGCGATTTACATCTCTCGATTCGAGAATAGAAATGTGATAGACAATGCCCCTCTAATTTGCGCTGCCACAACCTCCGTTCTGTCATACTTCCTCCATCACCAACATATTTTAGATTTTACCCTTCAAGCCACCTCTCGGAGGTGTGGTAGGGGGTGAATATACACTAGAATTATTGTGACCCAAATATGACCCTACCGCGGTCGGACAATGATATTCTGATCCCTTATCGTGCGTGGAAAAAGTGACATCTTAAATCTATCTGTTCTTCACTTAATCTCTCTAATTTTATTTATATAATTTACCGCAGTACGATGGGGGTAATAATACATTTTCAACATCACTGCTTAAGAGACCTTTCAATTTATGCAAGAGCTTCAATCTGTAATTCAACCATCGCTCCGTGAGTGATTCCCAGCCTAGCTCCCCTAATATTTTGGATATGCTACTAAGTTTATTACAACAACGTTTTACACATATAGCTCCTCTACGTTGCACGCGATCCAATTCGGCAATTAATCCAACTTCGTGAGGATCTCATATACTAGCAGCTTATCCGAAATGAGGCCTAACCAATGGCAGATAACATTTCTCTTTGACCTTTTTATCACATTTACCCAGTACTCTTCTAATGAATCCTAATTTTTGTCAGCTTGTCCAAATATTCCCCCTATATGTGTTTCACTAAGGAGAGGTCGTGAGTAAGGGTGTATTTAATAAGTACGTATATAATTGAACCTATTTATCTCCGTTGACGTAACTTTTTCCTCGTGCTAGCACATTATGGTCCTTATTGACATGGCGTGCTGCGATGACACTAAGAGGTAGATTTCGAATTACGGGATATATTATGCTCAAGGATTAGAGTTTTGGCCTGTGTTTAAATGAAATGTTGACTGGTATAAAAAAACTTGGATGGTGGCATACATTTGAAATGTATACCAACATAAAATAGGATATCGCTAATGATTGGAATTGAGAATGGATACAGATAGCAGGGTGACTGGAGTGATAGAGAGGGAGAAAAATATTTGGCGGCCCTTTCTGTGACGTCGCTAAAGCCGTTGAGACTTCGGCAACGAAGCCTCTTCAAATGACTTTGCGGAACTCCTTTTACTTTATATTAATGCTCAAATTTCCCGCAGTCGTCAATGAGGTCGCTGCTTCCTTTCATGGATGAACGCACGTTAAATTTTAATTTGTTAGTATTTATTTGCCGCTCAATGAAGGATTGATCCCCGGGCTTTGTTGGCAAATTTAAGAGTTAACTTATGGGCATGATTGCGTTACGGACATTAAGTTATAGGTGATACTGATCACCATAATTGCAAAACAAACCCATCGATTCGTGGCAGAAAAAGCGCATGTCTATAATGTAAATAATCAAGAATTTTCTCGACGGAGAATCAAGGAGACATCAGACGAGAGCCTACTACTTTCTTCGGATGTCATCTAGCAACTCTGCTTTTCCGGTGGTCCAGGTGACGAGAAGACACACCGTCGTGCCAACTCCTTCGGAGACTTCATGTCCACGAAGGGAATTACACAGCGTGGGAATAATCGTCCGCAAGGCAAAGAGCCTCCGGCTGTCTTGCCGGGGGTACCTAAGCCTTCGGCAAATTCATCATCAGGTGTTGAAGCCTTGGCTCTCAGCCCGTCGCAGTGCTTGGAGGAGACGAAGGCCCGAAGCGGGACAACGGAGGCAACAGCAGACCTCGGCCCTTTACAGGGCCAGGTGGTGAAGGACACCGCAGGCGGCGTCAGGCGAAAGAAGGCATCTGGAAGGAACCAGAAGCCAGAAGATTCCGCGGTTACGCGGATGCCGAATCTTGAAGGAGACGATAGGGCGGAGCGTGCGCTGAGCATAGAGGAGGGGGAAGGCGACGACGGATTTACCTTGGTTTCTTCCAAGAGGAAGAAAAGGAAACCGCTTCTGACGAACGACGCAGCCGTCCCGGAAGCCACACCTCTACCGGCACCGGCACCTAAGACGCTGCGACCATCGCCTATCGACGTCTATGGGGTCACCGATGTCCAGGGACTGATTGACCAGCTGTCGGGCGACATAGGTGATGCTTTCGGCTTGGAAGTTCGAAGAGCTTCCATCCGGATCATAACCTCCAACAGAGAGGGGCATGAAAGGGCACTCTCCTTGCTGCAGAGCAAGAAAATCCAACACCACTCGCAGCCCATTGAAAGGGTGCCAGGGATGAAGCTGTTCATCAAGGGCATCTCTCGATGGATAGCAGTGGAAAAGGTATCCGAGGGACTCAGATCCCTCGGATACGAAATTCGTAGCGTACGTCGCCTTACGGTCACGGAGGACGGAAAACCGGTCCCCATAGATCGCCACGTAGCGAACGTGGTAAAGACTCCATCGGCCATCGCCCCCGGGGACATCCGCCAGCTCTGCCACTGCTACGTCACTGTGGAGCGTTACCGTGGAGACAGAGGTCCACTCCAGTGCAGCAACTGCATGCGGTTTGGACACATCGGCATAGCTTGCTGGTGTGCGAAACGCTGCATGCGCTGTGCTGGAGCACACGCAGTGGAGGAATGCTCCCGAGGAAGGGGAGATGAGGCCATCTGTGCGAACTGCGGAGGACCTCATGCGGCCGTCTCTCGCCGGTGTCCCGCCTTTCAGGAGGCTGAGCGGCGACAACACGCCAACACACGCAAGCCAGCACCAGGGAAGCAGGCGCCCAAGAAACCGGCAGCGGAACCGGGACAAAAACCATTCCGACAAGTCGATCACGCTACAACCTACGGAGCAATCCTGAAGGGCCCTTCTCAGGACAAGGTTCAGGCTGTCTCCGGAGAAGAGGGGAACATGGAGGTGGATATCACAGATCCACCCAGGGATGCTGAGGCGGTCCGAGAACCACCACCAGCGCCAGCCGTAGGAGAGGCCAACAAGGGGAACTTGTCACCCCCCGACAGCCTCCCTCCGAAGGAAGCGACCCTTCCTTTTTCTTCCGAAGGGAAGAAGAAGAAAAAGAAGCAGAAGAAGAAATCCCCGATCACCACCGGGGAAGAAGGAAAAGCCATTACGAAGCCAACCCAGAGGGCGCTTGGGAACACCCTCCGAACGGCAAGTGAAGAAGGCGAAAAACCAAGGCAGAAACAGGAAAAACGGAGAGAGGGGACATCAACTGATGAGTCTCCAGTTTCCGCAGAGTCCTCGCTGACACCAGACAGAGAGGACCAGGAATTATGGCAGACCATTGCCGTTATTGCATGCACCTTGAAGAAACTCGTCACCTCGACGCAGGGCAAACTTCTCCTCTCACTCCTGGAAGAGCTGGTGCGCAGCAGGATCGGAAATTCAACCAAATAAGGCTGAACGACCCGTCCTGCTTGCGCAATGGAACGCCAACGGAATTCTTCGCCGACGCGAGGAATTACGGGCGTTCCTCCAGGAGAAGGGAGCCATAGTCGCCGCTGTCAATGAGACGCACCTTCGGCCAACGGACGCCTGGAGGTTACCTGGCTGGACCATCTATAGGGCGGACAGGGATCCCAGGCGACAACGACTTAGAACATCAGGAGATGTGGCCATCCTCGTCCACAGGTCCATCGAGCACCGAGCATGTAGAGAGATTTCTCACCCGCATGCGGAGGCTGTTTCGGTGGACGTACGGACAAGAGGAGGATGGCTCCGGGTCTCATCTCTGTATTTCCCACCCGGGAAACCTTGGGATCCGGATCTCATCCAGTACCTTGCCGGGGACAGCGGACCATCGGTCATCTTGGGGGACCTGAATGCCAAGCATCCTACTTGGAATTCACGGTCCTCGAACCCGAGAGGAGAATCCCTGCGTCAGCTAGCGGATGCAAAAGGCCTAACCATCTTAGGACCGGCGATACCCACGCACGAACGAGGGGACGTTTTAGACATTGCGATTGCTCACAATGTAAGGACGTCCCTGAGTTTGTACACATGTGTGGAACTGTCGTCGGACCACAACCCGATCATCCTGGCAGTGGGGAGCCGAATCCCAGTGCTGTCTTCCATCCGGCGATTGGATCTGTCGTCGGCCGACTGGAGCAGTTTCCGCAACGTCATCGCTGAGGAGCTGCCAAGAGAGCCACTGGAGCCGACTTCACCGGAGATGGCCGATCAAATGGTCAGCCACCTCACCTCTGCAGTAGACGGCGCAATGAAGGCCTCGATACCGCTAAAGGAACAACGGAACTCGTATCTTCGGGTTCCACTTCCAGCGGCGGTTAGAGGCCTCATTGCGCGGCGAAACAACGTGCGGCGCCAATGGCAGAAATATCGCACAGCGGATGTGAGAAGGCAGCTCTCAGAGCTCAACGTTGCGGTACAGGATGCCCTCCGGGAGGTCCGATCGGACCACTGGGAGGCGCATCTGCGGGAGGAGCTCCTTTCGGAAGACGGCAACGAGGACCTGCCGTCGGTGTGGAAGATATGCCGGAGGCTGCGGGCCCCTCAAAGACTGGACCCGATTATTACCGACGGAGACAGGGAGGCACGATCTCCCATGGAGAAGGCGGAACTGCTCGCTGATCACTTGGTCTGCAGCTTTTCACCCAATCCTGGGAATTCCGCTTCTGCCGAGATTGAAGAAGAAATCGAGGCGTTTGAAAGAGCCGGAGACGCCGATCTGAAAGACGCCTCGGAAATTCCGAGATTCGGTGAGAAGGACGTCAAAGAGGCAATACGTCGCCTCCGCAGGAGGAAGGCCCCCGGAAGCGACAACATTCCCAATGTGGTCATTCGGGAGCTTGCAAAGGCGGCGGTGAGGTACCTGACAAAGCTCCTAAATGGCTGTGTCAGGATTTTCTACTTCCCGACCACTTGGAGGAGAGCGAGAATCGTCTGCCTGCCGAAGTCGCAGAAATTGGAGGTGGGTCCCGGAGAATTCCGGCCTATCTCCTTGCTCGACGGCTTCGGTAAGATATTCGAGCGACTGCTGCAACGGCCGCTGACTGATTTCGTCCGGGAGAATGACATCCTCCCGGAGGAGCAGTTTGGTTTCCGTGCGCAGCATTCTACAGTCCATCAGCTGGTGCGAACGGCGGATTTCATCACGGACAGCTTCAACAGGAATAGGGCGGTTGCTGGGGCCTTCTTCGACGTCAGTAAGGCGTTCGATCGCGTCTGGCATCCGGCTCTCTTGTTGAAGATGAGACGACTCCATTTCCCACCTTGGATTGTTCGGATGGTTCACTCCTATTTGAGAGACAGGACATTCACCGTGCAATGGCTCGGGGCGAATTCAGGGGTGCGTCGGATCTCCGCCGCCGTGCCCCAGGGATCAGTCCTCGGACCACTGCTTTGCAATATCTACTCCAACGACATTCCAACTCCACGTGGGAACCTCGAGATCCTGTCTCTCTATGCCGGCGATACGGCCCTCCTGTGCTGCTCCTGGCAGAAGGTGACCGCGGTGCAAAGACTGCAGAGCGCTGTGGTGGATCTCCTAGAATGGTACCGCCGATGGCGCTTTGCTGTTAACGCACAGAAGACGAAGGCGATCATCTTCCATCCGGGAAATGGTCGGCCGCCAGGAGTGAACCTAACTGTGAATGGAGTCGCCCTACCGTGGGAATCCGAAGTTACCTACCTCGGAGTGCTGATGGACCGGAAACTCCTTTGGAACGCCCAAGCGCTTCGTGTACGCAGAAAGGCATTCGCGGCGCTTAGTCGGCTCCGGCCGATTATCCGCCCGCCGGTCCTGAGTATGGACACGAAGCGTAGACTGTACCAAGCGTGCGTGCTGCCTGTCATCACGTACGCTGCTCCGGTATGGTCAGGAGTGTCGCGAACGAGTCTCGCTCAAATTCAGGTGGTGCAGAATTCTGCTCTTCGTGACATCATGGCACGCGGTCGTTACGCCCGCGTTTCCGAGATGCACGAGGACGGAAAGCTGGAAACCCTGGACGTCCTTCTGCCTAGAATATCTGGAAAATTCTTCAGAAAAGCGGCAGAAGCGGAAGTAAAAGTGATTCGCCGGGTTGGCGACATAAGGGTCTGGCCATGGGACCGCTACAAGCGCCCCATAGCATCCCAAGACGAGCAAGACACCCTTCCGGCAAAGAAGAAGCCAAGACTGCTCTGAGCGGGAATAAATCAAACGACTGACAACGCAGAAGAATTCTTCCCGCCTTAGTAGCCTTGGAGGCTGGAAAGGCGCGGTGTAAGGGCTACGCAAGAGCCCTTGTAAGAAACTGCTCTAAGAATTTTCTCTCCAGATCAATATCATTAGCTAAGTTCTAAGGATTCTGGTAAGAGGAAAAATACGTCCCCGTCCTTCGGTGGTCCTTGGCATCTTGCTCTCGATACATTCAAATGAATTCTTTGGGACTGTCTCCTCATGGAATCGAAGCGAGAGAAACTAGTCTGGTATCTCGAGTGGCAAGATTTTAATCAACTGTCTTCCGGTTTTAAGGAGTCTCCTGTAAATCCTAGAAGACTCTGGTACCCTGGATCCCAATAGGGCCCCCCTCATCTAGGCCTACGATTGACCCTGGCGGCCCGCCGACATCTAGGCCTACGATTGACCCTGGCGGCCCACCGACATCTAGGCCTACGATTGACCCTGGCGGCCCACCGTCCTCTGCTCGTAGTGACCACTTAAAAGAACCGTCCAAAAAAGAAAAATCGTTATTTTGGTATTCGTATTTATGTCTTGGAAAGCAGCGAAATGCTAAGAAAAATGGAACGTAAGTATCAATTTGCAGTCTTGAAAGAAATACTCTTTGAATCAACTTAGTGTGTGGATCAGTGATTCATTTTTCATTTCGCACAATTCAAGACCACGGCCAAAAGAATGTAAACCTAACAAATTAGTAAACATAAATATCTTTAGACGAAGTCGTCCTTCATTTTATTAAGATTTGTTTTCCTGCGCTCCCGGAGGTATTACAGAATTTGATTTCTCCCCTGGACAAATTTTCAACAATACTCCTCAATATTAGTCGTGAGCTGTTTCCCAAAATTTTTAGTAGTATTTAAAATAATCCTTACAAAAATCGTTACGTTAATTTTCTTATTCCATTGCCACTCGTCAGCTTGTGCTTCTTCACCAAAGCGGGTACGGCTATGTCTGCAGACCGCTTTCTACAGATTTCTTAATCAGTATTCTTATAATTATGGTGAATTCACATTGCTAAATATTGGAACTATATTTTCTTTTAGCATCTCTTAGGGTATCTTCTAAACCATTCGACTTGTGCGTAAGAGTAGTGTCGGTGCGGGTGGATTAGTCCAAGAGCCATGTTGTTCCGTATCCCCCCCCTTCCCCCCGAGCAGGACGAAATGATTCGGCGAATTGGATGGGTCACTCACCTCCACGCGGAGTCCCATTGTATCTTGACTGAGAGATAGGGCAAACAATTCCCAGAAGGAAACAATGAAATCGACTGAGAACTAAGGCCGGCAATACGTAAGAATGGCGCGTCAAGGCGATTGATGGTGAACTTAAAAGAGTTTCAAAAATTGCAGTACTCAAAAATATCTAAAGTATTCACCACAAGTGCTTTCCACTAGATTTGACCGAGAGGCATGATATTTGCTAAAACGTGAAGAAGTGTGAATTTAAATGCGACAATCAGGTTCGGCTCGGCGATTTCAGTCTTCCCTTATGGCATCTTTTGAAAATTTGAAGAGGTGTCTGGATGGAGGAATAGGACACCAGCGGTTATAATTCAATTTTTGTATGCGAATAAAAAGGTGAAGAGTAGAAAAAAGGATAATGATATGTAAAAATACAGGAATCTCCATTTTTTATAATTTTCAACTCAGCACTCACTCCCTCTCAACCCTAAAAGTAAGTAAATTTGAGCTGGTTTAAGGCAAATATTATCTTAAATATATACTTCCCTCAATTAGACATAGATGAAAACATAAACATAATACCCAATATTGTAAAAGGCATTAAGTGTAATTTTTATCAACTTTTATAGTGCTATAAAGGAGATCAAATAATAATGAATCATACTCTGTGGGAATTTCATGTGGAAGGGAATAAAATTAACGTAATGCAAATGATATCGCACTGTGCTAATGTTAACTGTAAAATGAAATGCATGAGTACGTACCTCCTGCCGCATCCAGGCAAACTTCAACGATGATTTTACTCACAATCAACCCTGACTCTGTGATTGAAGTATCGTCTACGCCTACAAAATACCAATCCAGCCGCCATAGGGATGAAAGGGTTTAGGGCACCAGCCATTCATACACAAGTTTGAGTTCATGAATGCATATAAATTAGAATGCGATTGTGTAGCATCTTTAAGGAACATTCTAGCGGAATCTTCACATCATTTTCCCTCGTAATGTGTCATAAAATCTATGTAAATCCATTTAGCCGGCTTAATTTTTTCGGTTTAATTTCCATTCTAAGCGAAATACGTACTCGCGGAACAAAGATCAGGTGGTTTGCAATACTTGTATCACGATTGAAATATTGGATCGAGTTTAAATTACTCTAAGAGAATGGTTGAATGAAAATGTTTTACTTTCATTTCAGACACACGTTTATTTCACGCTTAAAAGTAAAAATTAAACTTATACAGATACACGTTTAAACAAAGAAGAATGCATCCTGCATAGGCCTTCCTTACATTTTTGCCACATCTGCCGTATTACGGCTCGTTTAAAGACGGCCACGGAAAGCGTGAATGGTAGGGCAGAGAAGGGGGGGGGGGAGGTTCTCTATCCTCCACATGAGTGAGAGGCTCTGTTTACTCTAAAGCGCTAGATTATGATATAATCCCTTTGGTTTACACCTGATTAAATATACCAACAAAATGCAGCCCCCCCTCGATGGGTAGAATCCTAAGCATTAACTTTCCTAAGCCAAAATTAGCCACTTGATATGACGTCATATGTACCTGTAACCCTCAAAACTTACCTATGCCCTCGCCAGCTAAGGTGGGCATACTAATGAATTGGATTGGAGGGAATAAAGCACGATAAAAATATAATTACTTTTATTTTGTCTTCATTATTGCATATTTTTTTCAATTTATTCAAAATACTATTCAAGTCATAAGTACTTGTGACGCAGTGTGAGAGGATAAATAAATAAAAGTTAATAACTGCAAGCTCTGACATAAAAGTAACGCAAATGGTTACATGGCTCTAAAATAATAACAATATGTCTCAAGTACGAAAATGGAAGACCTACAACAGTGCAATTTATGTAAATGAAACTGTAAATTATGCCGTCTGACTTTACCAGCTCTATCCCCAATGTAGTATTACCTATTGTTTTCCGGATGGACGGACGGGCGGCCGTTTCTCTGGCTGGGCTCGAGGGAGGAAAGTCTCAGGAAATGCTGAAGGCCGGTGGCAGTTAGCTCCCTCTATAACGTGGCCTCATTACGCCCCGTCATGAACCGGTTATTGGAACAGCGCTGCGCCATCCAATTTTGTGTGAAACCGAGCAAAACCGAAAAAGACTCATGACATGCTCAAGGCAGCTTCTGGTGATAAGCCATGGTTAGATCGGGTGTTTTTTGAGTGGCATTAGTTGTTTCGGGAGAGTAGAGATGTTGAAGACGCTGACGATTAGGACGGCCGTCGGCGTCCAAAGGTGACGAAAATCTTGCAGGAGTGAAGGTTTTGTTGGACAGGGATCGCAGATTAAGTTTTGCCATGGTTCTTGATGAACTTGGTATCCCTAAAAGTAATGAGCATTGACTTGTAACCGAAAACATGTGCATGATAAATGTGTGTGCGAAGTTGGCGTCACGAGTGCTCTCGGACGAACAAAAGGAAACTCGCACGCGGATCTGCCAAGAGCTTCTCGACCATGTGAGTGAGGCTCCAAATTTTTTAGACATTGCCCCACCAAACTTCTTCCTCTTCCCCCGCCTCAAATCATTGCCATAAGGACCTCATCACGGCTCGGTGGAAGCGTTACAACAGGCCCTGACGAGGGAGCTTAGCAGCATTCCGAGTTCTACCTTCCAGAAGGTGTATGAGGTGTGAAAGTCCCGCTGGCCGCGGTGTGTGGACGCACAGGGGTGCTGCTTCTCAGACGTTTGAGTGAATGTATCAATTTAGGCAATAAATGTTTTTTAATCGGCTCAGTCCTACTACTTTTGGGACAGGCTTTCTAGAAAGACCAAATTTAAAATTCTGAATAGCCGAAACTCAGCATAGGAGGGTCAAATACCTTTTGACAAATTTTCCACCACTTTCATCTACATCTATATAATACCCCGCAAGCCGCCGCAAGGGCGTGTGGCCGGGGGGGGGGCGTTTCTTGTACCACTTCCCAATCAATAATTTTGCTTGATCACGACTGAATACCTAAAATTAGCGATTACGGTTATACAGAGCAGAGTAATCCTTAAGTCACAATCTGCACTCTACTTTAACAATCTGATTAATATATGACTGGCATATATATTCATTTGATTATTTTATACTCCTATTATATCCTTAAAGTTAAAATTACTCCAAGTAGGGAATATGATTTTGTTGGTTTTAGACATCAAAAATCAAAGATCATTTTAAGGGCAACTGCATCACGATGAAAAGTACCTCTTCTCGTTTATTGAAAGTTAATTTAGTTGCGATTTTATTTAACAAGTGTTCCAACAAAGTATTAAAACACCCCTTTCTTTCTTATCGTATCATCATCTCTTCCTTCAGTTCGATGATATCGCTTTAATGCGACCAAGGAACGAAGGCACTGTTTGAATATGCTGTCAGTTTGGTCGGAGACAATTTCTATGCATAGGGCTCCAGTTTAAAGTACATCTGAATATTTCCTTCGCTATGTAGAAGATAGTCAACATAATCCCGGTTTTTAGCGTCAATTTTTACGAATCGCTAGTGTCGTTTGTTGCAATAGTTTATGAAATACCCGTAAATTTTTATTTTTTTATAAAAACCTCATGTAGCGTGTTTTTCACAGAATCATATTACTACATATAGGTTCGAAAACTTGTCCAGACAAGTTATAAGGAATCGAGAAAAAGCGAAAGGAGGGAACAATAGAGAATATCGCGAAAGAATCGGGAATTGGAATTTAGAAAATCAGCACTCATCCTGATAACTTCATACCGACTTTAATTATTTATTTCTTCAGGAATAAATTGTGAAAGCCTTACTGGTTCCCGATAATAAAGTTGTTTTCTAAGTTATTTAAAGGAATATTATTTTTATAGTGTGATTTGACTTTAAATAATAAAATTAAAATACTATTCATCCGATTTAAATTTGAAATAGGACTTTTGAAGGGAAGTGTGGACGTTTTAATGTGTGATTTGACGAGTTATAATCGTTTTGGAAATAAGTCAGCGTGTCCTTGAGTATGACGCTATTCATTCACGCAGAAAATGCGCACGAATGAATGAATGAATGAAAAATTGCGAGCATCTGTTGAAACTTTTTGGATGAGATATATCAACCTGCATAGGAAATAAAAAGAACGAAGCAATAGTTTTTTTGCAATTCATCAAACGTTGGATCATACTTAAAAATAGACTTGTTTATACCAGATCACCAAAAACTTACTTATTCAAACATACTGTACGAGTATTCAAAGTGAGCTCCGACATCAAACCGTTTGAATAATGTATACTCTCATCATGCTGCTCCATCTTGTCATTTATATTCTATATCTTTGATTGGCACGGGGATAAACACTATTGATTGTTGCACTTACAATATTACTAAGACTTATGCGAAATAAAATGATTCATACTTATGGAAAAAAATTTATTTTCATCTTTATTTTCACAAAGTTTACACAAATATATCAAATCATTTACGAGAATAATTTCTCGTCATTATGAGTCCTCTGTTTTGTAGACTCAAAAAGCTTGAAGTCTTTTTTTCGCTTGAAAATCTTTACAAAAATGCAGTCTTTACCGTGCAAAAAGCATTTCAGTGTCCAAGGATGAGAGAAAGGAACATTTCGAGGCATACTTCGTGTATTCTTCACGTGAATTCAAACGTCTTCCCTCATTCTCGGCCTTGGAAAACAAGGTGACCTTACGATGGATCCAAAAAATACAAAGCGATACTTGAATTTCAACATAAGAACGGATCGTAAAAGACTAGTAATTTCTCGCACCTCTCCTCTCTCTCCCTTTCTGAAGGCACGAGGGAGAAGTGCGGGGAGATCATAGAACAAATAAATTGAAAATGAAAGTGTTTTATTCTACGGTTTCAATTATCTTTGAATACTTGAAATCTTTTGTTTTGCTTTCAAATGTGTAACTCTTGATATCAATCGTGTGAGTCAGATTGGCAATTAGACTGCGACAGATTAATAACAGTAAAAAATGCCTTTTTTTCGTCGAGAATAAAGTTTCGATGGAGATTTCCGAGAATAGGGGTCGCCCCAAATGAATCGAAGTTGTCGTACGGAATTATTCTGATTCAAAATGCTAGACCCAATGCTTTTATTTACACGAATGTTTTCCATAAGGTTTGCTGACTAAAAGCATGATGTGGATTTCGTGAATATTTCAGCGTAAAGTTAAAAGATAAAAATTAGGATTCGACAACAGTTACGGTTCACCCGAGATTTCTCCCAGTTACTCGCAACGTAATTTTTCCCAGGAGATATTACCCTGTGGTGGTGCAAAAATGAGTTCCTTCAAAGCGGAAACAATATAAAGCCATGGTTCGTGTATTTTATTGCACGTGGAAGTTGATTTTCTTTGTAATTTATACTTCCTCCAGCAGGTTACTCCACGAATCGACAAGAATATCTTCTATTCTTTCACTGTACAATGACTTCACTTAGAGGTTTTAGAGAGCATCGATGACTATTTCCACATAAGTAATATCATTGCAAGCAATGAAATTCAGCATTAAGGAATGAACTACGCAAATGTGGAAGAAAACTTGAAAAGTTTTATTGTAGAAGGTCAAAATTTCCGAAAAATATGATCAAAGTGGATCATCGAGAAACACCAACTCAAAACTACCGGATTTTTTTGCGTCAGGTATCCATTTTCTTTATCATCGCTTTTTTTCATCTCCACCCCTCATTGCGTCGCACAGATGGCTAACGATCTTGGGGCGTTGACTTAAAAACTTTGGAAAACATTGTCCTCGTCACTTCAAGATTTTTCCATTTTCGATGGGAGAGATGGGGAATGGCCGGATATCCGCGGTATTTGGTGGCCGAGGGGTGCGGTCAGAACCCTAAAGGTTCCAGTCGCCCGCCTCAACAAAAGCCCTGAGTGGGGTCGAGGGTTGTGGAGGGGCGGGGGAAGGAATTAATTCCCGCCACCCTGGTCGGAGGACATGTACCGCGTGATTCGGCCATCCCTCGAGATGTAGACGACGCAGTCATAGCAGGGGACTTGATTGGGGGGGCAGCGGGTTTGTCCCCGGGAGGGTGAGGGGCGGGAGGGAGCCGGGCGATCGACCGCGGGTCTGGAGAACCTGTCATCCTCGCCGAGGCGGGTGCCTACGTTCTCCGCCGAAGAGGTGGACGAACCGCCGCCGAAGGATGGTGCTGACTGGCCGCTGCTGCTGCTGCTTGCGCTGGCTGCGGCGTTGCTGTTATCGACCTCACCGAAACGCGGGAGGAGTCCTGGCAGGTTGACGGGCATCGGCACGTAAGGGGAGCGCTGGGCGCTGCCCCTCGGGAGATAGGTCATGGCGCCAAGCAAGGCCAGGAGGACCGTCAGAATCAATTTTCTTTGCTGAAAGGAGAGTAACATAAGAGAGACTTTAACGATCGCACGAAGAGAATTATTCGTTTCCACATGCATTATCTTTTTAAATTACTTTCACAATTATGACTGAGGCTTTGGCCAACAACCATTGAATTAGTGACGAAATGAATCCAAACATTGCCTTCTCATGCATAAGAATTTAAATTATTGTTCCGTATGATAGCATTTAAATGTGTATATTACATATGTCCGATTGCCGTAACGAGGAATAAATTTAAATGAAAATGCATAAAGCACTTGCATTAATCGTATTGGAACTTACAATGCACTGCATTAAATGTACAGAGAGTTTTGATTGGCGATTGGATTTTGAAGACTGTGATAGAAGAAATAACGTTAGGCAAATGAAGAAAGGGTAGGAATAGAATAAGTATGTCGGACGAAATAAAGGGAGGAAGGGAAGTATGTGAAATTGAAGAAGGACTAATTATAGTGTGGTTTGTCAGGTTGTATTTTGTTAGGATAGGGAAAGGAATATATCGTAGTATTGTTATTCAGTCTGTGGCCATACAAAACCTATCTTAAATGATATACAGTAATACCTAATGATAATGTAAAAACCCCTTCTCACATCTCCTTTCCCCGTGGCAGCTCTCAAAGAATGACTCAGTAGGAGGTTTTTTATTTGTCTCAACGTTCAAAATTCGCATTTTCAAGGTGAGATAATTTTGTGACCCCCACTGAATGATCACAAAAGAGAGTCCGCCCCGCGCACTTGGGCGACGGGAAAGGGGGCAGTGTCAAATCGGCGGGTTACGTTTCGCTTCATTGGCGGGAGTGCAGAGAGAACTGGTTACGGAGCAATGGATGTGCATTCGTACAACCGATGTTCTTTTGTTCTCTCCGTCGTGCGCTGTTGCACTTCAGCCTGCCCTTGCTCTTGACGGCTGAAACGGCGTACGCTCGAATTCCCCCGACGGAAGTCCTTGACGTTCCCTGCCTCGAGATATCGCTGCACTCAAAAAGGCGTTCCGGTTGACGTACGATGAACGAATGGAGGGAGAATATCAGAGTTCTGAAGGACATCAGATATTCCTACCAGCGTAAGTTAAATAGGGTATTGACTAATTGTAGTTATTTGGGGAATCGACCGTCTTCAGGGGTAGGTGGAGAGTTTCTTACGAATGGGTTGCTCAGGGCACGGTGAAAGGGTGGAGAGAAACCCGGCGTAAGCATTAGTCTACTCTCAACGAAAGGCGCCAAGGGTTACTCAGTTGAACGTCCCATCCGGCGGATGACGTACTCACTCAAAATGCTCTGCAAATAGCAGCCCAATCAGGGATCAGGATACCGCTGAAAAATCCCACTACCCCAACAATCCGAACCCGGGCCCGAGGGGTGGGAATCCGATCCTTTAGTCACCGCACTATACCTATCCTCCGATAAGATATGGAATAGGGCGTATACTTTCGGTAAAACTCCTAAATTACCTTATCCTTTCTTAATGACGAATTTCCATTCGGTGTCAGCTGGCTAATTTAGTGAAATACCTTCACAACGGTAGAAATGGATATCTTCTACTAACTTAAGAGTAGAGCTTGGAGTTTGAATGGCTATTAGAATATCTCGTGGATTGATGAAACGTTCCCTAATGCTATATCTCAAACATAATGTTTCCTTTGATTAAAATGCATACGTGTATGTCATTTTTACTTCCCTTCCATGCTTTTTCGATTAAGCCATTTTCAATTTACACTAATCCGGACAAAATAACATCAAGAAGCCAAAGGCAAGTTTGACAGGTATGAATTTTTCATTCGTTTTATGAAAAGCTACATAAAACTGAGGGCCTTACAACTCATGCGAGCGAATAGAAGACAAAAGTATAAATATTCGCTTGTATAATAAATAATAAGAATCTTGTTAACGAGCCTGCAGAATATTTTCTCATATTGCTTGCTTGCATTTTATTATCCTGCAGCCAATGATCAAATGTTATCGTCATTTGTACCCTTTTTATTCTTAACCCATTCTTAGATGTATGTAATAATTATTTTTACACGTACAAAAATCTAACTATCGGCTTTCGATAATGAAACTTATTGTTCGATTCAGTTTGATTAGAAACGCGTCCATTTTTGACAAATGAAGAACTTACGAGTACATTTCTTTTAATCTATGAGCAGATTAAGGGCCCCATTCAGGAACGTTTTAAAATTATCGAGCTTATATAATAACGAAATTTCGATGGTATATCCTAGATGAATCCTAAATATTACGCACAATGATTAAGAAAAGTTGAGTGCGTGATGTATTTTTGTTGAATGGCAATACTGGGATCATATTGAATAGCCTCCAGGTCAAATGATAGAAATGTGTCAAAAAGTGACGTAATTTCAATCTATTCCTATAGAAAGAATAATTTCATATTGGCTCGCATCGACGACCAAACCTATGTAAGCACAAACAAAAAGCATATGGAAAGCCCTAAATAAAAGAGAACGATTATAAACATTTTTTAATATATCGCCTGCGTGTGGATTTCTCTAAATAATAGTCATGAATTAATCTGATTTCCAGATTCCCCAGAAAACACAAGGAGGGGACAAATGCAGTGTTTCTCAACGCGAGGCGTTTGCCTCACAGAGTGGGGTTGAAGGCAATAGAAGATACTGTCGCTTTCGTCAACTCATCACTGATGTAGTAACTATATCCGTAAAATTATAATCATTTATAGAAGTCATATATAAAGAGAGTCTCTGCGATGATGCTTTTTTATTTGAAGTCACAGTTTATACAGTACTGTTTTGTTTGTTTGTTTGAGAGGGAATTGAAATATTTGAGCTTTCGAGTTCCAGCACACAAAAGAATGGGAAACACATGTCAGGAGAAAGTTGACGGTTGAGCTGTTTGGTCTTTAAGCGACTGCCTATGCCTTTCGTGGAAACCCAAACGGTCTTCCCCCGGGAGTGGCAGTGCGTCATAACACCTTTCTGGTATCCCAGCACGCACGGCCTGGGATGCTATGTGGAACATACGAGTATTTCGGCTGTGGAGAACGCCGTCCGCCGGAAGGGGCGTTATGTTGCGGAAACCTTGGCGTATTTTCTCATTGTAGTAGACTAATGACTGTGTCGGGCTTCTCTCCACCCTTCTCTGATTCCCATTAAGTACTGCCCCTACCAAATTACCCTCCGATCCCCAGCTAAGTTAATGAGGGGGAGAAGACTAACAGCTAAAGCCTTTTGGCTTAGCTGTCGGTCTTTTCCCTATCATTAACTACGCACCACCAGACGACAATGGGATGCCTCGCATCGGGAAGCTTCGTGTTCAGAAGGATGAAAGTTAAAACGTTTTTCAGTTTCCATCGCTACTGAAAAACAATCCAGGATTCTGATCCCACATCCCACTCTCGGATGCGGCTGTAATTGACGATTAAATCGCCTTGTGTAAATCAAGATAAGGGAAAAAATAATGTGGTAGCTTAAAAATGATCTTGAATTACATAATATCATATCGTAGTTCTAAAATGTTGGCGTTAACATAAAGAAAATTAATACAATCGCAGCATTATAATTGAGAGGGGGAGCGGGATCAATCAAGCTGTGTGATTTTTTTAGTGCCAGAACTTACTGAGCAATATCAGGCGGCCCAGGGAAAGGAACTTACCCCCTACCCCTCTGGTTTGTGAATTTCACACGCCGTCATTCTTTGTGCTAGGTTTGTTTTACTTTACAAAATCGACCATCGGGTTGATAAGTACGCTGTACTACTATTGAGTTTGAAAATCGTACAGAGCGGTATAGGGGACCCTCGTATTATTTAGTATTCCTGCGATTGCCTAGTGTCAATACATAAATCGCATATTCCAGATTCACAAATGAAGAACGCGGTTCTGACTTCCATTGCATTGTTTCCGCCGCTACTCGTAGGACTACACACGAATACACTAAGTGATCTATTCTCATGGCGTGGTGCGGTGTGATGAATACTACGACTTTGCCCATTGCGCCAGGAAGCCTAGGGAGAGGTTTCAGCTGTTTATAAATAGTATTGATGGTTGATGTGATATTGTACGTGTTTTCGATATGGCAAAACTGACAATTTTTGTCGTTATACCTTGTGGACTTTGGACAACAGTGACGATATAGTCGATGTGCGATTTTGTCGACATTGCCCGATATATTATCACCGTATCGATATGCCGTCACCACCACGATTACATTATCGAGAGTCGATATAGGAAGTTTAATATAGCATAGCTTTGCTCGCATGGATTCGTGTTCACATTTTCCGGTTCCTCTTACATAATCGTCCATCCAGTTACTATTTTAGGCTAGAGTGACGCGGGAGAGGGGGGTGTTTGCGATATGTCGACTCATAATGGCGGCGATTTTACTTCCAAGCGGCGGTTGCTGCTTAAAATCATTAAGTTTGATCATTTGGGCTTTTACAAATCGCCGCATATGGTGGCATGAGAAACGACGCCATATGATAATGTTACATGAAACTAGAAAATGGATTATTTCGAGGGCATAACAGTCGTCTGCATCAGTACCGAAGCGATTTCCCTAAATTTCATGGTGCGATCTACTGTCTGTAATTCAACTTATCTCCTTACACCGGTGACATGATCCCTGTAGTTATTTGTTACCGTGCTTTGTGAAAGATTTTATTTAATTTTAATCTCGTATGCATTCACTTGACCTTTAGATCTGCTTCATCCTGCACATTCGATGATTTTATTTCTTTGTGTCACACGAAAAGAACACTGACAATAATATATATGTGTATGTTTTGACGGGTAAAAATATGAAAATTACGTTTTGAATGATAACTTAATAAAATGAAGTAAGAATTGAATCCTGAGGTGATTACTATTTGGGGAGGCAAAAGAGAAGTTCCCCCTGTTACGTGTGAGTAAAAGTTCCCCCTGTAAGTGTATGTTCCTGTAATTATCAAGATCTGCATTATTCATATAATTTTAAACATATATTGAAACTTGGCATTAATAAATTGTTTACTTTTGATTTTGCGTGCCTGGTATACTTTAATTGTTATTTTTATGTTCAACAACCCCTGCCACGCGCCCTAAAGGTGGCTTGAAGGGTACAATGTAGATGATAGAATTCGCCGTTTTTGTTCTGGATAGATTGTGCTGTGCCTGGAAATCAACCTTACCAGGAGTAAATGTGTAATAATTCCATGATCGAGGGTCATTATTCAATGGTATGAAAAGGTAGGCCCACGCTTAATTTCACCAACTTTCAGGTGTGAAGGTTATTCGATTCTAAGTTAAAAGTTCCTTCGACTCAAAATCTTTTAAACGATTTATTTAATTATGTAAGCGATGAAATGAGCTACTCACCATGGCAGTGACTGCGACTGTGACCGGTAGGTTCGCTCTTTGGTAAGATCGATGACCAAACTTGACCGCCAATCAGGTACCAAACCGAATTTCCGTGAGCGACGAATGAGATCTGGACGTGTCGTCTCCTCGTAGCACAAGTGTTCAGACGGTGTCGGTCCCCTCACGTTTATATGGGTGGAAGAGGACCCCATACATGCATCCTTCCATCCCCCTCGCCCCGCCTCATACCAACCTCCCCTCCGACCACGGTCGCCGGCCGCGGATTCCCCAACGAGGCCGCACGACGAAGAGGTGGGAGGAGACGCGTGGACAGCCCCGCCTTCCCCCCACCCCTCCCCTATCCCACACCTCCGGTGGTGGTGGTGTGTTTAGCCGTTGGGGACTTCCGGACCGTGCGCAGATTTCGGCAGAGGACGGCTTGGATGGGAAAGGCTCGCGCGTAATAGGTTCCCAGGGGAAGCCTGGGGGGAGGTCGAGGTGTGAGCACGTGGGAATGCCAACCTTTACGGTGGGAGGAGGGGAGGAAGTTCGTGGATATCCACGCTAAGCGGTCGGCCCCAATCGGCGCGGGGCGATTGCTGTCGGCCAACCCTCGCGCGAACTCTCTTCCCCAGCAGAACACTCCGCGTCTATTTTCGCAAAATCCCCAATCGCCAGTGACTCACCTGTTCGCTCGCCCTTAAGGGAACGTGCGTTCCGTACTCTTAGTGAATGAGAGTCGGAAAAAGAAGGGAACTCGAGAGACTGAAGGTCAAAAAGGTATGAGACATTGGGGTAAATCGTTATCAAATGATGTGTGTCCATCGAGGCAATGTTTACGACGGTCCCTGTGAATTAATAAAAGCTCTTCTCAGCAATCCACTGATCTACATCCACAAAATACACCGCAAGAAGGTATGGTGGGAGTTTTTAGGTCACCACCCGTAACAAAGGATAGAGTAACACCACATGATGATTCAAATGAAAGTGATTTTGGAGGCCAACGTATTTGCTAATTCCTAAAAACAAAATCTGAATTCCCTTACTTAAGGGGAGGAATATCACTGAATGGAGATTTTTGTCTTCAAAAAGCTCTTAGCAGTTTTAAATAATAACTAATATCACAACTGTAAATGTCAACACGTCATTTGTCTGTGTCTACATCTACATAACGCGGCGCGTGGCGGGGGTTGTCAGGGCATCAGTCACGCATGCATAGTTCATGCATACACTTGTATACATGTTAAATTTTAAATTCTCGTCTACATACTTGCCTTTATACATGAGGTAATATTTGTTTCGCTTGATCTATTAATAAAATTTAATTTCTTCGGGCTCTTGGTTTCGATTTTGTCAACTTTACTTATCTTTCGAGGGAAGAACGAGTAATTGAATCCGTCTGTGACGGTCTAATTTTGGTGTGTCCATTAGAGAAGAAAAATTTACCAACGTCTATATTGATTCTCCTAATTAGGAGTTTAGCGCGAGCCCTCGTAATATGATTCCTGATTTCCCGAGGGAAGAACGAATATTTATATCTATCTACCTACACATGAGTCTATCACCCGTACCTTATCTTTGAAGTCTAACCTATATAAATAGTGTGGGACCATAATAATTCCTTCAGTGTCATTGTCAAACTCGTTTGTTCCTGACCTTGCTAAAATTCTAAGTCTCGCTTCTTCTCTTCGCATCTCAAGAGGCTCCCAGTCTGATTCCTCTAAAAGACCTGTCACACTCGTCTTCTTATCGTAGCAATTTTGGACGAATCTGGAGGATTTTCTCTGTACATTATCTAATTATTTTATCAACTTTTTCTCCCAAAGATCCCAAACACTTGTGGCGTATTCCAAATGTGGCCTAACTAAAGCGAAATGAGACCTCTCTTTAATTTTCTCATTATATTTCTCCACTACCCGTTTAATTAAGCTGAGTTCCTTTGAAGTGGATCCACTTATTTCCTTAATAAATGCTCCCCATGAAAGGCGTGGTGTTCGCACTACCCCCAAATATATATCTACCGTAGTTAGCACTGAACCCATTATTTCATGATTTACGTGCTGCTAATCACTTTTTTTAAATTTGAGCTCCAAAATTTCAAAGCTGCACATTTGCTTTAGAATATTTTTAATCTATTAGCTTAGTTAAAGAGTATTTTAAAACTATTTTTTAATGATTGTGTGTGCGAAAACTCTTGAACACATGTACACATGTGTGCCTATGTACATCATGCCTTATTTGATCGAATCATTAAATGTTTGTTTTTAAGTTAATATATTCGGTCGCTTGAGTTCGATTTTGTTATGAATGCGTATCGTACGAGGGAAGAATGAGTACTTGAATATATCTGCGACGGCGTCCATCTCTCCTATTTTATCTCGGTGTTTGAATTCACTATTGTAATTTGAGGTTGCAATAACTCCCCTGGTGTCTCAGGAAAACTAGGGTGTCCAATACCTTTCTACCAGTTTGATTTTTGCCTCCTTTTTTTGTAAACCAAGGGGCTTCTTACTTAATATATTGATGAAGTTTCCATCGCTTGTTTAAAATACGTAGCAGAAGTTTAAGTGAAAAAGGACTAAAGAATAGTGTATTTTTTTCGACTTAACTTGATATGTCTAAATTCCATTGCAGCTTGTAGATATTTCATTTTCTGTCTGTGTCTACATGGTACCCTAAAAATCACCGTAAGGGTTTGCGGCAGAAGTAATTGCATAGCAAGCATGTATCATCTAAATGCGGTGTCATTTAATTGTTAAATACCATTTGAAGCGTCAAATTATTTAAATAGCGATAGCTATTTTTTTAACAACTAGCATCCAGTGTGGTATTTAAATTTAAAATAATTTTCTTGATAAACTATCAGTAGTAAAAGCAGTAAATCGGCCTTGCCCGGCGCGACATGGAGGAATAGAATTTTTTAAATAAGCAACATGCTGTGCACTGTCAATTAAAGTGATTAAGTGGTCATAAAATTGACCAAAAAATGCGTTAGATAATTGAAATAATGCAAATAATATAAACCGCAGCTATATACCCACGGTTTTAAAGTGTAAAATACTCTTGAACTTATCTGAAGTTAACGTCTAGGAAAAAGAGCACAATAGAAGGGTTCAATAAACTAATAATAGCGTGCTAGGACACATTACGTTATGATGCATTTTTTTCTGCAATATTCGTTTGCCGTGATTTTGATCCCTTATCATCCGTGTGGGAAAAATGACAACTTATATCTTTGCACTGCGTACTACAGCTGGTCCTTCTAATATATGTTCATGATATATATTATCGTAGTACTAATGGACTAAGAATACATTTTCATTGCAAGTCTACGCAAGAGGCTTAATATGTAGTTAGTCATGAGTAATAGTTACCAGTCTTCTCTTCTAATAATCCAAGTGCCCTATTCAGTTAATCATAGTAACCTTTTACAAATCTAGCCCCTCCATGCATAATTAGGCTAAAAACCAATTTCCTGAGTATTTCATAGACTGGCGTGTTTGTCTAAATTAGGAACTACTAGAGGAAGGTATAGCAAATGGAAAGATGCCGTTTTTCTCAGTGGCGTGGAGATTTGTCTGAGCAATCCCTCTCGGTCCTCAGTGACGCTCATTCTCCTTGAACGCAACTTCTGCGTTGCGTGGTTGTCCCAATGGCGGTCGGATGCAACCGGTCTTGCCCGGTTCAGCTTTAGAGAAATGAAGGCGGAGCCCACTTTCCGCAGGACGCAAAAAAAAACAAACTCTCTGTTCATTATTTTCTCTGTCTCTCATAGAAGGGATGTTATTGTGTTCTCGAATAAAGACGGCTCAGAGATTTTCAACTTAGGAACAAGCTTCGAGTAATCTTGCGTACATCTTACACAATTTTTACAATGTTGTCTTCACTGTAAATTAACTTATATAGCGTGTGGGTGAGTCGTGAATTTGGTTGGAATTTAGTGTAAGTTTTGATCGACTGAAAATTAAACTTGGTCACTAATTTCCTTTTTCATTGATTCTTTTCGTTAAAGCTTCATGATTTGTGATTAGAATAGACATAAAAGAAGGTGCATTTCTAAAAATTTCTGATTGCATTTTTTCCCAATGCATAATCGTAAAATCGAAAACTTTAATCTTTCTTTTTCAAAACCTGAGATATATATGAGAATAATAATTGAGCAAAAAAGAAAAGCATGAAAGAATCATATTTGTCACGAATTTGTCACGTTTAAGGTTGAATTTCAAAGTAAGTATAATGTACTACATTTATTTTTTTAGTCGGGAATAAAAGAACCTGTAGACGTGAAGAAGTCTGTCGACATTTAAAATACGATAAAATAGGAATATTGGGATAGATTTTCATTCATTGATGGATTTGATATATTTAGCAAAAATAAGTTTCAAGGTAAACCAACTTTTAATTTTTATAGGATAAAATTTTATCACCGAATATTTACTTGTATGCAAATAAAACAATTAAGCCAAACAAAAATGAGAATCATCGTTGAATTTAGCAAGTTGATTTAAAGGAGCGTAATACGACGTAAACTATATATTTAAGTGGAAATACCAGCATATTCTTCCTCCTTGTATTTCCCAGCGAATAGGTATGTGAGCAAGCTTTGCGAAGGAAATGACGAAAACATCCATCGGGGAAAGATGATGTAAGTTGATTGATTTTAATGGCATTGCTAAAATGTGATGAAAATTAAAGAAAAAAGTTCACATTTATCATGATAGTCTTTATTGATGCAGTATGCTGTGCAATTGTATAGATAATTGTTATCTGGTACTTAATGATTGCATGCAGAATTGGTTCATTCGTAGTGCGTTATTAGATATTTTTTCAGCTTTCGGGTCTCTCAGAACACTCGGGGATACCTAACGTTTTTCAAATGCTAATATCTGGTCCTCAACGCCAAAACATTGTTCTTTGATGAATTTGAGATACTAAAAAAACATTTGCGAAGCTTTTTGAAGAAATGTTTTCCAAATATTTCTTACTTTTATGAACCTTATGTCTGAATACCGGGATGAAGAAAAAAAATTTCATTTTTAACTTTTAAAATTTTTTGTAGAGATCCAAATTTAATATCGTGCTATTTTTTTCACATTAGGCAGTGTAAACAAGGCACAAACTACATACTGATTTCTTTATATTCCCAAGAAACTCAAATTCAAAGACATGTCAATATTTTTTTATTGCCAAATGCTCGCTAGAGATATGGCAGTCCAAAGGATAGAGAGCTGGACTCCTCACCGGAGGGTCCGGATTCGATTTCAGGTGACACCTCCAGGTGCCCTCAACTTTGCCCAAGCTGTGTGAATTTTTAAGGTACCGGATCGTACTGGGAAGCCACGGGCGGCACAGGGAAAGTAAGCACCCCTCCCATTGAGTCTTTTCTTATATCATATCTATATCATTAATCAATTTTTCAGTCTTTTTCTTTTATGAAATGTGATATTAATTTAATTTTTATTTAATTTAACAATTTATCGTTGCAATTAGGCAATTGTCCTGGTGGCAACGGTCAAGTCTGGTCAATTGTCATCTTACAATGGACATATATACATACACAAGAAGAACAGATAGGAGACAAAAAGCTCCCATATATAATGACACTTATAGATTACCAACTGCACCTTTACCATCACCCCAGGGCTAGGTTCACACCATACGAGTACATACGACGCACCGTCCATCGCCACACTCCGTCCATAATTACGCTTTCTTCAATTTCATATACCGTTCAAAATCACGCATCGTTAACACATCATTCACTTTTTCAATACAACTTCTAACGCCGTCCATATCACATGCAAGCAATATTTTAACAAGTATAATAGTTTAATAATCACTGATCAATGAAGTTTGTCACCCAGTGGCTGCGTTACACTTGTTGTTAAAACTCCTAAAATTGGAAGGAAAGGGCTCAAACAAACCTCCAGGCACCTGGTTCCAATCAACAATAGTTTTTTTTTCTTTTTAAAAAAGTATTTGTTCTCTGCGTTCTTATTTTTATTTTAAAACTGTGGTCATTTTTTCCTTAAAGTTAGGTTTTTCTATCTTTTTCCATATGTCTTCCCACGTTTCGTCTTTTTTAACAATTCTATTCATCACGCCTAATGTACTCCTATTTTTTCAAACTCTCCCATTTCAATATATATCCAACATTTCCGTGGCTCTCTCTTCTTTTGTATCTTCCGAGTACATATCTTGCTGCCTTTCTTTGAACTTTTTCTATATTTTGAATATGTTCCACCTCATATAATTGAATTCCTTCAACATTGAATATTGAAATCAATTTGGCGTATGTATGCCATTGCCGAAACCCATTTAAATCATTAACTTAGAGTCGGCATTGCACTGATGTTGGTATTTCCGAAGTGAAATGGACGAAGAGAAAAATATATGCGCGAACTAGTTCTAGGGACGGTGGGGTAGGAGGTCGTTGGGATAAATATAAATGAGGCAAGAAGAGTGGGAGTAGAGTACTTAGAGTGCCAATGGAATTAATTAGGGGCAAGGAAAGCATAGAGATGCTGGATTGGATGAAAGGAGATAGGAAGCGCGTGTAATATAATAATCTTCTCGTGAATTCCGGGGATCGAGATGGTGCGGTGGCCATCGTACTGGCTTCCCACCCAGAAGGCCTGAGTTCGAATCCCGGCGTCGTCTATTTTTCAGAGGTATCTCGATCCCTACTTGAGGTGCTTTGTGGAGGGCACTTTGAGTGAGTACGCCGTCCGTCGGATGGGACGTTAAACTGTGTACCCTTTGGCGCCTTTCGTAAAGAGTAGGCTAATGCCGATGCCGGGTTTCTCTCCACCCTTCATCCTTTTCCTGTCGGTCGCCTCCCCCAAACAATACTACTCGTGAATACCATTATATCTTCTTAGTTATTTTACGCATCAATATCGCGAGGGACTTTTCCCATGACTTTCTTGAAATCTAGATATACAGCAACCACATCCCTTACCCCGATTTCAGGATATCAAAAATAAAAAGAATCAATTGTGCATCACATGATGTGCTTTTCTTAACCGCCTGCTGGTCACGGCAGAGTATGTTCCTACCGCCGAGAAAAAATATTACAGCGATAAAAGTGATTTGTACTCATATTTGGCCGGATGTTGATTTCAAAGAAATCGGTCTGTCGTGATTGGTGTCTCTATATCCTCAGGGAATCGAGGAAAGCGTCGCTTGGGTGTCTGGCAGGGGCAGCTCAACGCTTAGTATTTGACCTCAAAAATTTAGTTTTTCTTAATACTTTTTAGTGCCATTTTTTGAAATACAATCCCTTGAAAGTTGACTCTTAGAGGTGAGAACAGTGCTTAGTTCGTTGGTCCATCATAATCCAACCTTCACCGGTACACTGCTCTTTGTGATAATGTTCCATGTATCATCGTATTTCATATTTTCGTCGTTTTCAAATTTTCTCAGACATCACGTGCCTTCTCTAGCAAGAATCATTTCTCTGGAGTTTCTACGTCTACATAATACCCTGCAGGGGGTGTATCAACACTATACATGCACAGCGATAGTGATATATAGAGAAAGGGTGATATATATATATATATATATATATATATATATATATATATATTTTGGCCAAATATAGCCTCGACTACTTTAAAAACATGTACGCATAAATGCATCGTCATTCACACAAACATAGAAGCAAATATGTATATTAATGTACTAAAATACGTATACACATACATACACACGCATACGCACCTACATTTGTTTATATAGGTAATGATAATTTTATTTAATCCTTAGTTGATGCAAGTAGCAGCTGTTACTGTTTCTAATTGTTATCAGAAAAAACGGTATCTTAAACCTATCCGTTCTCGTTGTCTATCTCTATAATCTTGAATGAATAATCACGTCTTCCATAATAATGGGATTTTTAAAATGCGATGAACGTCTTCGGAAAACTGATTGTTCTCAAATTTACCTAATAATTTGAGTTAACTGGAGTTATGAGGATTTTAAAGAGTTTTTGTCCACCTGTGACCAGTTTGCTTCAGCTTGAAATTTTCACTTGGCCTTGGCTCATTGTTCGTATTCACGTAATTTATGATGCCTTTAAATTAAGAAAAAAATCTTGTTTCTGGACTTGTGGAACTATAAGGGCATATTCTATGTCAGGACGTCCATGTCCTTGATTTCATAACATTTAAATCCGCGCGTTTGTACAAAATAGCACCGTCGTTTTGTTAAATTGTGCCCCCTTACAGCAATATTGTATGAGAAAGAGATACTGAAATCCGTGTATACCCGAATGGAGACTAGATGACAAAGGTCAGAATTAATATAACTGAGTCCTAGTAGCCCCTGCATATCCTGGTCGATGTCCTTTTTGATGTGTTCTACCGATTGGCATGAATTTCATTAGGAGTTAAACGAGAACTCAAGGGGAACTTTATCTGTTGAGCGAGAGAAAGTGAGGGTGTAATCTGCCTGTTTTTCGGGACTAAGAACTGCAGAACAATAAGGAAGAAATAGCGGCAACATTTTACTACCTCTTGAATTATATTGTCCTGCAATAAATGTAGGTGCAAATCCTCATACTAGTCAGGACTGCCATTAATTTAAATGTCTGGATCAACGTTCATAAGACAAAGGCTTCTTTGCGTATGGGTAAATTTACCCGGAAGAAAACTACAAAAATAAATTATAATATTTAGCTTTCCTACCATAAGAATCATTTTTTAAAAGGTTGTTAATTCTTTTTATTAATCCTTTACTTTGGTAGAAACAATGTATTCAGTTTCGCGAGCAATATGTACCTCCGTCAATACAATTGAATATTTGACGTGTTGATTTTATGGCGTCGACGCCGTCCTCCTGTTGTTACAAAAAATCCTATTTACTTCTTCTCTTTTTCGCAATTTAATTCACGTGAACAATCCCTTAAGAGGCGAGGGATTGAATCCACCATTTGTATTTCTCTTTGAAATAAATATTTCAATTCTTTTCTATTTACTCTAACATACTTCCAATAACAAAATGGGATTTATTACATCAAGCGGACATGGTGAAACAACAAGTGATTCTGAAATTTAGTTATAGTTGTCCTAATCGTGACACATGATGTACACTCTTTGATTGATCGATACATTACAACAGTGAATCCATCCTCGTATCTACATCTAAATAGTACCTACAAACAGTTGCAAGGGCGTGTGGTGAGGGGTGTTATGACAGCAGTCATTCCTGCAAAAATTTAAAATTGTGATAGTGAATCGTGAATTGTGAAACATTTGATAGTGATGGGGGATTGGAATGCGACAGTAGGCGAAGGAAGAGATGGTGATGAGGTGGGGGACTACGGTTTAGGCACGAGGAATGACCGCGGGGAGAAAGCAGTTGAGTTCTGCAGGAGACAGGGGTTAGTCATCACCAACACTTGGTTTAGACACCACAAAAGACGCAGGCATACATGGAAAATGGCAGGTGACTCAGGAAGATATCAGCTAGATTATATTCTGGTTAGACACAGGTTTAGGAACAGTGTGATAAATTCCCATAGCTTCCCGGGGGCGGATGCGGACTCAGACCACAATTTAGTTGTTATGAAATCTAGCGTACGTTTCAACAAGATAAGGCAGGGGCGGCGAGTTAGAAAATGGAATGTAGAAGCATTAAATGGGTTGAAAAGGAAGGAATACAAACAGACGGTAGAGAAAATCATGGAGGATGGTAAAGGGCTTAGTACTATCGAAGAAAAATGGGAAAGCTTCAAGAAAGGGTTGTCTAAAGCCGCAAAAGACACTATTGGAACCGTTAACGCTAAAAGGACTAGGAAACCATGGATCACGGATGAGATGATTACAAAGATGGATGAGCGTCGAAAATGGAAGAATACAAATACAGAATTAGGCAAAATGAAGTACAAAGAATTAAACAATAAATTGAGGCGGGCAACAAATAAAGCAAAGGAAGCATGGTGGAAGACGCAGTGCGAGGATATGGAAAGTCTGCAGAGAAAGGGTGAAATCGGTGCGCTGTACAGCAAAGTTATATCGTTATCGGGAAGTAAGAAAGGAAGAGCTATGCTAACAGTTAGAGATAAGGCGGGTAAGGTAATAGTTGACGCAGGAAAGATCCAAGAGAGATGGAAGGAGTATATAGAAGAACTGTATAGTAAAGAACTCAGACCAACAAAGTTAGACATTGAAAAAGAAAATGACGTAGAGGAAGACAGCTTAGGTCCAGGCATACTAGACAATGAGATAGAAAGGGCATTAAGAGAGATGAAACTAAATAAGGCCGTGGGGGTATATAACATTCCCGTGGAACTTTTAAAATGCTTAGGAAAATGTGGGAGGAAGAGGCTATATGGGCTGATCCGTAGTATTTATGAGGAGGGAATCTGGCCGGAAGACTTTGTGAGATCAGTTTTAGTTCCTATTCCGAAAAAGGTAAAGGCCACGTCATGTGAGGACTATAGGACAATTAGTTTGATATCCCACGCAGCTAAAGTTGTTCTCAGGATCATAAACAAAAGGATAGAGAGTAGGGCAAATGATTACTTAGGGGATGATCAGTTTGGGTTTAGGAAGGGGAGAGGTACGCGTGATGCAATTGCAGTAATGAGATTATTAATCGAGAGGAATATAGAACACAACCAGGAGGTATTTGCCTGTTTCGTAGATTTCGAAAAAGCGTTTGATAGAGTGAATTGGGAAAAAGTAATGAGTATTTTGCAGAAAATAGGAATAGATTGGAGGGAAAGGAGGCTAATCCGCAACCAGTACATGTCTCAGACTGCTCAGGTGCGAATGGGGAACGGGGAGTCCGGATGGGCAGTGTTAGGAAGAGGTGTAAGGCAGGGATGCCCATTATCACCCTTGCTGTTCAACCTGTATGCAGAGGAAATGATTTAAAGAGGCATGGGAAGAACTGGAGGTAGGATTGAAAGTGGGCGGGGAATTCGTAAAATCAGTTAGGTTTGCTGATGACCAAGCTTTAGTTTGTCAGTCAGCCAAGGGGCTGCAAGCATTGCTTAGTGAATTGGAAATTCAGTGCGACAGGTATGGGATGAGAATCAATATTAATAAAACAAAGGTTATGCGATTTTCTAGAAAGAAAAAGGCCAAGCTTAACATTAAAATAGGAGCACAAAAACTAGAGCAGGTAGAACAGTTTACGTATCTCGGTAGTGTGTTGGACCAACACGGTCAAAGTAGTAGGGACGTAAGGAGAAGAATTGCGCTAGGCAAAGAGGCTTTCACAAGGAGGAGGGAGTTAATGACAGGGACTTTGAGTAAGGATGTTAAGAAAAGACTCGTAAAAACTTTGATATGGAGCGTAGCTATGTACGGTGCGGAAACGTGGCCATTTAAGCAGGAGGATAGACGTAGATTGGAGGCTTTTGAAATGTGGGTGTGGAGAAGAATGGAGAAGGTGAAATGGACAGAGAAGAAAACAAATGAGGAAGTACTTGGTATGGTGGGCGAAGAGAGGGGTTTGTTGGGAGCAATCCTATGGAGGCAGGAAAAGTGGATGAAAGGGGTGTCGACCGGCAGTGGGATGTTGAAGACTGTGATAGAGGGTAGAATGTTGGGCAAAAGAGGAAAGGGAAGGAACAGGAAAGGGATGTTGGACGGGATGAAGGGAGGAAGAAAGTACTCAGAGATGAAGAGGGACCTGATAGAGAGTAGGATGATGGATTTTGTGTTTTGTTAGGAGTAATAAAATATTTGTTTGGTAGTTGTGTCCATCCAAAAACCTACCTTAACCGGTAGATTACCTTAAAAAAAATATCTGACTTATTTTGTCATGGTGGTCCGATCTGCAAACTTAACGTGGGTCTGAAATAATAACTTCGGTTTCACGAGTAAACTTGAGTGTTCTGTACCGTTCTTGAAGTCTTAATATTTTGTTTACGACTTAGCCTAAACTTCTCATCATAAGCCTACAATTAATGAGAGAGAGAATATAAGAAAGGTGGTTATATTCTTTTGCAAAATTTTTAAGTAATGTCTCAATATCTTAACATCGCAAGCCGAAAGTTCGTTGGACTAAATTGTCAAAAGACTGGATCGACGTAAAACAGGATCGCCTCAAGGTTAGGCATTCGCAAGGCTTTATCGTTGATCATTTAAGAATGGTTCATCATAAGCTGCCTAATTTTTAAGTTCTTCCTACTATCGGCTAGTCTCAAAATCATAGAGAATCATTTACCACTAAGATGTTTTAATGAACGTAGTTGTATTCCAAATATTATTTACGATTTTTTAAACATGTAACTTTTCTATTATCAGCTAGTTTGGTATGCACATGAAAGTTTTTTTAAAGTTAGATTTCTAAGACCGAACTGACTTCTATTAATAACTGTAATTTGAGTAACATTTGCTTTAATGAAGCTAGTCTGGTGCGTATTCACCCTAGGCCACAAACTTTCCACGTAGCTTGCAGTCTACCATTTAGATGTGGGAGTCAAAGAAAGTGAATCGATGATATCAGTCTGTGAATGAAGACCCTACAGCACAGCGTCATCCGCGGATTCGTGGCATCGATTCGATCTCTGTGAGTGGAAAAAGTGACGGAGTGCGAGGCGCGGAGGGAAAGGAGAAGGAAGGCGGGAAGGAGCTGAGTCCCAATGCAGTTGAAATAGAGCGTCCCACTCTTTCAAGAAGATTGGGGGATCGCCACACGAAGTGTCGGCGATTACTCACCTACCGCCCACGATGGATGCCGTCTTGTTTAAAGATCCACGGTGACTCGACAGATTTCTTTGCTTCAGTTTTGCAGCTTCTCGACTTTTTCTCGGTATTTTTAAGACACTGCATCTACATAATTCCCAAAAGCCGCCACAAGGAGGTCTGGCGGGGTATTGGTCAGCAGCCATGCATGCGTCTCTCAATATATATGTACATATATAAATATATATACATATATGATGTGATGATGACGGTCGTGTCGCCGAAACGTCAAAATTACATATGTGAGAGTCCTTTCTTTGTGTTTCTGTATTTAAATGTCTTAATTAATGTTTATAAATATATATATATATATATATATATATATATATATATATATATATACGAGATATATATGGATGTGTGTGTGTGTGTCGCCGAAGAGCGTTCTGTTTCGAAGATATATATAGAAATATATATATATATATTACTCTCAATATATATGTATATATATATATATATATATATATATATATATACATATATATTGAGAGTTGCGCATGCATGGCTGCTGACCATTACCCCGCCAGACCTCCTTGGGACGGCTTTCGGGGTATTGTTTGATCCACAGACTTTGTTTTAAGGTACAACGCGTTTCACCTTGAAACGCGTTGTACCTTAAAATAAAGTCCTTGAAAAATCACAAATTCATTTAGTGTGGACATCAATATATGTGTACACATGAATATATGCTACCTCCTATACAATTCTCGTGAACATTCGTCCTTGTAAACATTTGCAACAATCATTGCGCTTGATCAATTCGTTTAAGTCTAGTATTTAAATTTACTTAATTTTTTCGAAGTCATGTGCTCGATTTTGTTATACCTGCCTTTCGTGTGAGGGGAAGAACGAGTGCTTTTACATCCCTTTGACGGTGTCTCTCTCTTCGGTATTTTATCCGGATGGCTTAATCCACCAATATATTTAATTTGGTGCATAAGAATTCAATGTTTGTCGTAAGAAAACTCAGGTGCACTGTGCCTTTTCAAAAGTCTTACGTTTTGCCTGCTCTCTTCGAGAATCAAGGGGTTCCCACCCTAAATCCACTAGCATACCCGTGGCGCTAACTGCATGACTTCAAATTTCTTTGTCGAATTATGTTACTCTACGTTACTTTATCACTTTATGACCACTTTCCCCTAGAAGTTCGGTCTAAAACCTCACCGAAAGAGAAAAAGGACATCGCATTGGTAAGTTTAATCCGAAATGTCATATTTATGGCTTTATACGGGTACAAAATATTCTATGATGTCAATAGCGATTTACATGGGGAAGCACACATATGTGTAGATATACATATTCATATTTGTGATTACGTGCATATTACTGCATATATGGATGGATTCCCAACACCATCCGCCATACTCCTTT
Organism: Hetaerina americana; assembly: GCF_022747635.1. NCBI lineage: Eukaryota > Metazoa > Arthropoda > Insecta > Odonata > Calopterygidae > Hetaerina > Hetaerina americana. Next base: position 60,873,595 of record NW_027287538.1, read on the forward strand.
ACGGCAGCTTGCGAGGTACTGGATTATTTTCCCACAATGTTTACGCTCTGTTCTTTCTACTCTAATGATACCAATAATTTACTGTTTTAAGATTTTTCTGTCATACGGACATTGAAAATTATTTCTACATCAACATAATACCTCGCAAGCAACCGCTAATTCCGACGCTGGGTTTCTCTACACCCTTCATCCTTTCCTGTTCATCCCTAATGTCGCAAATGACCTTGGCTGTCGGTCGCCTCCCCTAAATACTATTACTACCAAATCTATGTTCCTTTTTCTCATACGCAGGCCGTGTAAATTATCTAGCTATTTATTGCAAGAGTGCAGTAACGATGAGAAGAAGTCACTGATTGGGTAATACTTTTAAGGGTACATATGTATATGTTAAGCCATATAGGTAAAACGTTGACGGTAAAAGAATTAACTACGTAAAATTCCATCTTTACGCGGAAATATCGTAGATAGAATACTAGATAAAATTTTCTCAATTTATTTAAAAACACGACACGTGTTCTGATTTATAAGCGTCATCGTTCAGGGTGATGCACGTCTAATATATATATATATATATATATATATATATAGTCTATCGTCTACAATATAACTTGCAATTTTGCTAAGCAAACATTTACTGCAATACAACTGCCATCACCTACTTTTTACCTCCCTCATCTTGAATTTCTCGTATCAACCCCAGCCAACGTCCACTATGAAACCGTTGTCGGACAGCCACTCTGGCCCCAGCTCTTCACCCCTCGCCTCCCTTCCCACTAGCTTCATATATATGTATATAGGTCATACTTTATAAATGCAGCTCACTGGGTGAGGGTGCTGATGCGTCAAAATACGTCGTGTCTCTTTTAAATAAAACGGTGAAATGTTTGCCTGGTATTCTGTTTTTATTATATTTTATTATAGTTTTCTCTATTATAGTGTGTATATGAACTGTCTATTATAGTGTAGATTCACTATCTATTATAGTGTATATGTATATGAAGTAAAACATAAACAACAGTAATCAACCCGAAGGTCGGTTTGGTTGGTCATGGTATAGTTCACCCAGTACAAAGCCCTATACGGCGTGTGAATATTCACACATCAGGGTAAGGGGGCCAGTTCCTTTCCCTGTGCCGGTTATGGTTTCCCAGGAAGATCTGGTACCCGAAAAATCACATAGCTTGGTTAGAGCTGTAGGTAACCAGAGAGGCTTGCCCGGGAATGGAACCCGGGCCCTCGGGTCAGTAGTCTCCAAGGCTCTACCCTTTTACTACTGCAAGCATATATATAAGCATTGCATTCACACATTATCTAGGGTATTTATATTTTAAGTCATTAATGTAAGACATAAAACAAGAGATTATTTTTAACCTTTTGCACGCTTCACGCCAAACCTCACAATTGAAAACTAATGTGACGAAAGCAAACTGTTCATTCGTGTTTTTTTGCAGTTTTTCTGTGGAAAATGTCTCTTCGCAAAGGATTCAACTCACGCAAATGGGGATGGCATACATGAAGTAAAAAAAGGATGAATAGTGTCAGAAATCACCTCGATTTTGTCAAGACAAGGCAGTAAGATAGGATGAGTATAAGACTACAATCAATCAAGATCATTACACATTAAACGAATCGAATCAGTCAAGTGTGATTTTCAGTGACATAGCTTGTCGCTGATTTCCCGTCACTCTTACAGTAAAAGGTCCTCCAACCAATGTCTCAAACTTTTATTCGTCATCCCATAGGCATGTAAGCTTCGCTTCAGTATCAGAAGTAAACCCACTCGCTCTAAGCATTTTCAGTCACATGTATGTAATCCGGAGTTACATTCATAATCCTGATGATCTTCCACCCAACATCATTTAGTTGGTGGTTTTCTTGGTAAAAATTTAAGAGTTAATTTGCTCTTATCTTTTTAATAAATCGAAAGAGAGATGGTACTTTTTTCCACACTTTATTTTTAAGTCGACCGGTTTCGTCGCATAGGCGACATCATCAGGTACGTAGATTCAGAATATATAGTTTTTTGAGAGGGGGGGGAAGAGGAGGGAGAGGGGGAGGGGAAAGAGGCGGTGGTAAAGGGGGGGGGCGGTGTGAGAGGGAGTGTGGTACTGGGCGTGGGTGACTCAAAGGGACGGGTGGGGTGGATGTAGGCTAAGTGGAAGCTTGGTTAGGTATGCCGTTCACAGCGGGGGTTGGGGCGTCAGGTATTGTGGTCAGAGAAATATCCAAAAGGGGGGGATTGCTCACAAAAATATTCTCGTTGGCAATTTTTCCTGCCTTTTGATGCTTCCTAATCTCCAGCTCCTCCAGACAATCCATTCTTCTTCCCTTTTTCTCGAGGCGAAGAATCTCTGGGACAAAATCGCTCCTGTGGTCACTTTCCCATAGATGTTTGGCAAAATGGGATGTTTAACTCACCGTTTCGTAGATGTCTTCTTAGTTCTTCTGCTCTTACTCTGAACGACCGTGCAGTCTGGCCAACATAACAAATTTCACAGTCACTCCATTGGAGTTTATAAATACCACTTCTATTATTAATGTAAATATTGTCCTTGGGTTTGTTTAACACAGCCCTTAAGTTACATTTGTTGTAATATGCAATTTTAAAATCTTTCTTCGGGAAAAGGTTGGCAATAGACTGCGTAATCTTTCCGTAGTAACTAAGTTTGTACCATCGTTTCTTATTTTCACTAATTACAGATGATTTATAAAACAGACTCTGTGCTCGGAGGGAGCGTTTTTTATCGATAATTTCACTAATGACACTTTCTTCGTAACCATTTTTCACTGCAATGTCTTTGATTACCTTGATTTCCTTGGCGAAGTTCTCGGCGGACAGGGGGATGTTGAGAGATCTGTTTAGCATGGAATGGAAAGCGGCCATCTTATGGGAGGGGTGGTGGCGGGAGTCGGAGGGGATGACATGGTCTGTGGTAGTTTCTTTCCTGTAGATTGCCGGTCGACTTAAAAATAAAGTGTGGAAAAAGTACCATCTCTCTTTCGATTTATTAGAATGGATTTCCACAAAGTGAAGCCTGAAACCATCGAGTTTATTATCTTTTTAATCTTATGTCTCTCGGTGATAGGGACTTCACTAATACTTCAAATCAAATATGACCAATATTTCACTCGCATTATGCTGATTCTATTGAGAAAGTACGAGGTATTCTCGATATTCAAAGGGTTTACTCGCTATAATTAAATGCAGGAATTGGTAAGCAATGGGTTTGATCTTTTATGTTAGTGAAGTAAAACAAAACATCGTACAAATCTATTAATTATCTCGCAGGCGGCATGAATAGCATCTTGCGTTATGATATTAGGGTACGAACCGTGCAATGAAAGAGGAGGTCCTATGTGAAGAGAAGAAATGCGCTGTTGAGTTGGCGTTCTTCTTATAATGGTGTTTGGATCCATAAATTTTGTCAAGGACTAAAATCAAATTGAATCCTTGAATCTATCATCTCGACAATTGAACTATTACTATTATTATTATCACTAGAACTATTATTATTATCACTATTGAATAAATGAAAAAACACCAATAGCAGTAAACAGTTATATACGCATAATTAAATACCCGTAGTTAAATATTCGTATTCGTACCCACCTTTCTCATCCCTCTCCCCTTTTACCCTTTACCCCTCCCTTTGACTTGTGGCGTTAGCCAAGTAACCTTATTGGTACTTTGTTTTGAAAGGTACACTGTTTACGGCTATTGGAGTTTTTTTCATTCATTCAATACTACTAGCCGTAAGAGCCCAATTCAGTCAATATAGTATGTCACTATTGTTCCACCTGCTTATGCAGCGTAGGGCTCTATTTACTCTCATTACAGAAATGAAAATCTCACGATTTAACGAGCAATAGGTCATTGGGTAGCTTGGAGCTACCCAATGTCCAAGGTATCATCAAAGTCTAGGTAAATCGTCTAAATGTATACATAAACTCCTGCGGTTGCATGTCAAATAAAGGTTAATATCTTTGCTCTCTAAGTGAATTTTTATAGCTATTGATATTTTTAAGGTGTAATATTCCAGTGGCTACAGAGCTCGGCCGTTGACCAAAAGACCACGGTTTTAAATCCCGCTTACGTATCAGCTGAGTTATTTGATCATGTCAAATTTTCCTGACATATCAAGTATCTCAAGGGGAAAAATAAGTAATATTTCTCCCCCCATAAATGTTCCTTATTTTGCGGATTTTACGCCTCCCAAATGGTTTTTTGTTAATAGTTGAATTCTAAGCCCTCAACTACACAAACCCGGCCCACTCGGGAGTCAAATGAGTAACTGTTGTGGGTAAAGGGTTCGAGTCTTCCTTTTCCTTCTCATAGACCACCCCGCTAACTCTTCCTTCCGCTCTCCTTCGCAGGATGTTTATTTGTGTTTCGGTCACGCTTCACCCGGATTCACGCCTGATATTGCCGAGTCACGGGACGAGGGCCAGAGTGGGAGAGATGCAGCGAGGGAGGAGGCGACGTCATCCCCGTGGGCGTGGAGTGGGTGTCTCTCCAATCCCACGAATCGTGGGCCGATTTCCGCGAGGAGAAACCTCGCCAGCGAATTGCAATAACGGGACGGGACGCTGGTGTTTGCGCAGTGAAACCTTTCCGCACGAACCGTAAACCTCTTCTAAGAAATGAACGAGGCTTTCCGCGAACGAGTTTCGAGATGAGGATTCTTAAATATCCCGTCACATAATTCAATGAAAAATCTTTTCGAAACACCGCGGGAATTTCATGTCTCAGTCAACAGTGAATATGGGGCTTCATCTGAGTTTGGTGATCTTTCGAGGAATAATAACTTACATTTATGGGGAAATGGCTTGTAAAAACTTTTATATGGACCAATTTTTTAAAAAATGATTGTTAAAAATTAAAAAAGTAGGGAAGGGTAAACGTTCCAGACCGATAACAATTTGTCTTTGAAGCAGAATGATAGGTGTAGATTGGAGGGTTTTGACATGTGGTTTGTGGAGAAGGGTGATTTGGACAGAAAGGGAAACAAACGAGGAAGTGCTAGGCGTGTTGAGAAAGAAGGAAATATTTTTTAGTGAAATCCAAAGGAGGTAGGAAAGATGAATGCAAAGCTTCTTAATTGTCGATCGAATTTTGAAGATTGCGATATAAGGAAGAACGTTACGCCTACCTTCACTAGTAGGAGACATTCAATAAAATAATAATAATTCTACCGCATGATATGTACACTTTTAAATGCATTGTCATGCAAAACTAAATAAACTCATAAAAGCTGCGTAAACATAGCAACGAAAACGATCGCGGCAAAACATTTTGGCATTTGTCCATTTTTTTTAATGATCTCGTGGGAATGTTTTACGAATTGCCGATTTGTTTCGTGATTCACAACTGATGCGGATATGCTTCAATTGTATGGAAGCACAGTCATCGGTGGGTGTTTTAAAAAAGTTTTTTTGCAACCTCATGGTCCATTCTCCATCCACTTGAGATTCGTGTTGGGCCTTATGAGCGCATTTATGAGTACTTGGGAATTAATTGTTTGCATCATAAACAGAGAAATTATTCAATTTTTTTACCGCTCAGTTATTGATGCGTGGTGACGGTATGCGTACAGTGAGAGGCAATGAAACGAAGGATCAAAGCCAGGGCGGGAAAATATTTTAAACTGCGTGAAGGAGGGCAGGTGATTGGAGTATTAGGACGGGATGGGTTTTTGGTAAAATTGCTTGGCGCTTGACCCGAAGGTTCTAATGCCGCCTCGGACTCAGATGTCCTGTAGGTATTATACTCATAATGATATATTGGCTTACGTAGGATTTGTGAAAACTTATTTGCGAATTGCTAACCCTTTTCTTGAATTTGAGTTCTGACAAAGAAAAAATTTCTGGTGAAACATGATATCTTTTTGCTATTTTATTTTTTTTAAATTAGGGTTAAGCCGTACAACTTTCAGGGGTTAGGTGATAGAAGAGCCTCCATAGTCTCATTCTCGTCTCAAAATAAGGACTACTATCTACTATTCCTTATGAAAACACTAATGATTAATACTAAATTAAATACTGAATAACGGAAACTTTAAATCTATTTCTAATTTTTATTTGTTAATGAATCTCGAAAATTATTAACTCTGACCTGCCATATTCATTTTTCTTTGGTCATATTATCCAGGTTAAATAACAAGACTGTGTCAACACTTACTCAGGAAATTTTTGAAAATTCTCTTAGTTTGATTTTATCTTTCATTCATTTAGAAAATTAATTTATATAGGTTTTAAGTGAAACCATTATTGTATTTGTCCTCCCATTTTAACTCGTGCTAGAGTAAATTTTGCAGAAATTTAAAAACCTCGTATACATGGCTAAAAAGATCCATTTTATTGTGGCAATAAAAATATTTCAAAATTAATTTTGATATGCTTTAATGTGGTAATAATTCTTTCTCTCATTCAGATTAATAAAAGAAAATTATACGACTTCACTTTTATGATTATTTTGATGATTTCACGTGGAATAACCCATGCTTTAAATTCGGCCTATCAATTTGGACTCCTTAATCGGGTCAATCAATTCCTTCGTGCAATCGCCACTCGAAAAGCATTTCCTTATTAATATATTGCCCAAAAAACTCAGATCGCGTTTAACCTTTCAATATTAGTAATATCACTTGTAAATTAACTTCTGTGCTGTTTGCCTTCCTATTTTAGCCACGGTTAGTAATCCTTTGTCGTTTAGACTGTGACACAATTCAATCCAAACTTAATACAAGGCATATGAAATAAAGTGAGCATGTTATCACGATAAAGTGTACATTTCAATTCGTAAATTAGATTTAGACGAACTAGTTGAGAGTACTCGACTGTTTAAAATATCGCCCATAAAAAAATAGGAACAGGTAACGCTTAATTTTAAAACTTTATTCATATTTTGAATTTTACTCTTCGATTTTAGAAGTCACATATAAACATGCCTCATCATATCGAGTAAGTGCAGGTGGGTGGTAATCCTGAGGATCTCATGTGTTACAGCATCGTGAAAGACTGTCCATTGTGTCTCCAAGTAATTCTTAGGGAAGTGAACTATAGATAATGTAATATCCCATGTTTTCGGTCTGCATCCGTCTCAGGGGATTCGGTCGTTCTCTGCGTCCGTACCCTAGGAAACACACCGCTGACGGCAGGAATACAAGAAAATAGATTCGTTTTATCGGGAAAGGTGACGCCGATTTGATGAATCTTAGGCTGTTTGGATCATAAGTAGCCCTAACGGAAATCTACCGCTTGAGACAGAACCCATGCGTATTTTTTTCAAAATGGAGAGGGAAAAAGGAGAAATGTTATGTATCTTCCCACTTAAAGTTTTACCTTACATTACCATTCGCAGTATTTCAATCTTAAAATTGTTCGACTGAAACGTTCTATACTTAAACTTTTTCCGGTTAAAACTCTCTTACTCCCCTCTGGGTAATAACTGTCGAAACACATTTATTTCCATCAGTAGGTCCTTCGTGAGTACACTTCAAGGCCTTTTATATTGATTTGTATGTCTTTGAGAAAAGAAACTCTTTGGTAGCCCTTCCGCTGAACATCCCTCTTCGCTTGATCATATGCCTCAGTTGGTCCTCCCCGATGTCCATTCCCTTCTGACATATTCTTAAGGAAACTCATTACGTATCCAATTCACCTGATTATTCATTTCTTTATCTTTCTCCCTATTGCCCCTTCTTTCTCTTCACTACCGAAAACGTCATCATTCATTTCATCTAACTCCATATCACTCTTCAGTATCTTCCTCGAGCATCTTGTTTCAAAGTCTCCCATTCTTCTCTGGTTTGCATTTCCAAAGTACCATGTCTTTTATTCTTAGAGTGAATCCATGCGGATGCTTTCGCGTCATGCATCCTTGCTTGAAAACCTATCTTCTCTGGGTGAAACAATTCCCTCTTTGTGGGAAATGCGTTCTTACTTCGACATATTCCCTGCCTGATATGCGCTTATCTCCTTCAATCCCTCGTTACGCTACTGTCGAAGTAGACCCAATGTTCTGCTCTAATCCGTTGTTTCTTATGATATTTTTTCTCCGTCTTAGCATAACATCTGCCTGCATCTTCCCTCTTCTGCATGCTAAGATTTTATTTCTCCTGGCGCTCAATACTATTTTATTCCCATGAAGTGCTTGATTGGCACGCTTAAAAACTAGGGCGACACATCCTAAATACTCAGCACTTCACAAAAGTACTATTTATCATAGTTTCAAGGCCGGGGTGTTTGGTTGACGGTGGACTGGTTCTGCATCTATATCTTTCTCTGCAAGCCGCCCCTAGGGCGTGTGTCAGGTGGTTTTATGTCACCATTCATTAGCTATTCACCGGCAAGAGGACGCGGGGAATGGCAGTGCTCGCATATCTTCTCCGTTGTTGGTCATATTCCGTATTATTGCCATGGTAGATTTCATTAAATCAAATTCTGTCGGAGAATAAATATATTAGTTGCTGGTTTTCGTGTGATAGAATACATATTTCAGCAGCGTAAAATATTTAACTAACATTGGTTGTGTTCTTTGATAGAAGTAAGAACTGATCGAAATTACACTACATGTAACCACACCTTTATTTCTGAAAAAAAAGTGGATGAATGATTAATTTTTGCATATCCATGTTATTTTTGGAGAAGAATAGATGGATAGCATTAATAAATTCCATGTTCAAAGTAACCCTCAGTAATCAAGTACTCTAATGCGTCACAAATATTTGGATAGATTGTGTCGTTTCACTGATTTCTTTCACTAGTACACTTTTATAACATTGCGCGATACTTCAGAACACTGAATAGTTGGTTTTACCATGATAAAGCTGCATGTTTGTTTTCTGATTAATTGTCACATATTTCTTAAATATATTTATTTCCAATCCATTTAGTCTCGAAACTAGTTTTTTGTTTTTAAACATTTTTATAAATTATGTTTGTAAATTTTATCGGCCTCTTTTCCTTTATCGGCATTTTCCCTAGACTACGAAAACAAAGACAGAGTTCCTACAAGTAAGAATGAACCCTCAGAGGTGGCCAATAATGCGTGTGCCCTTTCGATAAGGTGGATTATTATCTAATCCCAAGCATCCTGTCAGCACGTTGGGCTACCAGCGATAATGAAAAGGAAGTTCGACTGCCGAGGGAACGTCTTTTTTAACCCTGAGGCACAAAATAGATCGTGATTCCATTCGAGCGCCAAGAGTAGAATGACCTGGCTATTTGAGTTGCGTTAAGGTAACCACGATAAAATCCATACCGGGTAGTTAACGGTATAAAGTATAATCATTAAAAGTAGGTCCGTATTCCTCTTACTCATATGATAGTCTGTAAAGAAGCTTTCTGGTTATTTAAAGGTTGGTCGCTTAAACTAGGCCGAGGATTATAACTGGTTTTGCGACACTAAAAATAAACGATTCCAAAAGTCCAAATAATTGGATGTAAGATAGTATCTCTGTGTTTACAAAAGTCAACAGGTAAGTTAGATTTGAGTCCAGAAGTTTGGCAACAGATTGATGTCTACTATGCAAGCTGCTATGCTAAAATTATGTCAAGTTTAACCCCAAATAACTAATACGATATTCTGTTTGGATACGCGTTCGGAGGACTTAAAAATTTATGCCCGCATTTTTGAAAAAAGAATGAGTACTAGTGTTGATTTATCGTAGTTATTACCACTTTTAGAGTAAGAGAACATATTTTATTGTTTGAAAAAGTGAAATACGAGGGTCATCCGGAAAGTAGTACCCGTTCGTGCCGCATGAAGTGCTGACGACGCGAGTAGCCGCTGGACGAGGTCAGATAGCTTCAGTGGCTTGTCTGCCTTCTCTGAGCCAAGTTGCGTGACGCTAGCATTGCCTGTGTTGTTTCTGTGATTGTTTACAATGTTTAAAAAAATTGAGAACGCCGCCAGTTGTGAAGTGAGGGCAGTGATTAAATTCCTCAATGCAAGAAACGTTCGCCCATGTGATATTCATCGCCAATTAAAGGAGGTGTATGGAGACAATGTAATGGACGAGTCGTCTGTTCGGCGGTGGTGTCGCAACTTCAACATGGGGAGGGGGAACACACTCGACGATGAGCGTTCGGGGAGACCGTCTGTCATTACAGACCAACTGGTGAGCTCAGTTGACGAATTCGTGAGGAACGATCGGCGCGTCACAATTGATGACATCTGTGAGCATTTTCCCAATGTTTCTCGAGCAATTGTTCATGAAATTGTTAAACACCATCTGCATTATGCAAAAATTTGTGCAAGATGGGTCCCTCGCGTATCTCAATGAGCTGGCGGCGAAGGACTATGCAGCAGGAATACAGAAACTTGTCACACGTTATGACAAATGCCTTAATTTGCTTGGAGATTATGTTGAGAAGTAGTTTAAAGTATCCTCTTTCAAATAAAATTTTTTATGTTTGTTAATATTTACTTTTGTGTCTTTATTTCACGAACGGGTACTACTTTCCGGATGACCCTCGTATATTAATTACCATGCTTGCAGGCTTCATGTCCTAATGTAGAAGTGTGTAAATCATTGTGGAAGTGTAAAGTTTCTTTTTTTTACCCTCATAATGAAGGAATTACACATAGTTAAACCTGAAACTCTTACGTTTCATGTCCTAAGGTAGGAACGTTTTGAAATACTACGATTTTTAATACTAACACCCGTATTCGTACCTAAATCCGTCAATTTCTTGAGGAATAAGTGGCTATACTAGTTTCAATTACGAATTTGGAATTAAATTATTAAAAATATGTTTAAAGTCTTAAAATTTTGGTGGATATACTAGCTATGAAGTGAAAACTTTCCTCGTTCAATGGCTCGAAAATCATTTGCTCTTTCTTGATATTATTTAAAGTTGGAAAATTGAAATTTCCCAGTTTATTCTTTTAAAATACTAATGAATTGAAATTTTAGGTTTAAACATGGCACCTATTTAAATGGCAACTCACTCCTCTATTGGCCGTGTAATAAGTTATGACTTCGTAAAAGATCAGCGAAGCGTAATTTGGCATTTGCATGTTGTTTTAGCTAAAATTTAACGAGTTGTAGTGATTTCCAAAACCTTTACATTGGAATTTTAATAAAATGTGAATAAACCATAAACACAGTAATCAACCCGAAGGTCGGTTTAGTAGGTGATGGTAGAGATCACCCAGTACTAAGCCCTATATGGCGTGTGAAAATTCACACATCAGGATAGGGGGGCCAGTTCCTTTCCCTGTGCCGGTTATGGTTTCCCAGGAAGACCTGGTACTCGAAAAATCACTTTAGCTTGGGTGGAGCTGCAGGTGCCCAGAGTGCCTTATCCGGGATTTGAACCCTGGACCCTCTGGTCAGCAGTCCAACGCTCTACCCACTGGACTACCGCGACCCACAAAATGTGAAAACGAGTCCATATGTTGACAAATACCAAAGAAACTGCGGGAGATGCCGCAACAGTAACTTTTAACGGAGTCATCCGCTAATTGTTGCAATGAGTCCATATAATTAAATGTTGGTAGTGTACTGAAATAATACAAGTACGAAATTAATTTTCTGAATTTTTATAAATAATGATAAATGAAGCAGAAAATACTTGCCGAACCAGTTAATTTTTCACCTAGACATTGATTTCGGTTTCTTAAGTCATTTAATCAATTCCTTGGTGAGTATTTTCATGAGCGTTAATGCCAAAACTTACTTCTGAAAACAGAAGAATGTGTCCTGTCTGGATTAAATTGTGTATGTGTTTATTGCAATATTTTAGCATTTTAAGAATCATCACAGGGAAGAATTTGTGAATTATCTTTATTTCTAAGATAAAAATGTTAACCATGATTTGATTTACCTACATACAAAGCCCATTGGTCTTGCGTCGTTTGGGCTGAGAGCTACGCATGTCTTTTAGAAATGCCAGTTGCAGCTTCTGGCGATAAATTAAATTTGAATGGAAAATGCAACTTGTCTTATAATGACATCAATGATTTCCATGACGGCTGAGCTACAAAATTTGAGGTAGAGTTTTCCTGACAACATTCCCCACGGTGTGAATGAAATTCACATACCAAGAGGGCAATGAGAAAGAATCAAAAATTCGCGGTAAATATAGTATCAACAAAAATTCCCTGAAAATGTTTGGGATATTCTATTGCCATAAAATTTGGAAGAGAGACATGGTAGGAAGGCGGAATTAGCGAGGGTAAGGGGTCATAAAGGGGCAGTGCACGTATAAATTAGTATATTCAATCCTTCGTTTAGACATCAGCGCCTCTTCTAGCATTGACATTTTTTCGTTATAACTGTACTGCTCTCTACGATGGTGGTCGTTACAGTGTGTGTGCCTGTATGTATGTATATTTATATATATATATATATAAACATACGTTACAATACTTTTCAACCCGAAGGCCAGTTTGTTAGGTGAGAGCAGAGCTGTCTTCATTACTAAGCGCTGTTGTTCTTACAAACATCAGGGAAAGGGCCCCAGGGTCTTTTCCTGTGCCGCCTATGGTTTCCCAAGAAGATCTGGTATCCAAAAACTAACAGAAGATGAGTGAAGCTGAGGTGTAACTGAGGAGTACCCGGGATTCTAAAACGGGTCCTATGGTCAGTAGCCAAACGATCTTCCCATTGAAACCACATGCCATTTTTTATATGTAAGTGTAATTCTTGTATGAATACAACAGAACAGGATAGGGATGTTGGACGGGATGAACGGAGGAAGAAAGTACTCATATGTACACACATATATACACATATATATTACACATATATTATACATATATAGAGAGAGATTCTACCGTTTAAGGAAGGTTGGGGATGGACTGAACTCCGATAAATATTTAGCCTCTCCTAGCAAGACAGGTCATACCCATAACTACTTCTCTTCCTCATACTATCCACCTCCCTTCCCTTCGTCCAACGAGCCTATCAATAATCGCGATGTTTTGCTGGTGAAATGGATAATGAGATACCAAACAACGCAAAATCTCTTGGCAACGGTTATTCACTGATCATAATATTTAACATATTCTTTCAATGGAATGAATTTGGCTCAAAGGAACCTAGAGATAATATAATTGATAAGTATTGCATTATTTCGAAGCGTCCCCGTGAAAATCACTCGTTACACTGCGGGCATACATGGATTCTATGGTAACTTTTGACGGAGTCATCCGCTAATATGTATTAAAATGCAACCGTTTCAAAGAGTCATAATCATTCGTCTTCTTGTCCAGGATATGGGTTAATGCTAATGATTTTTACTCTTTTAAATTGTTGCACTTCTAAACCAATTAATTTGCACCACTCTTCCTTCCTCGATTGTCTTTTTTCCCAGATTGAATCCCACCGGAGTTTCTCGGAAAACAAGGAATTCTATTTAGAAATCCGTTTCCTTCGCGACGAGGAAGTACACTCTCTAAGCGCCTTCGAGGAATCTAGCCTCGTAGGAATGACGCGATTTGAGTAGCCCTTATCGTTCCTGCAGGAAAACACGAACCGGGCGTGATGATGCACTTCTGACCATCTTTCGCGGTTGACAATCGGTTCTAAGATGGAGACACTGCGTTGCATATGCAGGTACAGTGCGCTCTCGAAAATATGTCACAAAACCTTCTAATGCGATTTCATGACAAACTGGTTTCACCTTTTACATGTCGAAGTATTTTCCGAGATTAGCGAACTTTTCCCGGAAGTTGGACGAGTTTTGCAAATTTACTTTGAAAAAAATGAGCTCTATATCGAATATTTTTTGATAAAAATTCGAGAAAAATACTTAAAAGAGGATTTTTTACAGATATTAACTTGTTTGGGCTCTAATGTGTTGTCCCTCACATTCACCCAATTTAACTCGTGTGGGCTCTTATTCATTTTAAGTGTCTCCCCGTTTCTTTCAAAAGTTAAATTACCCGGGCTGGATGACCACGGTCGTCTTTGGAAGCTTAGTGAAACTACGGCGTTGCAATTTCCACCTAGAATTATCTCAATCCCTATTAGAAAGAATGCAATGAAACGTTTCAACAACGTTTCCCCTTTATAAGGTATCTTGTATCATGGTCGTCTTCTAAATCTCCCCTGATGGTTAGCTTGTGTTCTGCAATGGATTGTGTATTGTGTTTCATCTGCTGTAACTTACATCTCGGCTTGTTTCCTATCCCATCAGCAGTTATTAATACTCGCGCCTGAAGAAAAATATAATTCTTCAGTTTTGCTGGAAAGCTGATTTTTAAATAAATAGAGGTACTATTCAATACGGAGTAATCAGACTAATAGATGTACTTATTTTGTAAAAATTAAAGTTAAGGTCTCATTATACCCTTAATGTGTAATGTATCGGTGAGAAAAGATCTAGTTAAAGTACCAAATATTTTGTGTAATGTATAAATAAATACACTGATATTAAAAAGAATCAAGTATAAAAAAGGCTTTTCAGCAATATTAAAAAAGGTGATGGGCACATGGCCACCGTTACATATCATAGCTTTTAATTATTAGATAAGGTACAACAGGCAAACGCCGCGACTATTTACCAGCATCTACTGATGAGCACATTGGTTCAGAGCGACCTAATTACGTAAAATGGCTATGCTTGGAAAATTAACCTAATTAATTAGATCAATTAAGTGAAATTAATTAATTCTAATGAATAGAAGTTATAATAATGGCTTTCAATCTGTCATCGTCATCAGTATTTCAATACAAATATTGATTTAGTGTAGCCCTCCAATCTTTTCAATTAAGCGTTAATTCCTTCACTTCCTGATAGCATCCCTGTTGGACGTCCGTCATGCTTATATACTTGTCTCTTGATCTTCATTTTCGGGATCTTTCCTTCGATTTCCTTTCCATTATGTTTACAACTGATATATTGTCTCTCAAAGCATGTCCAATTCATCTAGTTCTTCTTCATTGTCGTGGAGTTTCTCCATTTGATCTCTTTTGATTATCTCATTCAATTTTGTGCTTAGAACGCAAAATTACGTAATAATTCCGCCAATGGAAACAATCTCCAGTAAAGCCATTACGAAAGATTAAGAATGAAGGCATTTTCATGTAAAAGTTTATACTAATCTGCATTTGCATTCCAAAAGTCAGCGTCTCGCAGCGCGAAGGTTACATTTTAGAATTTAACCAGTGACAAAAAAATACAATAAATTCATCTTTTTTTCATTTTCGAGTGCCAATATCATTGTGGAGTTCTTATTTTAATGTACAGTTAGCATTATATTCCTGATATACAGTCGGTTAACAGTTAATGACATTGATTTTAATAGAAGATGCACATGAGGAAATATATGTGTGGAGAAATTACTTTAGTACGACCAGTATTCAGAAAATTAACTGACCACCATCTGTTAAGTAAACATCCAACTTTGAGTATTGCATAGGAATAGGATCTTAATTTGAAGGTAACGGATTTAGACGGCATTTCTTCTATGGCGACATTCATCGGATTCAAGGAAATATTCGAGTACCAGTATGCCTGTACCCCGTGACCATAATTAGTGCTGATCCATGAATCGTGCTTGACCACAGGCAATTTCTTATCGGTTTTAATTTTCCATCATTAATACTGCTCAGTCTCACTGATTATGGGTCTCAGAGGTATTGGGCGGGGAGTATCCTATGTTAATTCGCCATCTCCGCTGTTACAAATCCGAAGGTCGATTCGATAATTAGGTAATGATGGAGCTAAACTTGTAATTAGCTCCTTTTCCGTGAGAAATGCACGAACTCCGGTTATTCAGTTTTTCACTTCACCGCCTTCGTTCAGTCAGGCCGTTCACATCATTTTCAATAAGATGGGATAACTCAGAAATTAAAAATCCAAAATCCTTGCCCGGCTTTCCCGGCGCAACCTATTGTTTCCCAGGGAGATCTGGTACCAGAACAAATCACACATCCGGGGTAAACCTGGCGGTACATTGAGATTCCATTGAAGAATCATTTATTCACTAAACAGTGAAGAATTTAAGAAGCGATAAACGACTGGACAGTTCCTCTCACACCAGATTTGCTAAGAATATGCGTAATAAATGAGCATCTAGAGTAAATCAGCAAAGAGTTTGCTGACCATTGCTGGTTCGAGTTGTCCGTTTTGACGTAAACCTTAATGGGTAAATTACTTGGACGCATACTTATAAGATTGCACTATTAGATGAGGAAAGGTAATTGCCCGGTCTGTTAACTGTGCGAAAATTGAAAACATGTGTTCATCTTCAAATGTATGAAGCTGAAGAGTTTCTCCCCATAAAATAGTTCTTGTTATTATGATAATGATTGGAACTGATTCTATTAATGAGTTCGCACTGGGCAGCGCTGGGTGGCAATAGCATGACAATGGGCCCATGCAAGGAGTTTTGGAATCAGGATCATCTATCTTATATGCATCTACATTAATACCCCGCGATTCATCGAAAAGGTGTGTGGCAGGGGGTGCAAGCAGCAGTTGGTACGGGTAAGGGGTAAGAGATGATATTGGAGAGGAAGGGAAAACATTTTCACTAAAAAACCTCAAATAATGTGTAAATTAATATACATTTAATGACCATACTGGGGGAATACTTAATTCAAAACAAGTGTTAATTTCACCGAATTAAATAATTCTTTACTATAACAGAAAGGAGGGAATAAAATTATTATTTAAAAATTAATACGAAAGACCTCCACCTTACCATGGTAGATCACGCAGAACTGGAAAGTAAAAAGGGGAATTTCTATTAATTCATTGATGTGCAACTCTTGATACCCGCGCCTAAAGTCACAGGTAGAAAAGGTAACATTTCGCTATTTATAGCGGATATCACATTGGGTTTTCATATGAGTTTCAAACTAGAGTCCCTGTACTGCACCGTTAAGAATTATTTTTTAGTTATATTAGTATGCAACAAATAAAGCCCACCGTGTCTTGGGCTCATTAATATTCCCTATAAATTAAGTTCCTTTGAGAAAAAAATGAAGATCATGATGAAAGAAATAGTTAAATTGATCCCGAAAATTGGATTCTAGAACTACTCGCACGGAATCTATGGCACCAATGACACCAGCAAGCTATTATCCAACAAAGTGACTTCATGAAGAGATATACGTGATAAAGGTCTGCAATTGTCACCTGAAGTGACTTGAAATACATATTTATAAAAGTCGTTTCTGCAAGAAAGTCCATATTCCTGACTATTTACAGCGTGCAGCTGTCCGACTTTCCTCCTGCCAATTGCATTTTCCTTGTGTGTTAAATTATTGCAGCTTTGCAGGAAGTTAGTTAATCTTCAGGAAATTATGTTATGCGCCATGAATGGCCATGGAATTATTTCGCCAATAGTCTGTTGGTGGACTATGAAATGCCATCTAAAAAGAGTTTGCCTAAATTAGAATGTAGTTCGTTAATATGCTGACAAAGTATTTTAAACATCCCACTAATCCACGTTCTTCAATCCGCTATTAGAAAGGACAGTGTTTATCTGGTACCAATTCAATAAATTATTCATAAAGAAAAAAATTCTTTCTAAGAAGATCCTCTTGGTGAGATAAACTTCATTTTAACTTGTTACACATTTAATAGTCTGCTATAAGTAGTAAAAGTAAGTTAATAAGTCTGCCATTGGAAAAACTGGCATCACAGTTATTCGAAAATCATATTTAATTCGTGAAAATACTGGTTACAATTTGGTTCATATGAACAATATTAAAAAACGGAAAGTATTTTTTTCGTATTTTTTGTGATAGCTATATAACAATAAATTTGTTATTTTTATGAAAAGCCCCAAATAATTAAATGTCCTCGTTGGAAAAATTCTGGTTTGTTCCGATATCTTACCAAAAAACAATTACGATTCACTTCCAGTGGCTAACTTTCATTGGTAATAGATATTGTTGTTACCAATGGCATCAAACTGAAAATTTTCCACTACAGATGTCACCTAAGTACCTCCAAATATCTTTGAATGAAAAACTGATTTGAGATTTGGGCGAAAATAGTATTTTGACTTTCCCTGAGTATGTCTCGGCCCTTTTACGGATGATATCATCAGCTCATGCGTATGGTACGATTACTTAGATGTAGATATAGATGAATAACTACGGGGATCCATCGGTTTGCTTGTTTATATAGTGACGGTTAGATGATATATATTTCTCGACGTTGTCGCTCGTGTAAACAGGAAGAACGCCTTCCTCTGCGGTTTTCTTTAGCGCGCCTCACTCCCTCCTTCTTGTGGCCGGAAGTCTCGGGGGGAGGGGAGGGTAGGAGAGGGGGAGGGAGCAACCAGCGGAGCACCTTGCCTCAACCTTGAATTGCCCACTTCGTGAACCGAAATCGCGAGCAGTTTTCGCACCGTCACGATGAAGGGACGCGGTTTGTTGCATTCATGTTTCCGCCGCTATTCTGCCGTCTTCTTTTTTTTAATACCTCCTTCATTCTTTTTCGGCGAAAGTGAAAAGAGTTGTGCCTGCCGTGCCCAACTCATTCTGGGTTTTCCCCGGAACAGTCTCTATTTTCAAACCGACCGTCGTTTATCTCCGGCACTTCCTTCCCAAAAGGAATTGAAAAGCAAATTACTTCTCACAAATAACACTAAAAATCCAGGTAGGAACTATTCTTTGAATCCTAAGATTCCTCTTCCTTCACGACTGGTTTTTCAAATGAGTAATAATCCTGTGGAAGCATGTAGCAAGCATCATTTTATGGGCCCTTTTGGGCCAGACAAAATAAAAGGAACCATCAATTTGTTACCACTGAATTTAATATGTTTTTGTATCATGGCGTGTCCACTATGCTATGGGCACGTAAAAAACGTCAGTTTTACAATAATTGCAAAAAGCTCCTACTTCAATTTATGTACTCTTTCTTATTGACACACAGTTAATTTTAAATACAATCATACCAATGAGAATTCCTTATTTTTGTAACCAAACATGTCTGGATACATTTGATCACATTATATGTCATATATTCATAATTTCTGTGTCACTGTTATCAAAAAAAAATTTTTTACACCCTCCATCCAATGTTGTGCACATAATATGGCCGATTAGACAGAAGTGGTATGGTGGAAGATCATGCGGAAGAATCAATATTAGAGGAGAGTTGTTAATTTCATACATTCTTGATTTAGAATATGCATTGATTTTACAGTAATACTTTTCCAATGTTATGCATCCAGATTAGCGTTATGTCTTTACAAATTTCTCATACTATATGTCTAATGGCAGTGAGATCGGTAACTGCCGGAGATTTCATTTGTATGGGAAAAAATGAGTGTATGAAACTAGCTACTAAGTCATGACTTACTCTGATATATTTTCGTAATTAATTTTCGGTCTATCTTTATCAAAAGAGGAATTTCCTGCAGCTTACCCAAAGTGCCCCATGAACGATTCTAAAGGAGAAACCGTCATCACTTTTTCCAAGCTTCGAGGGAATCACGGTAAAGTCATTTCGATAGTTTGGGCTACATTGCTGTTTTAAGATGCCAATATGTTTATATATATATATATATATTTATTTATTTATATTTATATCTTTATATATATATATATTTATATTTATCTTTATATATATATATATATATATATATTTATCTTTATTTATATATATATATATATAATATTGGATTCGAACCGAAAATGGACAAAAGAATCCTCCCTCTTAACATGCAAGCACTTTAACCACTCAATCAATCTACGTATTTCCTTCCAAGACGCCACGAGTGCGTGTTAAATCAACAGTCATTAGAGAAATTACATATATTTGGTATGCAAAGGCAATAGTTATTCCACACAAGTTTCATCTAAAACAATACCAACTAGGTTTCATCGGTTAGCAGCGTAGTCAGGTGCACTTAATCTAGGACCATAAGTCTTAGTGTTTCAAATGAAATTGTTTGTTTAATAAATAATTTACTCTCGTCATTTAAAGACTAATCATTTACATAAAGTTACGCCAAACGCCATCTAGGGATTAATCAGTTAATCCAATTTATTATTCCATTATTTAATCCATTAGAAGCAATCTACATCTACATAAATATCCCACCATCCAACAGAAAGGTGCGTGACGGAGGGTTCAAGCACCAGTTGGGATGTATAAGGGATGGTATGGAAGAGGAAGGGAAACAGGAAAAAATATTCACACAAAAAAACCTCAACGAGCAAATTTAAATACTTGCTGTAGGGAGACTAAATTTTTAAAAATTGTCAATTTCACCTAGTAAAATAGTTTATTATACGTGTGTCTAAGTAAAACTTTGAAATGCGAAAAATAAGGATAAAAAAGTGAGAATGATACAAGACAGACTTCCACCATGCCAAGAAAGTTCATGTAAAATTACTGGAAAATTGGAAGGGTAAATTGTATTATATTAATCTGGCTATGCTGATATTAAGGTTAGCTGATTATAAGATAGTATAGCCCTTAGCCAAGAAGAGATCCCATGGTTTAGGGTTCGGTTTGAAACTTTGATGAAATTCGAGGGAGCTCTAAAATAATGCGCGAACTATTTGGGCAACGTTGTGCTCGGAGAACCCATTTTAGGCCAACTTCGACCGCAGCATTGATAGAGAGTTATTCCCGCATCCTGCGGTGTTCCCCGTGTCCGCCGATTTCACAATCAAATGTTGGCGGGAAACACTACCTTTTTTGGGAAATTTCACAGTGCTTTGAAGATTTCGGAAGTTTATCACCAGATGGTCCTATCGTAATCCAGTCCACGCGTGTAACATTAGATTCATCCAAACAATGCTAGGTGATTCCTAGATGACAAATCAGTCAGATTTAACTTAAATATGACAGCGTTCATACTTGCGTGTAATAAAAATTTGAATCTTTCAAGATTTTTTTTAGTTTTTGACAACATAAAAATAGTTTAAAAAATATCTAAGATTTTTATATCCAACTAAACCGAAATTAACTTTGATGTTGCATGCCTGATACAGACTAATCTTCTGCCACTCACCCAAGAGTGTACCTTGCAGTGTACCATGCAGAAATACCCATATTCTAAAGGTTTATGAGAATTTTTTCGAACTCCCTGCCATGCTTCTCAAACTAAAGTATGGAAATGATTGATGTGCGCATCTCGTTTGGCAACTGGATGACTTGTTACACATCTCTGCATTTGTTCGGTTGTGGAATTCTAATAATTTATAATTTGTAAGCATATCCTTTCACGACAACTTGTAGCCTTCAAGCATACGTCCACGAATATTATTATCTATAATATAGGGGTGGGTATGTTATTCTGAACATTCGGGCTCAAGTGAAAACCTCGTTTGGCACGTCTACTTTTCTGAAGGAAAACTATTGTTGATTCTAAAGTAATTCGAGGATTGATATGAACACCTAATGAAATATTCTGCACCACAATATTTGAGGTGGCTTCACACGCCTTGTAGTAGAGAGTTCATTTGCTGACAGGGAGGGTCCCGTATTCAAATCCCGGGTGATTTGACCCTAGTGTTGTCCCCCTAACTAAACTAATCGGTACGATTGTCTGTTAAATAGAACTTCATGGAAAATCAATGAATGAGAACCTATGTAAGCAATGGACATGGAAAGGAAACGACTCCCTTTCCTCTACACGAATAGGTGAATCTGACACGCTTCGCTTTGGGAAATGGTTGTGAGTGAACTCTATCCTCTCCAGTCGAAACTAAACTTTGGGTTGATCACGGTATTATTAATAAAAATGGAGACATTTCAATTAAAAGTGCTGAAAAAGTCAAATTCAATTCTATGGGTGGAAGTGTCTCGATATTGCAAGCCACTCATCTATCCAATACAATGGTAATGGCGTTTGAATTAGCAGTCCGAGTGTCTGCACCGAAATTAAACGTTTCCTTCTTTGCTTCGAATATTTTGCCGAGGCAAAGCCTATTCGGGGTATCCGATATTCGCCCGAGTTACGCCCCGACCCACCTCGGACATGCCGACGACCTTACTAGTCCCTGCGCACCTTTGTGGTTAGTCAAGCCATTATCCCGATACCAAACACTCCCACCGACAGCCCATGACATCAGCAATTCAAAGCAGCCACTTTCCTAGCGCCGCGCCGACCAGATAGTTCACCACTAAAATAAATAGTGTCTTCCAAAAGCAATGTGTGATTTTCCGTGTTACCTAGAGATGGGGTAGAAATCTTTTTTTCAAACCCGAGAGACGCGATAAGTCGTGTAGAATCTGATCTGACCTGAGTATACATAAAATAAAGGAGATAGATTACAGTACAGTTAGATACAAATACTCATTCTTTCCCCGAGCAATCAGAAATTATAATAGTAAGAAACCGAAGTCACTTTAGAAATATTAAAAACATTGAATTTACAAGTCGGAACAAAATTTAATATGGCAAAGATGTAAGGTATTTGAGGGTCGCGGTAGTCCAGGTGGTAGAGCGTTGGACTACTGATCGGAGGGTCCCGGTTCGATTCCCGGGCAAGGCACTCTGGACACCAACAGCTCCACCCATGCTTTTTGATATTTCGGATACTAGGTCTTCCTGGGAAACCACAACCGGCACAGGGAGAGAAACTGCCCCCCCTACCCTGATGTGTGAATTTTCACACGCCGTCGGGCTTAGTACTGGGTGAACTCTACCATCACCTACCAAACCGACCTTCGGGTTGATTACTGTGTTTATGGTTTATCGTCAGGTATATTTGTAGGTGCATGTGTATGTTAGTTGGTAGTTTGAGTGTTTGCATGTGTGTGGGGTGGTAAGTGTTCTTGCATGAATGTATACCATATTTTTTGTGGATGTATGATTTTGTGGTTTTTGCATGCGCTTTTTTTTCTTTTCTAAATTACGGGTGGTGTCCTAACACCCCCGCCACACGCCCTTTCGGCGGCTTGCGGGGTATTAACTAGATGTAGAGTATTAAAGTTGTATGCAATCTTTTCCCCACGAAAGATAATCTCTAAGGTGGATATTTAGCCTCTCTCTCTCCGTCAGCGGTGAAAGATTTCAAGTTTTTACTTCTTCTTAAGTGCAAAGTGCAAGTGTTCCTTTTTTCTCACAAACTTGGTGGATTTTCTATGAACCTTTCCAGTCAATTAGTTAAAGATTTACTCCGAGGGACTCCAGTTACTTATCGCGTGTTCTAAATGTGGCTTATCTGATACCAAGTTACATATATCTCTTCCTTTTTCATCACATTTTCTTACTACCTAGAATATAATGAAAAATATCTTCTAGAAGGCTTAACCCATAATCTTCTGATGTGTGTTCCCCATGAAAAGTTAGACTTTAGTTTAATAGCCAAGTATTTTACCTCTTTCAAGTTGCTTTTCTCGAACCCCTCTAGTTTTATAATGTACGTCTTTTTTTTATAATGTGAAAACTTCAATGATGTAAATTTTTCTAATAATAGTAATAATTTTCTAATGATAATAATATAAGCTGTCAGTCTGCATTCTATAGAATAGGAAAACGTTATTAATTAATTTAGAAAATCATAAGGAGGATTAAAAACAAGATTGCATCTTGAAAAAAATTACATTAATATTTTTATGGAATGTGCCAAGCATTGTGATGAAAATAGAAGTGAATGATGAAATATTTTGGCAATGGCACGAGAATAAAAAGATAAGGAATCACAAGGAATAGCTCAACAAACAAATTCTTTTGAGATTCCCACCCCGAAATGATTATATTAATCTTTCAAAAAAAATTAATTTTCAGCGCTTAGAGCATACATGTGTTATCGATTCAATATTTACCTTTAAATTCTTAAAGTTAATATACCCCAATGCTTGGGTTCTACTTTGTTATGATTTCGTATTGTTCAAGGGAAGAATGAGTACACGGCAATGGCGTTTCTCTCTTATTTTATCCCAGGGGTCGAATTTAATTTGCAATGTGGACGAGAGGTACATTTTGAAATCGGTTGCATCGTTTTCTCGTTATGAGAATTTAAATTCCGCTTCCTTTCATTTTTGAGCCGACGAGTATACTGTTTTTAACATGATTTTGATGATTTAATCAACAAAAACACTCAGATATTGATGAAATATACCCGTATTATATCGTCCTATTGTGCACGACCTAGGTTTCGACGTTTTAAGTCGAAACCTAGGTCGTGCACAATAAAATATATGTGGAAGAACAAATTATTTTCTTTGCCTGCCACAAAGTGACGCCTCTAATAATTCTATCCACCGTAGATCACGCAATATCACCAATATAGAAAAGCTGTATTTTTCCAGCTATTCTTTCTGTTAATTAATTGAATTTAAATTTTGCAAAAATTGATTCCCACGTCATTTTGCAAGAAATATTCTTATTTAAAGTTCTAAGCAAAGGAGAGAACATTGCAACACAGAGAACAAGTTTTGAAGAAATACATTCTTATTTGAAATTTAGAATTAATGTTAGAAAATGCAGAATTAACATGGTCTAAGAAATCTTTAGAGCGAAAAATATGAAAAATCACTGATTGCGTCAGAATAGAGAATTCGAATATATAGCTTGAAAAAAACTAGACCTTGCAGTTCCATCTTTTACCGATGAGAGCGCTTCTCGAGCAATCGGCTGCACAGCACGCAGCGCTCATATCGAGTGACGGAGACGTCTGAAAATACGATCCACTTCTTCCGTGTAAATCACCCCGCGAATTTATAAAGAGCTCCAAGCGAGGGCAACGGCAGAAGGGTGTCTGGGCGCACAGTAAACAATCATTCAATCGGAATTTGTTAAGTTGAGACCAATTTTTATCATTATTAACGAAATTGCGCAAAAGAAAAATGAAAATTTTACTGAACAAATGAATATGAAAGCTAAGGTTACCTAAGTTACTAAGGTTAGCTAAGGTTCAGCGTTCGTCTTTGGCCGAAAATAATTGGCTCCAATGTTGAGTGATGATTCTGGACCAACAGTTTTAAAATTCAAGCGGTGCGAGTTGTTAAGAACTTCGCAGCAGAACGAATTTTGGCATCTGTTCTCCTTCCGTTTTTAATTTACAGAAATGATGAACAATTCTTCTGTCTTAGTCCATATCTTCTAACATCTTGAGCTTCACGTTGTCGAAGACTATCTCCAAGTCACCGCACGCAACATCACTTATTCATGCGAATCATTTCTTTCGGCCAGTACCGCTAGGATTTTGACACCTTAACTTCATTTGCTAATTCGTTTACGATATTCTTTATTTCCTTTCATTGTCCTTCTATTTTCCTGTCAATGGTCGTTGTAAAATTTCCTCTCACTTGCTTTTCCCCTAGTTTATTTGTGTTCAATCTGGGTTTCTGTTTCACTTACTTCATGCTCCCTTAGTTCACATATCTAAGTCGGCTGTCCCTAACCAAGAGGCTGATATCGCTATTTATACATCTGCGATGGAGTAGCTCTTACATTGCTTACAGGCATTGCTATGTCTGTATCTTGGTTCTTGCACCTGGTTTCGATAAAGATGTAGTCAATTTCGTATTTAACCCTGCGCCCCAGTTGATCTTAATGCCATACAACGCTGGTGCGACACACAAAGTGCATAGTAATACATTTTTGAATAAAGAGCAATTCCTTCCCGTGCGCCTACTGCATCGGGAACACCGATATGGAACGTATAGACTCAATTAAATACCAAGGCGTTACCCTCACTCACGACCTCTCATGGGTGAAACATACGGGGTATATTTGGACGAGCTAACAAAAGATTAGGCTTTATTAAAAGAGTGCTGGGTAAATGTGATAAAAAGATCAAAGAGTAATGTTATCTTCCACTGGTTAGGCCTCATTTAGAATATGCTGCAAGTATATGGGATTCTCACGAAGTTGGATTGACAGCCGAAATCGATCGCGATCAGTGTGGAGGAGCCGGATTTGTAAACCATTTGCCAGTGATGGAGTTGGAAATGTTTTATTACCCCCATTGTACTAAGGTAGGTGAGATCATGTCAATAAAATTAGAAAGATATATTGATATATGTAGAAATTAGAAATTAGAATTAGAAAGATATTACTGATATATTTTAGATGTCATTTTTTCCACGAACGATAAGGGATCAGAATAACGTTGTCCGAACGCGTTATGGTCATATTCGGGTCAATATTAGTCGGATGTGTATTTACCCCCTGCCACACACCATAGCGGTGGTTTGAATGGTACTAAAATAACTTCCGTGCGCGTCATCATCTCTGAGGCTGCTCGAAGAGGGTGTTCGCTGCTACCACGTTTTTCTCGTAGCAGAGAACTCACTTTTTTCCTGGGCGCATCGTTTGCTCAATTCAAACTGTCACATCGTGCTTTCCACTCCGTTCGTAGGGTTTACAGTCTCCCATCACGATTAGATTCTCCTTCCCTTTTACTGATCCTAGACTACTTTAGTTGTTCGGGTACATCTTCTAAATGACTGGATGTTGTCTTCTACACCTGTGCTGTCACTGTATTCGTAAATTCTCCCTCTAATTTCATCAGAATTCAATCGTTATATTATTGCCGGAACGATTTGACTCTTCTTTCCGATTTTCTTCTTTTGTTTGATATTTGTTTGAAGTTTGATGGCCACTCCTGCAATCTTCAAGTAGTCTCCTGACTATATTGTCCTGTATCCGTCACCCCAGAAGTCGTTGGTCCCATCCCACTTAATCTCGCTCAATCCCTGGATGCCTTGACAGTCCATTTGCTTCTTAGCATTTTCCAACTTCCCGCAGGCTATTTGCAGACGAAAAGAACAATACAAATTTAGAGTTTATCTGCCTTAGTCAGTGATGGTAACAACTTAACAGTGACTCGGCGGATATGAGAGATAGCACTCACTTAGATTTAAAAAAGTTAGACTACAAGTGGCAAGATTTGATTAAGGTCGTGATAAAATAATTATGATTGCGATCTATATGCTTACCTTTTAAGGATGAAAACAGTGCATAATTTTGATGGGTGTTTTACTTTTCCTATTTGTAATATAATTCAGTAAGTAATTATGTAACACGAGTTCAGCATCATATACCTTAATGTATAATATTTAATAAATAAGGATGCGTCTTTACAATATTTGCAAAATTTAAATTCAATTAATTAACAGAAAGAATAGCTAGAAAAATACAGCACTTCTATATAGGTGATATTGCGTGATCTACGGTGGATAGAATTATTAGAGGCGTCACTTTGTGGCAGTGATTCATATCGGAAAAGAAAATAATTTGTTCTTCCACATATATTTTATTGTGCACGACCTAGGTTTCGACTTAAAAAGTCGAATCTACGATGAATATTAGCGAACTCGATATACTACCTTGATCAAAAAGTTCCCGGAATAACCACCGTGTGGCGCTCCCATCGTTCCGATTTGAGTTCTGTTTTTTTGTTAAATTGGTACATCTGTTGTTGATATTCCCTTTAAATCTTAGTGTCATAACTTGACATTTGCAAAAGTTACGGTCGGTTTTCGGTATGTCCATCAGTGCTTCCTGCGATTTTTCCATTACTTCCTCTCGGCTGCTAAAACGCGTTCCCCGTAATGGTTTTTTAACTCGATTGAACAGAAAGAAGTCACAGGGAGCCAAATCAGGTGAATTCGGTGGCTGTTGGATGGTATTTGTTGCATTTTTCGTCAAAAAATTACGAATAATGATAGCACTGTGCGACGGTGCGTTATCATGGTGCAAAATCCACGAGTTTTCTGCCCACATTTCTGGTCTCTTTCGGCGAATTGCTTCACGCAAACGTCTCATAACGCCCAAATAATACTCTTTGTTTACTGTCTGGCCTTCTGGCAAAAATTCATGATGCACTACACCGTTGTAATCCATGAAAACCGTCAGCATTGCCTTCTTTTTTGACTGAAAACGAAGTGGTTTTTTTGGTCTCGGCTCATTTGGTGAACGCCATTCACTTGCCTGATGTCTGGATTGCGTGTCGTACTCATAAACCCACGTCTCGTCTCCAGTAATGATCCTTTTGATGAATGTGGGATCGGATTCAGCCTCGCAAATCATGTCTTTTGCGACGTCAACACGGTCTCTTTTTTGCATGAAATTGAGGTCTTTTGGCATGCTACACGACGGAAACCCAAATCATTAACCACAATGTCTTGGGCGGATCCATAGGCAATGTTCAAGTCCTCCGCTATTTCTCTGATGGTTAATTTGCGGTTATTGACCAACATTTCTTTTACTTTATCAATTTTTTCACCGACTTTCGATGTCGATGGTCTGCCACTGCGTTCATCATCTTCGATTGACTCACGACCACTTCTGAACCGCTCGTGCCACTGGTAAACGACCGTTTTTTTTAGAGAATCGTTGCCGAAACACTTTTCCAACATTTCCAACGTCCGTGCGCCACTAAATCCGTTTTTTACGCAAAATTTAATACAAGTTCGTTGTTGAAAATTTAAATCCATTTCTGCAATTGTAAAAAATCGCCAACACACACAGAGATAGATGTACTCTTGGCTACGTAACTTTTGCAAATGTCAAGTTATGACACTAAGATTTAAAGGGAATATCAACAACAGATGTACCAATTTAACAAAAAAAACAGAACTCAAATCGGAACGATGGGAGCGCCACACGGTGGTTATTCCGGGAACTTTTTGATCAAGGTAGTATTAGTCGTTTTTTATCGCTCAGGGTCAAAATTATCGATTATATGAATTTTTAAAACTACGTTCATTTAGTAAGACGCTGAATGCGAAAAGCGATAAACTAGGAATGAGTGAAATCTTCAAAATCGGATTCATGGCTGTAGGAGTTTTACCGTAACCTGTGATAGGACGATATAATACGGGTATATTTCATCAATATCTGAGAGTTTTTATTGATTAAATCATCAAAATCATGTTAAAAACCGTATACTCATCGGCTCAAAAATGAAAGGAACCGGAATTAAAATTCTCATAACGAGATAACGATGCAACCCATTTCAAAATGTACCTTTCGTCCACATTGCAAATTAAATGAATTAGAGCCCACACGATTTAAATTGGGTGAATGTGAGGGACAATACCAACACATTAGAGCCCAAACAAGGGAAACAAGCCGAGATGTAAGTTACAGCAGATAAAAGACAATACATAATCCATAGCAGAGCACAAGCTAACCATCAGGGGAGATTTAGAAGACGACCATGATACAAGATACCTTATAAAGGGGAAACGTTTCATTGCATTCTTTCTAATAGGGATTGAGATAATTATAAGTGGAAATTGCAACGCCGTAGTTTCACTATGCTTCCAAAGACGACCATGGTCATCCAGCCCGGGTACTTTAACTTTTGAAAGAAACGGGGAGACACTTAAAATGAATTAGAGCCCACACGATTTAAATTGTTTGAATGTGAGGGACAATAGCAACACATTAGAGCCCAAACAACTTAATATCTGTAAAAAATCCTCTTTTAAGTATTTTTCTCGAATTTTTATCTTAACTTATTCGATGCAGAGCTCATTTTTTACGTGTAAATTTGCAAAACTCGTCCACCTTCCGGGAAAAGTTCGCTAATCTCGGAAAATACTTCGACATGTAAAAGGTGAAACCAGTTTGTCATGAAATCGCATTAGAAGGTTTTGTGACATATTTTCGAGAGCGCACTGTACCTGCATATGCAACGCAGTGTCTCCATCTTAGAACGATTGTCAACCGCGAAAGATGGTTAGAAGTGCATCATCACGCCCGGTTCGTGTTTTCCTGCAGGAACGATAAGGGCTACTCAAATCACGTCATTCCTACGAGGCTAGATTCCTCGAAGGCGCTTAAAGAGTGTACTTCCTCGTCGCGAAGGAAGCGGATTTCTAAATAGAATTCCTTGTTTTCCTAGAAACTCTGGTAGGATTCAATCTTGGAAAACAGACAATCGAGGAAGAAAGAGCGGTGCAAATAAATTGGTTTAGAAGTGCACAAATTTAAAAGTGTTGATATGAATTACGACAGAAGAATTGTCCATCATTTCTGTGAATTAAAAACGGAAGGAGAACAGATGCCAAAATTCGTTCTGCTGCGAAGTTCTTAACAACTCGCACCGCTTGAATTTTAAAACTGTTGGTCCAGAATCATCACTCAAAATTTGAGCCAATTATTTTCGGCCAAAGACGAACGCTGAACCTTAGCTAACCTTAGTAACTTAGGTAACCTTAGCTTTCATATTCATTTGTTCAGTAAAATTTTCATTTTTCTTTTGCGCAATTTTGTTAATAATGATAAAAATTGGTCTCAACTTAACAAATTCCGATTGAATGATTGTTTCATGTGCGCCCAAACACCCTTCTGCCGTTGCCTCCGCTTGGAGCTCTTTATAAATTCGCAGGGTGAAATATTTACACGGAAGAAGTGGATCGTATTTTCAGACGTCTCCGTCACTCGATATGAGCGCTGCGTGCTGTGCAGCCGACTGCTCGAGAAGCGCTCTCATCGGTAAGCGCTGGAACTGCAAGGTCTAGTTTTTTCAAGCTATATATTCGAATTCTCTATTCTGACGCAATCAGTGATTTTTCGCTCTAAACTTTTCTTAGACCATATTAATTCTGCATTTTCTAACATCAATTTTAAATTTCAAATAAGAATGTAATTCTTCAAAACTTAATGTTCTCTCCTTGCTTAAAATTTTAAATAAGAATATTTCCAAAATATTTCTTGCGAAATCACGTGGGAATCGAGGGTGTGTTATTTTGCTGATTATTTTAATGCGGAGATATAAAGAAAGAATTCATTTATGTGTGAAATTGTTACTTAAAACTAATCTATTCTTTGTTTAGAAGCCGAAAGAAAATCATTTTGTCCGCGGCTGCAGCACCTCGTGAATTTAATCATAACACGATATGCGATGCCGTTGCTTACATTTTATGAAACATTTTGACAAAAAAAGCACTTGAAGTGTTAAATCTCGTTTGTTGATGTCATCCTCGCAGAAATCATTGTTACTCATCCGCTAATTGATGGTTGTGACAAATTTAGACCACCTTATGCTTAACGAACGCCTTGAATTATGCGGGTGTTGGTTTTTCGTAAATAACTTTTCATTTCCGCTCACTGTTTCATTCCTAAATCCCTGCTCTAATTTGCTCCTTATTTGTCCTTATTTATTTGTACTTATCCCTGCTCTTGTTGCCCTTATTTGATATTTTGTGAAAAACATGTATCAAGGATCCTGTGATTAATTAATGTTGGTTTAGAATATTTTCTGCAGAGAGATATCACTCTGGCGATAACCACCTTTTCTATTGCAATCAGATGGTCGTTGGGACCTCATGGCTGCTTCTCTACGCAGACGTGGATAATATAGCTCAGATTTTTCAAAAATTCAAACTCATCAAAGCGCAAATATCTCGTGTCGTGGCACGAGATATTTAACTTATCTAAATGTTTCCAACATGATACTCTATGCGAATGTTTGCGAAAAACCTTAAATCAAAAGTAATTTAATCTACGAGGGTAGGCTGAAAAGTAATGCACACATGCTTGTAGAGCACAAACAAAAACAAATATCAAGATCGGGTGAAAATTACATTAAATTACAATTCTTAAATTTTAAAATCATATATTTATTTTTTAACATAGTTACCGTTAAGGCTAACAAATTTCTCCCCACGTGTAACAAGTTTTTCCATTCCGTCGCTGAAAAACTCTTCCGACTTTTCTC
The DNA here is from genome assembly GCF_022747635.1 of Hetaerina americana. NCBI lineage: Eukaryota > Metazoa > Arthropoda > Insecta > Odonata > Calopterygidae > Hetaerina > Hetaerina americana. The sequence goes on from NW_027287538.1 coordinate 60,905,148, forward strand.
GAATCTTGAATGACTTGGCAGCTGCCTTCACCTCTTCGTTCGAGGTGTAATGATTACCCTTAAAATAAAAATCGCAAAGCGCAAGATCGTGGAAATAAGGAGGATGTGTAATCGGTTCAAATTTCAGGTTTTGCAGAGCTCCTCTAGTTGCGCGAGAGGCGTGTGGACGAGCGTTGTCATGTTGCAAGATTATTGGCGTCAGGCTACCTTTAACACGACAAACTTCTTCCTTAGATAGTCCAATATGGTTGGTGATACGCTTTTGAGTGATTCGCCGGTCATTTTGAATCAAATCTTCGACGAGTTTGCGATGTTTGTCGCCCGTGGTAGTGATCGGTCGGCCGCAGCATGTTTCATCAATAATTATGGATTTTCCAGGTTCGCAACCACGAAATTATACTACCCATCGATTTCCAGTAAACTTATCAACAGTATCTTCACTATAAATAGCCTATAAACGACGATGAATCTCAGTAGGAGTCACTTTATCAGCAGTTAAAAATTCGGTAACAGCCCGCTGCTTAACTCGCGTTGACATAGCACTCTCCATACTTCCACTTCTCGAAATACACTGGATGAATGAAACGACCTCAAACCTGCGCATGCATGTTGAGGGGGAATGTTACTTCCACATGCCACCACGAGTGCTTTTGAAGATCATTTTGTTTGTGGTCTACAAGCATGTGTACATTAGTTTTCAGCCAACCCTCGTAGTTTCCCTAATGAACGGATATAACACACCCATGCAGTTCAAATTCAATCCCTTAAAATAAGACAGAGTTTACTCTGGAAGAATGTCCCAAAATTCGTATGATTTAGGTGGCCTTATTTTAAATATTTTAAAATACAAAACTGTTCAGGAATAAACATACTTGAGGTTGAAACTTTGGTTAATCGGGAAAAAATCAAGGAGAGTCGCTGTGTTTACCAGCATTTTACCGGCGGCGCTGCAATCTACCGGTGACTTGCCCAGAGACTCTTTTAACTGAAGAAACGTTGTCCCAGATTCCAATTATAAGACGTATTGATATCGTATCTAAACTCTGGAACCAATATGATTAACCAGATTTATTCCTCCGTCCCTAGCCATGGATATTGATTTTCGAGTGCTTCCTAAAACTGTCTCTTTATTTACTTATTTTAATCTTTTGCCCTCACTTAATTCCGTCCTTCTATCACCACCGGTATTGGGAGAAAACTCAATGTGTCATTATTTAATGCATGTATTTATCCAGAGATGGCGCTGATGGTTACATGATACGTACACACGATTGATTTAATAGATGAAAACGTTTTAATTAAGTAACCTTACACAGATAGCCTGTGCATTTCCCTTATCCAGATCCCAAACCATGATCCGGGATTGTGTTTTTTATTTCATCTTTAATTACGCAATACCCCGCAAGCCATCGCAAGGGCGTGTGGCAGGGGTTGGTAGGTCAACAGCCATGCATGCACAATCCCAATCATATTACCTCTACACAAATATTAGTTTGATCACGCATGCGAAAAACGTTTATCACCCGAAATAAAGTACTAATCATGCAACAATATTCAATAACAGGATACATATATTCAAATCATTCTGTAGAACTGTTAAGAATATAGGTGTATTAAATAAAGAAATAACATGCAGGATATCGACAAAATATACTCGTATGTATACATTACCAACTCTAATTATGCCCTATGCGATTGCTGTCATATATATTTTGATCTATAATATTCCGAGGAAAAAACGACATTCTTAGTCTGCCCGTTCTATCATAAATCCTCCTGATTTCACGTTGTTGATCTGTTCTAACATGCTACGAGTAAGTCGGGGCCTGTAAAAAAAATTCATTTTTCTAACTAGCTCGTAAGTTTTAGTTTGTTTAAGTGTAATTCGGATTTACTAGGCTTAATACAATCAATTCTTACACCAGAGCGCTACCAAGGAATTATCACTGTTCACATAACAGCCAAGAATAAGTATATTTGGTATGTCTTTTGTATTTTTCATTTGCTATGACGTGACATCCTCTTATGTCTCCGGTTACTCCCCATGCGTATCGTTTTTATTCTTTGGAACGTAAAAGCAAGTGCTATTGATTATTTGGCGTATTTTCTCGTATACATACTTGTTACAGGCTTGATATTCAAAGAAATTTACAGAATTGAAATGAAAAAGGGTTAATTTTATTATTCCACATTACATGACATTAATTTCCTAGATCTACATACACCACTTGATAATGTAGATCTTTAAGCTATTTCATTTGGGCATGAAAGAGTTTAACAAAGTTACATCGAATAAAGTCGACCTTACGAATTTTACGGAAAATGGGTCTGCTTCTAAATACGGCGGTAGCCATTGTCAGCTTTAGCTCATGCGCCACCATAATATCGTAGTATCGTTTCATAACAATAAAGGCGTTTTTCCCACTTAATGTAAGATATTAAGAAATAAAATACTAATTCTTGCAGATGGGAATACTATCCGTTCACTAGTAAAAGTTTCCTTGCTTTACACTACCAATCTGCGTAATACCAACTCATTATGCTGGTATTGGTTTGCTTATCGCAGCTCCTTTGAGTCACCATTAATCATTTTTAATTTAGATTAAAACGCAGAAAATATCGCGAGTGTTGCCGTGCATCTTTGACTACGTTCGTGGCAATTGAATATTAATTTAAAATTTATTCCAAAACCTGTCGCCGAAATTATGGGCCGTCTGTCGTGCCCGGGCGTTTTGGTTCTCAAAATACGTTAATTAATACTCGGAATGGATACGATAATGTTGAGCGGGTGAGCTAGTGGGTAGGAGGCCGTTAAGGGGTGGGATTTCCAGGAGTTTGTGAATGATCGCCACACGTCTGTTACTCCAGTTCGCGTGGGATTCAACCCCGGCTCTGACTGTTTGGGCGACCTCCTTCGGCCGACTCCCAGCGCCACCTCACCCCACCTCCCTCTCCCACAAAACGCCCCCTTCGGCGCGGGTGGGTGAGTCATAGACCCTTTGTCAGGGGTAGAGTGTGCGTGAGGGCTGTACGGAATTCCCCACCCCTCAAAATCCCCCACCCTCCCAATGAGACTTCTCCGTAAAAATCCTTCGCGTCATTAGCCGTCGAGTCCCTTGGTTAGATGGGAAGGGGACCGATGAGGGTGTGGGGGGGGAGATAGGGGGAGATGTGTGGTGTTCCGGGGTGCGATGTAGTTCGGCAGTATTCAGGAACCTCTCTGGGCCTTGCGCGCACCTCCGTCACTCTCTCCCCTTTTTCACCCCGTTTCCCTGGGGGATGAAGGGGAGGAGAGGAAGGGTGTGAGGGAAGGGTAATAAGTGGATACTCACCCGAAGAAATCTTATTTCGTCACCCTCTCTCCTTACAGCTTCTCGAAGGAGCGCAGTGACCACGAGGGCGAACTTGCCTGCCTCTGGTTCGCAGGTAAGTCATCATCTTGTTTCGTTTATTTCTTACATTTCGTCGCATAAAATCCTCAACCCCCTCCTCTCAAGAAACAATGATAGGAGTTTGATTCTGAAAGTTCGATTTTTTCGCGCTACCGGGGGCCGTTAGTTCGCATTGGGCACTCCAAAGAGTAAGGCCCTCAGTTCAGGCGCGTGGGTGCGCCTTGTATTTTTTCTATTTATTTTTCTGTAATGAACGAAGCTATCTCCATGATTTTCTCTTCAATACTTCGTTTTGCCGCATCGACATCTGAGATGAGATAAATATTGCTCTTACTTGTGGATTAATCGCTCGCAATCCCACCAAGTACAAACACACCGGTTTCATTTATTCGACGACAGGGAGTCCTGGGCGTATTTCACGGAACTTTTCGCCTTGCGTGTTTCCAATTCTGTGCTGTTGCCAAATATTGCACCTTGAGGTCCTCGGCGCGGGGACTCTATCGTTGTTCTCGTTGGAGATATGTCAACAGTGGCCGAAATTTCACGCTACCTCGAGTCGTTTAAACTCCGTTTCACAGCTGGAGGAGTAAAGGGTTTTCAATTTATTTGAAAGCAGCATTCTGCTCTAAGTGCGATTGCACGCATTAAAGCGAACTCTTTCTCATGTGATTATCGATGCCATCGCTTCGCGCGTATGAAGCTATCGCTGAATGTTTCTCCGATGACCTTTCCTTTGGATGCAAGAAAATACAAATGCAATGATGATTTTATGACTAATTTACAACTTTCTCGAAGTAACTTTCAATATTGATTCTAATTCACGGTGAATTTTTCCTAGCAATAGCCTCCTTAAAAAAGTATATATTTATATATATATATATATATATATATATATATATATATGTATGTATATATATTAGTATAAGTATATATAATATGCATGTATATACAGAGAGAGAGCCTTCTCTCCCTTGAGAAAGGTGGCAGCGCTACTGAAAATTCAGAATACGTGTGTGTTCTGTATTTAGTGTTTCAATCTTTAAGTTTTTGTTTGCCAGTACTATTTTGGTGTACATTATTATTCACATCTGTGAGACTTTGACACAAGTAACTTTCAATAATTTTAACTAACTTCGGAGTTGCTCAGGTGAAATTCTCTGCATGAACATCGGGATATCTGGTGATCATTACCTTGAAGCGAGAACCACCTTGAAAAAGATTGCATCTTTTATTGCATGTAATTTTCTTTATCACGCCCTACAATGATAGTCAGTTATAATTTATCACTCATTATCACTACACAATTACACAATCACTTGTCTGGTTTAGCTCCCACAGAGGGAAGGAACCACGGTGTATCTGTACACCTTGGGAATAAGCCAAGATACCCGCATCGTTACCCTTCGTCATCCTTGACGGATGTGGAAAGGGTCAAGGACAAAACGACGCAGGGAATATGAAGTTTAAGGTCGCTGAAAAGACGCCAAGGGTACCATGAGAGACGAGGCCCTTCCGACCGCTGCCGCCTTCATCATTGCCGCTGTGCTGGTCGCTTCCTCCTTCCATTCAACCGGTGAGTCCACATGGGCGCATGTCTTCCACCCTCTTTCGCCTGTTTCAATCGATTGCCTCAGTTGAATTCCAAGAAATTTTTCAACGCCGAAGCATTACAAGGTGATGTTACGTGAGCATGAGCCACGTTTCTCACGTATACTCTTTGTGTTAGTTTCCACTGATATAGTATGTGATATCAATTTTAAATACTTAAAAGGTTCAAGGAGTGTCGTAATCCAGTTCGCAGAGTGGTGGTCTACCAACGGTATTACCACGCTCTTTCATTTATATATATATATATATATATATATATATATATATATATATATATATATATATATATATATATATATATATATATATATATATATATATTTTTTTTTTAAGGTAATCTACCGGTAAAGGTAGGTTTTTTCGATGGACACAACTACCAAACAAATATTTTGTGACTACTAACAAACACAACCCTAAATTCTACTCTACACCAGGTCCCTCTTCATCTCTGAGTACTTTCTTCCGCCCTTCATCCCGTCCAACATCCCTATCCTGTTCCTTCCCTTTCCTCTTTTGCCCAACATTCTACCCTCTATCACAGTCTTCAACATCCCACTGCCGGTCAACACCCCCTTCATCCACTTTTCCTGCCTCCATAGGATTGCTCCCAACAAACCCCTCTCTTCGCCCACCATACCAAGTACTTCCTCATTTGTTTTCTTCTCTGTCCATTTCACCTTCTCCATTCTTCTCCACACCCACATTTCAAAAGCCTCCAGTCTACGTCTATCCTCCTGCTTCAATGACCACGTTTCCGCACCGTACATAGCTACGCTCCATATCAAAGTTTTTACGAGTCTTTTCTTAACATCCTTACTCAAAGTCCCCGTCATCAACTCCCTCCTCCTCGTGAAAGCCTCTTTGCCTAGCGCAATTCTTCTCCTTACGTCCCTACTACTTTGACCGTGTTGGTCCAAAACACTACCGAGATACGTAAACTGTTCTACCTGCTCTAGTTTTTGCCCTCCTATTTTAATGTTAAGCTTGCCCTTTTTCTTTCTAGAAAATCGCATAACCTTTGTTTTATTAATGTTGATCCTCATCCCATACCTGTCGCACTGAATTTCCAATTCACTCAGCAATGCTTGCAGCCCCTTGGCTGACTGACAAACTAAAGCTTGGTCATCAGCAAACCTAACTGATTTTACGAATTCCCCGCCCACTTTCATTCCTACCTCTAGTTCTTCCCATGCCTCTTTGATCATTTCCTCTGCATACAGGTTGAACAGCAACGGTGATAATGGGCAACCCTGCCTTACACCCCTTCCTAACACTGCCCATCCTGACTCCCCGTTTCCCACCCGCACCTGAGCAGTCTGAGACATGTACAGGTTGCGGATTAGCCTCCTTTCCCTCCAATCTATTCCTATTTTCTGCAATATACCCATTAGTTTTTCCCAATTCACTCTATCAAACGCTTTTTCGAAATCTACGAAGCAGGCAAATACATCCTGGTTGTGTTCTATATTCCTCTCGATTAATAATCTCATTACTGCAATGGCATCACGCGTACCTCTCCCCTTCCTAAACCCAAACTGATCATCCCCTAAGTAATCATTTGCCCTACTCTCTATCCTTTTGTTTATGATCCTGAGAACAACTTTAGCTGCGTGGGATATCAAACTAATTGTCCTATAGTCCTCAAATGACGTGGCCTTTACCTTTTTCGGAATCGGAACTAAAACTGCTCTCACAAAGTCTTCCGGCCAGATTCCCTCCTCATAAATGCAACGGATCAGCCCATATAGCCTCTTCCTCCCACATTTTCCTAAGCATTTTAAAAGTTCCACAGGAATGTTATCTACCCCCACGGCCTTATTTAGTTATATATATATATATATATATATATATATATATATATATTTATATAGATGAGTCTTACTTGAAGAAGGCCTCGGAGAAGGCCGAAAGCTCGAACAATTTACCGTGTGAGTGTCCTTTTAAATGTTGCCATTCTATTTGTGTTCTATTTTGTGCCGTCCCAGTATTGTGCTCCTCGTGTGAGTGTTTCCGTATAATCGATATATATATATATATATATATATATATATATATATATATATATATGTGTGTGTACATATAGTGGGTCGCGGTAGTCCAGTGGGTAGAGCGTTTGAATACTGATCGGAGGGTCCCGGGTTCGATTCCCGGGCAAGGTACTCTTTGGGCACCTGCAGCTCCACCCCAAGCTATGTGATTTTTCGGGTACCAGATCTTCCTGGGAAACCATAACCGCCACAGGGAAAGGAACTGGCCCCCCTATCCTGATGTGTGAATATTCACACGCTGTATAGGGCTTAGTACTGGGTGATCTCTACTATCACCTACACAACCGACCTTCGGGTTGATTACTGTGTTTATGGTTTATGGCTATATATGGTTTATGGTTATATACATATATATACATATATATTTATATTTTTACACGCATTCACATGAAAATAGATGTAGGGAAAAGGGATAGGAACTTTTCCTCATACCAATTTCCATGTCAATGAGCATATGTTCACCATATGGCGGGTTTTCGTGTTTGAATGTGAATACACACACACACATACAAACACATACAAACACACCCACACACGCTTCTCTGTCCCTTATAACTACGGCAGTCAATCCGAAGGTCGATTTGGGAGTTCACTTAACGCTTGGCACTGTGCGATGAGTGAAATTCACACAATAGTAGAGTGGGTGGGGGGTCAGTTACTTTCTCTGTGCCAACTGCCCTTTCTTAGGAAGACCTGGCACAAAAAAATCAAACGGTCTGATACCGAAAAATGGATAGTGCCCAAAGGCATCACCTGGGCACTCTCAATATCAGCAATGATAAGTATTTATTAGTCAAATGGCATTTTCGTTTTTATGTATACTCTTAATTATTGACACGGAAAGATTGTCAATCAATAGGGTTGTTGATTTGAAGCTCTAGAGGGATGTATTCCATAAATATATAAGAGCGTTGGACTGCTGACCAGAGGGTCCCGGGTTCGATTCCCGGGCAAGGGACTCTGGGCACCTGCAGCTCCACCCAAGATAAAGTGATTTTTCGGGTACCAGGTCTTCCTGGGAAACCATAACCGGCACAGGGAAAGGAACTGCCCCCCCTACCCTGATGTGTGAATTTCGCACGCCGCGGGGGGAAATTCCTGCTACCTGCAACGTTGGGTCGAATTCCCTTCCTTTTACTGTCTCTTTGGGGGGTTGAGTGTTTTGTGGTGCATTTTCATGTGGTAGTGATGTTTTACATTCTTGCTTGTTGTGTCCTGGCTTGCGTGTTTTAGGATGGCTTTCGTGCTGTATCCTGGGGTGCAGTTTTTTGTTGTTTGGCGGTGTATGTGTTTGCATGAGTATTGGATGGAGGGAGTTTTGCATGAGTGTGTGCGCTGCTGGGGTGTAATTTTCCGTGTTGTTTTTTGCATGTGGTATTTTTCGTTTTTACGGTTGGTGACCTAACACCCCCCGCCACACGCCCTTGCGGCGGCTTGCGGGGTATTATGTAGATGTAGATGTAGATGTACTGGGTGAATTCTGCCATCACCTACTGAACCGACCTTCGGGTTGATTACTGTGTTCATGGTTTATGGTTTATATACATAGTGGTCGCGGTAGTCCAGGGGGTAGAGCGTTCGATTACTAACCGCAGGGCGCGGGTTCGATTCCCAGGCAAGTCTCTCGGCACCTGTAGCTCCTATGTGATTTTTCGGGTACCAGATCTTCCTGAGAAACCATAACTGGCACCTTACCTCTAACTGCTAGCACAGATCATCTCTACAGACCTAATCTCTCACTTCTATCTGTTGCAAAATCTTAGAGCACATAATTGTCAGTTCAATAATGAGACACCTTGAAAATGACTGAAAGTGCATCGACAATTGGACTCATACCAACTATCGTGTAATGGTTTATGCTCCGAACTGAAAGTAAAATTATTGAGCTTGTTAATGTCATACAATTAGGTATGTCTTCAATAATAGTTTTTTAAGGGTGTGTTCCTATTGAAATCGGTACTGTATTTAATATTTCCATTTCATCTCTTTGAGAAATTTATGGAATTAGTTACGCTTAAGGATGTAATTGTTGAAAAAAATTGGGGAACATATTTTATGTTTAAGATGGCGATCACCTAAGATCTGGAATTACGCCATATATTTGTTTTTCTTACAATCACGCAGCGCTTGATATTTTGCGCGCACTATTTTAAGAGGTGTGCAATAATATTTGTGAAGAACTATTATTTTAGATTTCATTAAAACCTAATAAATAAATACAGGCTTCCACTGAAACTAAATAAATTAAAAATATTTCGTATATGAAACAACCATAACATTAAAGATCGACTGAGTTCTTCTCTTTAGGAATATCCTTTAAGCGATGGCGAGTTGTGGTAGCTTTTGCTTTAACCACCACGATCGATTCGTCGTGCATTGGCCCTCGACCGCGTCAATGGGATTCCCATGTTCTATTATATTCTCACAATAGTTAATAAATTAATAGCTTTGCACAATAAAATTGAAAATGTGACACAATATACTCTTCAATTTTCCCCGAAGCTCTCTCCCGATCCTTATACATAATATACCTATCCTATCTCAATCGATGAATGCCCCTCTGTCATACACTTCAAGGTTGATCATCCATATCCAGCTACCTCGTAAGGTTTGGCTTTAGGCAGTCTCTGAAAACTCGGGAGTATTCTTCAGTAATTTACGAACGATTAAATGAGTTTTTCAACGGGCTATTGCCTTTCTAAGGTTGTTATACGTCCTTTCAATTCCCAGTCATTATGACCGCAATCCAATATTCTCGGATTTTGGCCACCGCAGGCATTTGGAGATCTATTCCACGAATATCAGTGAAGGAATAGAGGATCGAAGAATTCACCGTCGCGCGCCAAAAATTCCGGAAACTGGGAAGCATCATTCCCTCCTTAACCTCAGCATCGCCATTCATCCGCTGGCTTGCTGTGATGTAAAATATGCAAGTACATCACGCACTCAGGTGATTTCCTGTTCTTACTCTCGCCTTCTGATTCCACGACTGATCATGATTATTACCTAAACCTCTAATCATTCGAATGAATAACTGTTAGTAGCACTTTCCCACTGGATAAACTTTATCCAGTGGAAAGGTCCTACTATCAGTTATTCATTATGAACAATTTCCATCACATCACGCCTGAAACTACTTCAATTTATTCTAATTATTTCCTCGGTTTTAGTCTAAACTCATTCAGTTTTATTCGTTTTATATTTTATTTAACTGTGAAACAGATTAGGGTTTTATTTCTCCCACGAACGTTAGGGATCAAACTTATATTGTCCGATCGCGTTGGGGGGGGGGGGGGAGACTATATTTATTTTTCATTCTAAATAGCCTGGTATTTTGTCTTTATCTCATCTAGCTTTAGTCATTGACATTCTTATTATTAACAGCTCCTCTCGTATTCGTAGAGAAATATGGCTCACTTAGATCTTGTAGTGCATGAGCTTGTAGTAGTCATGATATATATTATTTGACTAATATAAATGTATATTATACGTGCCAGTTTATGTGTGTGTTTTTTTACAGCATGCATATATATATTATATATTATATATTATATATATATATATATATATATATATATATATATATATATATATATATATATATATATATATATATATGTAACTACGCTCCATATGAAAGTTTTGACAAGCTTTTTTTTAACATCCTTACTCAACTTCCCCGTCATCAATTCCTACCTCCTTGTGAAAGAATCTACCTTTGGGACATAACTTCTATGTGAAATAGCTCTGGTTTTAATTTCAACCTAAATGATGTGGAAAGCTTCACCTGATAAGAGCAGTATGCATGCCACAGCGTAAAATAAAAACTAATTTCAAAGAAATTCAGAAGATGTTGCGACAATTAACACATTTAACGGATTCATCCACTAATGTGCAGTACAATGCAACTATTTCAAAGTGAAAAAAGTCATTCGTCTAGGCCGGGATTTGAACTCGGATACCTTGATGTCTGACCGAGTGCTGTAGCCAATGAAACTACCGAGGCGTCCTCTTACACTGGAGCATTATTTGAGTCGCTGCTTTTTTATTGACAAGGGTTTCCACCACCTTCGATTCCTTCCTTCTCCGCAGCATGGGGGCACCCAGGGCCCCGTTTGGCCGCGAGAGAGGCCCCGGCCGGCCCGGCGTCGACCGGAATGACGTCTTGCGGGGGCATGGCGACGGCACCGAGGGGCGTCCTGCAGACCCCCGACTTCCCGAGGGCCTTCCCGGTACCATTGAGGTGCACGTGGGTCATCGACGCCTCCTCGACGAGATACGCCCCTGAGTCAGCCATCCTCGTCCGACTGACGCAGGTAGGGCACGGGGGGGTTCCTGAGGATTGGCATGGGCGTGACAGGGTCGAGTGTTTGTCGTTCATTATGAATGAATCTTACATAATGAACGTTTCAGCAGCATGAGCCAAATGAATCAACTAAGCCCTACATTACAGAGTAAGTGTAGTAAACTTAATAGGTGTCGCCATTGTCGGCAAACAATAGACTGCCATTATCAGAGGTATGCTTGGCCTCAATCGGTGATCATTTTCCGGATATCTATTTTAAGTGACTAGAATCAGTTTAGCTACTGTCAGAGTTAATGTTTAACCTGCTTAAAAATTTCGATAATCATAATAACAGCTCTAGATAAGGAGAAATTGAGGGAAATGATGGACAATGCGGTTGACGTCACCGTTGGCATAGGATAAGGCTAAGAGAAAGAAGAAATATAATATTTTGAGCTCCTATGGCGTCGCGCGCAATGTTGACTGTATCCAGTAATCTAGGCTTTTCTCTTCATGTCACTGTCATTGTTTATTTAGAAAGAGAACACTGATTGAGCACAGAACACATTATTCAGCTTAAATTGAAAAACGTTGAAATCATAGAATTTCTATAAGACAGCAAGAATCATCATGCCTCCTGCCTATCTGCCAGGTCCCAAGCACGTCTCCTTCATTAATATCACTTTAAATGGCTCATTCATATTTCAATTAACTTCTCCCTCCCTCTCCCTCCCTCACCACTACGGCCTCAAACTCTTGAAGCAACATGTATTGGGATCCTTGGTGCGTTTTAAAATCCAGTTTTGAACGTGGCTCACTTGAAAATACCCACCCAAATATCGCCTTTACCAAGGGCTTTCACGTGAAAATAAAACATTTTCTGCAAAAAATCAAATTCTATTTCTGTCCTCTATAATTATTCATTATTAATTGATAACATTGGCCCTTTATAAATATTAATTGTTAGCTCCGGGGACGGTTAACCATTCAGCTCACTTTGGTTACCGTACGTATTATTTCCACTCTGGGGGAAGAGGGCACGTGGTGGTATTATAATTTGTGCAAATAAGTTCTGAATGGGAACATGCCATGATTACGGCGTACTCTAAGGGGAAATACACAGCAGTGCAACTGATTACGCATCCAATTGCAGGTGTTCGTGGCGGGAGGTCTCCGGTTCGAGTCCTTTACCCACTTGGACGTGACTTCTGTCGCCGTGGGACGGCCCTGGTGGTCTGGGGTCCGCCCCAGGGCCGGGAGGATCTCCTCAGAGGGCAGACAGCTTATCTTCGACTCCGACTTCGGGTCCTCGCCGCCCCTGGAGGAGGTCGCCTGGATCCGATCAACTTCTCCGTATCTCGTCATCACCTTGGCCATAGACTCCCTGGAAGGTACAGTTCGGTGATATACTTTTGGAAATGGTATTTCTGGACTCAATATCACACTCTATTCTCTCTCCTAAATGGTGAAAACTTGTCGGCAGAAACTGTAGCAAAAACCATTGCATTCCTGGTTTCGAATCACCCCCCGCCATACATCTCAGCGATGTATTACAGGGTGCATTGGGTTGATGTAGAAATTGTGTTCAATTGATTGTAGTTTCTATTATAAGTACAGTACGTTGTGCAGAATGGGATCTCGAGCATACGCATGCAGCGTGTGGGATCCGAGTGAAAAAGGTCTCATTCGGGAAATTGAGAAGGTTCAACGCCGGGCAGCCCGTTTTGTAAAAAATTCCTATGATAAAACGCAAAGCGTTACCGAAATGCTCATGGATTTGTGGTGGGAATCATTAGAAGAGAGACGATTCAATGCAAGACTGAAATTATTAAATAAATTCAGATCCGCATGTTTCAGCACCGAGGTCTCGCAGATTATTCGTACTCCTACATACATTGGTCGCTTGGATCATGCATATAAAATTCGGGAAATAGATGCCAGGACTAGCCGACTCAAGGACTCCTTCTTCCCACGGACAATACGGGATAGCAACTGTAGGATTATAGATAGTAAAAATTCCACTTGCCACCCTCAGTGTCTAAAAAATAATTAGTTCTACTTAAATGCATGCTCCTCCACTAACCTTATGTGTTTTGTTATAATAACCCATTCTTTCCGCATGACATCATTCGTGTTCTGTTCATCTGTTTTTAAGTTTCCCTTTCAGTCCCTCTTCCCTCCCGGCGGGGGGAAATTCCTGCTACCTGCAACGTTGGGTCGAATTCCCTTCCTTTTACTGTCTCTTTGGGGGGTTGAGTGTTTTGTGGTGCATTTTCATGTGGTAGTGATGTTTCACATTCTTGCTTGTTGTGTCCTGGCTTGCGTGTTTTAGGATGGCTTTCGTGCTGTATCCTGGGGTGCAGTTTTTTGTTGTTTGGCGGTGTATGTGTTTGCATGAGTATTGGATGGAGGGAGTTTTGCATGAGTGTGTGCGCTGCTGGGGTGTAATTTTCCGTGTTGTTTTTTGCATGTGGTATTTTTCGTTTTTACGGTTGGTGACCTAACACCCCCCGCCACACGCCCTTGCGGCGGCTTGCGGGGTATTATGTAGATGTAGATGAGCATATTATCCTGGGTGACCTACTCTCAAAGTTACTATGCCATAATTTAATTACCACACTGCATGGTTCAAATACCTACTTATATTTCATTTATTAGTTTTTATGGGAGGCGACCGACAGCTAAGGTCATTTGCCCCATTAGGGCAATAGGAAAGGTGGAGAGAAACCCGGCGTCGACATTAACCTAAACGTTTTCGAAAGGCGCCCAGGGGTCCGCAGCTTAACGTCCCATCCGACGCACGTCCTACTCACTCAAAGTGCACTAAAAAATGATAATGCTTTGGTGATTCGTCAGAGTTTAAGAATAAATTAAGTATAACGCTATCTGTAAATGGTCCCATTGTATCAGGAGGCATGATAACCGATTTTTTTGGAGCTTTTGGCTTCGGGCCGGAGATTCCCTGGTTCAAACCCAAGTCATACTTGTGGACAATCGCAGTTAAAATCGACTAGACTGATGTTCTAGTGACAAGAATTAAGCGAGGGGTAGGCATAGGGAACAAGTTTGTATTAGGTATAAAAATAAATAGGTCAATTATTGTTAACACTTGATTCTATGCCTTATTCTTATTATTGCAGTTAGTCTACTGTTTTAGGTAGGCTTTGGATGGTCACACAGAATGCACCTCCCAAGTCTCCCTGATAAGTGCCAAACTGATCTCCAACACTGCACTAAACTCCTCTTCAGTTCAGCATACTGCCTTCCTCCTTCCAACATCCCTATCCTATTCCCGCCCCATCCTCGTTTGCCAAACATTCTCCTCTCAATCACAGTCTTCTACACCCCGTTGCTAATTAAAATGCTCTGTATCCGTATTCCCTGCCCTCTCTTGATTTATCCCAACACCCTCCCACTTCCTCCACTATGCCCCAACCATCTACGTGGCCATGCGTGGTATACCTGCGGTGAAACTCTTTCTTCTGGTATTTCTCGTACACTGCATGAAAACAAAAATCAATAACAGTATGGTTAATTTTTGTGAAATATTGAATCTGAAGTAACAGAACACAGTTGAACTACATAAACATATTGATACTTAATCAAGGAAAGAAATAATTACGGGCATAAAAAAGAAATGAAAATAAATGCGAATTTTTTAGTGAAAAGAAATCACATGCTGAAGGGATCATTGGTTGAGCGAAAGTATACGGAACACCCTCTCGATTGCTTACGCGTCATGGCATGATAAGTATATCCATTACTCGGGCTTGACTTAGTGGAATAGTTTGATATGCAATGTTGGTGTTGAAATATTTTTAATTTTAACCTACCGATTTTGAGGTCACGTTGCAATGTTTGAGATAATTTACTGTAGTAAATTATTCTTCAATAAATACCGTACCATGCCAAAGAAGACACCATTTATAAATATTTCAATTCCGATTATTTCCAAGTTATACATATGTGTGTGTATGTTTATGTATATATATATATATATATATATATATATATATATATATATATATATATATATATAAGGCAGAATCGAGTAGATCACAAGCGGAAAAATGTTTCCTTGACCGGAAGTTGAATATATAACTACACATTAAGGAAATTACAGTCGATCAGCATTCATTAGATTTTAATAATAATGCGATTTTAGTGACGATTCACGCGGACCGATTCGTGTTGGTGGCCCATCGCGACGTCTGGATTGCAGTCCCCGTGATCAGCCGCCTCTTTCGCAACGCTCTTCCTCTTCATCCTCGTCTTTCTTCCAGTCCGCAAGGGAGAGTCCCTCCCTTTTGCGCCGCTCCCCGGAAGCAGGGAGGGGGACGGCTGCCGTTGAGTTGTTTTGATGACACGGCAAAAGTGGGTCTGGTTTCATGGGGTTTGGGGATGGGACGGAAGGGCTAATGGCGGTAAAGCACTCAGGAATTATGACCCCAACCCAATTGAATTCCGCCTATCTCCTATCGCCTGCTAATTAGATTTGGGATCCCTTGAAGAGGGCAGGCAAGTTGAAGACTTTCAGGAAGGTGCGGAACATCCGGGTTTGGTTTTGACACCGGAGAGGGATTATTAGTGGTGCTTATTAAGGGAGGTGACAGAATACTGAGGTCATTTGTGTCATTAGGGTGTAGTGAATAATCTGGTAAGGGTGTAACGCAATGGAGGGTGGATGGAGGGAAACCCGGCGTCGGCATTAGACTATTCTCTTGACGATAGGTGCCAAATATTTAAAACATTTAATGTTTACTCCGACGGACGACGTACTCCACTTGAAAGTGCCCTCCACATAATAATTACTGAGGTTTTGATCATTTCCCCGAATTATATCGGCAGATTCGACCCTCGGGATTGGACAGGAGAGATCAACACTGCCACGGACTCATTCAAGTACTCTTTCTTCCCCCGAACCATATGCCATCTTAAATAAATTCGAAACCTGTCATTTGAAAATTTCAATTAAAAGACCAAAATTTAATGGTTTAGCCGAGCACAAGCAGTATTACATGACTCGTAGAGGCATGTAAGTGTATGCGGGAAAATATATGAATGTGGAATATGTATGCTAGGAGTCATATTTGTGCATGAATGACGAGTGCATTTCGGGATTTAATGTGTTTCGTCGATACACCACTGAACGCCGATGAACATTCCTAATGAACATATGACTTACTGTTAATTGGACAAATGAAGAATTTGATATTCTAAGAAGCCGACTACGTTGCCATAATTTTTTTCACACAATACGTAGTCATAAACAAATTCGGACCAATGAGCCTTAATTTTCTTTTTTAATTTATTTATTTATTTATGTACCCTGCATGCCACTGCTAGGGTGTGTGGCAGAGGGTGAATACACGAAAGAATAATTTTGACTCGAACATGACCCTACCGCGGTCGGACAATGTTTTTCTGATCCCCTATCGTTCGTGAAAAAAATGGTATCTTAAATCTATCTGTTCTGCACTTAATCTCTGTAACTTTATTGGCATTATCTCTACTACCGAAGTACGATGGGGGTAATATTACATTTTTAAAATTATTAAAGTTAAATATACCTGAATATTAGAGTTTCATGAATTGATCAAACACAAAAAATTACGATATCTACCGGCATGTAAGTACACGAGACTTATGTGTGAAATAGCGTGCATTCAAGTAACCGAATGAATAAATAGAGACGTTTCAGACGTGATGTGGTGGAATATCAAGATTAATTAACAAGTGGCAAGTTTCCACTAAATTAAATTTTATTTTGTGGAAATTTCCAATTTTTAATTGATTAATGAACGAATAAACTACATACTTGGCTGTTGCCCTAACACCCCCCGCCACACGCCCTTGCGGCGGCTTGATAAAGGTATATTTTGCATATTTAACTAAGGAACTGTAGCGCACGCTGTTTATGTTAGCTTCATTTCCATTGTACATCATTATTGGGAACTATCGGTTAACTTGATACCAAATTCCTTGCGTGTGGTCACCACCCGCCACACACCCTGGCGGTGACTTGCAGGGTACCGCGTAGATCACCTGTGACCAAGTGCGTTGTCTGCTCTGCATCGCATTTTCCTCCACCCACCCCTCTCTCTCCCTACTCCCTCCGTAGGCAGCCACATACGTGATCTCGGCGTCCTTCTCGACGTCTACGGCCTCAACATGACCTACGAGGTGGTTGCCTCATCCCCCAAAGGGGTCACACCCGCACCAGGGGGGCGCCGCCGCCAGGGGAAGAGGCGAGGAGGCGTGGGGGCCGGGTGTTCCCTGCTCGGCTGCTCCGTCGCTGGCCACTGCCTCGCCAACCGGGACCTCTCGTGAGTACGGCCACACCAAGGGAATACCACATCCCTCCACCATTGTGACCTTCACCCCACGGAAGATTATTCCTCCGCGCTGTCCCGAGTATGAGTCCACATTCGCAGTCAAATCCTAAGTCGCGTGTCAGCCTCAGGAAACCGCATGATTAAGATCGTATCACTGTTAAAGGCGCCCTAACTTGAGCCTACGTCTACCAGTTGTCAAATGAAATGGTTATTGAGATCTCATCTAAGCTTGCTCAAGCTTGTGTTTGTTATCAGCAAACAATCTCGTGTGTGTGTGTATATATATATATATATATATATATATATATATATATATATATATATATATATATATATATAATGCATATTTAGTATATATATTTATTTATTCATTTATTTCTCTATATATATAATGTATATTTATTATATATATATATTTATTTGTTTATGTATATAGGTATATATTTATATATATATATAAGTATAATTTCTGTGTCTACAATAATAATGATAATCATTTTTAATTATCTACTTACCAAAAATACAGTGAAACGTTTGAAAAAAAGGTAAAATTTAAACCTGTCCACCTTTCCATTTACTTATAAGTGAAAATGGAAAAATTGAAAGCAGGGTGGGAGGAAGGACTGCTGGAGACATTGTAAGAAAATATAGAAGTACCTCTGAATATATTCAGGAGTTAACAGAGGTTGGTGCCTGGCATATTGTGACAATTTACTATTGAAGACGGTAATCAATAAAGGTGAAATTGGGTGAATTGATGGTGGGAAATGAAGCATTTTAAACAGGATGAAAAGAGGCAGTAAGTATTTCCACTTAGAAATTGGCTTATGGTAAACACAAAATGGAAGATTTTTCCAATATCATCCGCAGTGGGAATAAATCTGTGGTAGCGCTTAGTCACTGGGTCTGTCAAAACATTGATTGGCCGGGAGACATTAAAGTTGATAAAATTGTTTGCAATAATGTTAATAGCAATATTAATGCAAATTATTCATAAAAATTAAATATATTAAAGTGCTAATGATGGTAATAGTAATACAGTTAGTAAATATGTTAACAATGTCATTAATAATTATGAAACTCAGAAAAATTAAGAAAATTGACCATCACTTTCTTTCCTACCATTGCTTCCCGATTCTCGATCTCCGTACGCACGTAGGGGAACAAACCTAATGATGAGGCACTACACGCTGTCATTTCCAAACGTGCATATGCAGTCACCTGCTTCAGAGAATAGGGGAAGGATGAAAACTTTCAACATGTTGGCATTAAATGACCGGTTGGAACTCTAGTCTCTCAGAGCAAAGTTCAACTATCGAGGCCCGAGTGCTTTCCTGTCAATGAATGCCGACACAAGCATAAACACAGAAACACACAAAAAAGAAAAGAAACTCACTAGGCCCCAAATTTTCGGAAGTCCAAGCCACCTTTCTCAAGGAAGAGAAGGACAGAACTGTTCATCTATCAATTCTGCTGTCTAATTTAATCTCTAATGGTTCCAGGAAAAATGAGGTATTTTAATTCTATCCGATCCACTGCTATCTATCTCCCTGATTTTACGGTGATGATCTGATCTGCCATAGTAAGTCGGGTCCTGTAATATGTCTCCAAGATCCTCAGATAAGTAACCTGACTCAAAAATTATGCAGTAAATTTAACCGGTATTTAAAGTAGCGGCTCCCATTCTAATTCTTTCAATAGTGTCGTAACACTGCTGCCCTTTTCATAACAACTGTTCTCAAAACCTATTTGCACTACGTTGTAGCCGATCTAGTTCCAAAATCGCATAGTGCTTCACAATTAGGTTGGTTCCAGTAATTAACATTGACTATGTTTATTTCGCGTATTAATAGCCGATGGGATTGGATCTTTCCTTTAGAAATGTCTCGCGTTAATTAATGTTTTATCTCCTAGCCGCTACCGCTGCTCCTGCTTCGAGGGGCACTTCGGCAGCCGGTGCCAGTACAGCCGGGAGTGTGACCCCGCGAGGAACGTCTCACGGTGCCACAACGGCGGGAAATGCAGGTGAGGGGACACCCATAGAACATTAAGGATTGACATGCTCAAAATTCTCGCAGTTGAATTTAGAGATAATGCTCACCAATGGGTGTGCATAGAAACAGTATGTAAATAAACGTTTTGTCGTAAATGGGGTTCCTTAAACATACCATCTTGTTTATCTGAAACCGTTCTACTGCTACCATCAATATGACGGGGAAAAACTGTGAATGGATCATTCAAGTTTTATTAATCGAGAAACTCTCCAAGTACAATGAAGGAAACCCGATGGTCGGGAGAAATATGGATTAGAAACATATGTGTGAGCATATATATAACCACATACGTATGTTTCTAATACATACATATGTCTATATATAATATATATATATATATGCCCAGAGTGCCTTGCCCGGGAATCGAACCCGGGACCCTCTGGTCAGCAGTCCAACGCTCTACCCAATGGACTACCGCGACCCACATATATATAACATATATATATATAACATACATATATATTTATATACATATATATATATAAACATACATAATCTACCGGTTAAGGTAGGATGTACATAACTTCCAAATAAATACTGAGACTCCTAGCAAAACACACTCGAGCAAACTATTATACATCATGTCCTTCTTCATCTCTGAGTACTTCCTTCCTCCCTTCATCCATTCCAGCATCCCTGTCTTGTTCCTGTCCTATCTTTGTTTGCTTAATATGCTCCCCTCTATCACAGTCTTTAACATCCCACTGCCAATCAATACGCCCTTCATCCACTTTTCCTGCCTCCTTGGGATTTCTCCCAACAAAGCCCTCTCGTCGCCCACCATACCTTGTACTTCCTCATTGGTTTTCCTTTCGGTTCATTTTACCTTCTTTATTCTTCTCCACACCCACATTCCAAAAGCATCCAATCTACGTCTATCCTCCAGCTTCAGTGACCACGTTTCCGCACCGTACCAAACTACGCTGCGTATCAAAGTTTTGATGGGTCTTTTCTTAATATCCCTGTTCAACGCCCCTGTCATCAACTCCATCCTTGTGAAAGCGTAATTCTTCTCCTTACGTCCCTACTACTTTGACCATGTTGGTCCAAAACACTTCCGGGATACATAGATTATTCTACTTGCTTTAGGTTTTTCCCTCCTATTTTAATGTTTAGCTAGGACTTTTTCTTTCTGGAAAATCGCATAACCTTTGTTTTATTAATATTGATTCTCATCCCATATCTATCGCACTGAATTTCCAATTCACTAAGCAATGCTTGCAACCCCTTGGCTGACTGACAAACTAAAGCTTGGTCATCAGCAAACCTAACTGATTTTACGAATTCCCCGCCCATTTTCATTCCTAACTCCAGTTCTTCCCATGCCTCTTTAATCATTTCCTCCACATTTACGTTGAGCAATAACGGTATTAATGGGCGACCCTGCTTTACACCTCTTCCTAACACTGCCCATCCCGACTGCTCCGTTCCTCACTTGCACCTGGGCAGTCTGAGACATGTACAGGTTGCGGCAGGAAGGGATAGAAGGCAAGGCCTCCTGTCCCTTCAATCCATTCATATTTTCTGCCATATACTCATTAGTTTTTCCCAATTCACTCTATGAAACGCCTTTCGAAATCTACGAAACAGGCAAATACGTCCTCATTCTATTCTATATTCCTCTCGATTAGTGATCTCATCACTTATCACTCAACGGTGAAGAATAACGCTGACTCAAAGCTCAGCGATATTCTTCACCGTTATCATTCTTACCGTCGTCATTAATATAGTAGTCATTTTGGTCAAAACCCTTTCGTTTTACCTGGACCTACCCTCATTCGGATACACCCTTCACGATTTACCGCACTTGCTTATCGTCCTCTGAATTATTAGTTCCCAACCTTTATTTCCCTTCTTAACTTAAAGATATCTAACCCTTACCCCAAGTACCTCCTTGCATTAGAATAGTCTGTCCCGACATTATCCAGCCATGTAATATTTTGATAAAAATAGCCTAACTAGAACAACAATAAGGCCTTAGTCCCCTTCGAAATACTCCCCTTGGGACTTCACACTTATCGCAGCATCTCTTTCGCTTTTCTAAAACAATCGGCGAAGTCCTTTTTTGGAAAGAACATTAGCTGCCTTGTCAGAATCTCTTTAATCTCGTCAACATCAAGAATTTCGTGCTGCCATTACATGGGACTTGCTCCATGCCGCAAACATTCTGTTAGAAGGCAAGAGAAGAATGAACCGAATTTCAACCAGCACGCCTGAGGCAAGAATTTCCTCTTTAATTATTATAGAGATGGGTGGACTCATGACACCAATGAAGTGACGTGATTTACAGCTGAGAATTGTTCACTTTATCGTGACTGATTGTATCAATGGGCCGGTCGGTTAGAGATGGTTGAAAAAAAGAGTAAACCATCAAACTGACGTCATCTATGAGTTTTCTTATTTGTGACTGGCTGAAATCTTGTGTTGTTTAGACATTAAGTATCGAGCTTTTCTAAGCACTGATTTCAAATTACATGAAGACAAAACACCATAATTGATAAGAATTTTGTCAAATGACTCTATTTAATACAATTCAAAGGGAAAGGAAGGTTCGATAAAGTACTGAAGGAGAATTCTTTCGTATTTCCAGATAAAATCGTCCCTTCATTTGTCGAGGGGAGAGTTTGCGCCGATGAAATTGAAACGGGACGGCGTAAACAAGGCAATCTTCTTCCTCTCCCTCCTTATTTTCCCAACCCTATTCCACATCACTTGCCCTTATTCATACCAGGAAGCGGGAGTGGGGTTGATTTTCGCTCGTCAGGCAGAAGCTCCCTTCTTTGAGCGACCACCCTCCTTACACTTTTTAAAATTAAGAAATCATCCCCTCATTCAGTGCACGCTCTCCCATTTCCCTTCACCCTCCACAGCCTTCCAGCACTCCCCCCCCCCCACAACCCCCACCGTTTCCGTGGGTACAGAGTGCTCCTTACCGACCCCTCTCCCTCCAACTTCTTATGCGGTTCACAATTGTGTTCATTGTTCCTATTTTAGTTCCTCCATCGAGAGAATTTTCTTTCCCCGGGACACCGCCATTCCTTCGTTCCGGAATCCTCCCCTTTTTTCTTTCCGTCCGCCCCTCATCACCGCAATCGTCATCAATCAGGGCGACACCCCTCCCCTCCCTGTTTGCCTCTTCGACGCTTCCTAAGGAGACGTAAGGGGAGGAGGGGATGGGGAAAGGGCATCCTCGTATTGTTAGGGTAGGGTGGGCATGAGAGGCGTTGAGGTTCCGGAATAGCTCTTAACCGCTTCACCCCTCCCTGAATCGTCTTTAATTGAAGAGAAAAAGGAGCGAAATGGATGCGTGTCTTCTTTATTGGTCCAATCTACGTGCTATAAATTAAAAAATAAAGATTGTTAGAACAGTGGTAAATGACAGTTGACAAAAATGACAAACATGACAGTTGTTAAAAATGTATTAAGCTATCAATGAAGTTGTACAAATAAAATAAATTCAGTGAAAAATATCATGATTATATTATTCACTGCAAAGAAAATCATCACGCAATAAGAATTGAGCTATGATAAGATTGAGTAATTAACTTTTTATCTATTTATTCAGAACTAATGTATTTATTACGTAAGTATTTATGTGTTTATGTGCACATATGTTATATATGTGCGTATATGTTTCTAATGTTATGTAAGTATAGATTATGTCTGTTTTTTGTTATATGTGTATTTTTTATACAAATATGTATTTATTAAGTAATGACACATTTATTTATTGCCATTAATTAACTCAATAACGATAATTGGGTAATTACGCTATTGAGTCATGTAAAAGTTTTTCATCATTGGTGCGAGAAATGTATGAAATGAAAATGGGTAAACATTTGAATCACACCCCAATTTCTTTCAGCCCGTCGATGAAAACATGGAAAGAGTTTAATGGATATTAAAGAAAGATAAATCAGATTTAACTTGGGCATGAGAACGTTGAATAGGCAATCAATAGAGTTGAGTAAAAATGGTTGTATGTTGTATAAAAAAGGAAACCAATCAAACATCTTACCTGAAATATTTGAGATATTTCAATTTATCCGAATGTGAAAATATTACAAATCAATGCGCTGGTGTCTGCAGTAATATATTTTATTCTTTCACATTTCTTCGTAATCGGGATGTAGGTATTTTTGACTTAAACATGTTATTTTAAGGAAGAGAATTAGTTGAGATTTTCCGCTGATATCCTAGACAGCATGAGGCAACTGGCGCGGTCTATAATATTTTTATTCTAAGCAAATGGGTATTACAATCATCTAAAGCTAGAATTCTTTAAAATCACGTTCTTTTGGTAAATTTCAAGGATTTCCTCAGTTCTAAATCCTGATTTCCCTTTTCCTAAACTATTGGTCGGCTGTTATGAACAGCAATTATTATATTATTACGACTGTTATTGTAGGTCGCGGTAGTCCAGGGGGTAGAGCGTTGGATTACTGACTGGAGGGGCACGGGTTCGATTCCCGGGCAAGGCACTCTGGGCACCTGCAGCTCCACCCAAGCTATGTGATTTTTCGGGTACCAGATCTTGCTGGGAAATCATAACCGGCGCAGGGAAAGGAACTGGCCCCCCTACCCTGCTTGATGTGTGTACACGCCGTATAGGGCTTAGTACTGGGTGAACTCTATTATCACCTACCAAACCGACCTTCGGTTTGATTACTATGTTTATGGTTTTTTACAATTATTATTAAAATGTTTACCATAAAATACACTGTCATCGTATTAATAAGAAAAATTATAGTTCAGCTCTAATTGATTAAAAAATTACTCTGCATATTAAGCTTTGAAAGTACCAAATAAAATCTCCACAGTGGAGCAGTCACCGCTGCTCTCTTTTAAATTGAACCGGAACTGTAACCCTCTTCAATTTTATCAAAAGCTGGCATGAACTATCATTTTTACCTGTTTTAAAATACTGCGCATTAACTTTATCACTGCCTGCGGTGATATACTTGCATGTATCCATTAACGTGGATTTAAATGACCCTTCCTGGCCCAGCGTTCTGGCATAATCGTCACGTGACATTTGAAACCATAGGCCTCGAAGTAGGGGTTCATTTCATTTTACGACACTTTTAGCATGAAGATTGTAGGAATTAGTTTCGGGATCGTAATATTCTCTCATCTTGAATACCGTAAAATTTGAAGGGATTTGTTTGTGTTTTTGCTCCTTTTCGATCAAAAGTGAAACCCCTGCCAAAAGAAGGAAATGCCTAAGTTTTTGCGTATTCATCTGTAGAATACACAAGAAACCATCGCAAGGGCATGTGGCACAGAGTTATAGAACACAAGCAATTAGTATTTGTATTATTTTGTATTCTTAGTACCCTGCAAGCCTAGGCCAAGTACCGCTAGGGTCTTAGGCAGGGGGTCAATACACACCGGACTAATTTTTGACTCGAATATTTTTACCCCTACCGCGGTCGGACAATGCTATTCTGATCCATTCTCATCTGTGGAAAAAATGGCATCTCAAATCATTCTGTTCTATACTTATTCGCTCTAATTTTATTGACATGATCTTTCCTACCGTAGTACGATGGGGGTATTAATACATTTCCAACAGCATTGCTAAAAATAAGTCCTTCCAATTTATGTAAGAAATTTACTCTACAATTTAACCTTCGCTCCATGCGTGATTTCCAGCCTAGCTTTCCTAATATTTTGGATACGCCGCTCAGTTTATCATAACAACGTTTTACAAATCTAGCCCTCTACGCTGCACGCAATTCAATTCGGAAATTAAGCCAACTTCTTGAGGATCCCATATACTAGCAGTATATTCCAAATGATGCCTAACCAGCGAAAGATAACATTTCTCTTTTACATTTTCATTACATTTACCCAGTACTCTTTTAATAAATCCTAATTTTTTTGTTAGCTTCTGCTTGCCTTTTTTAGCTAATTACATGCAGAATTACACGATATATCATCATCCAATAGTGGATATTTTTATTTTATTTTTAAATTTTTCGATGAAAAATTAAAATATCGATTCAATTCCTCGATTCGATTTCTTTATCTCTATCGTGGAGTGGGAAATACGAATGATTGAACCAGTCAATGAAACTGTCTTATCTGTCTGTTATTATCCAGTTGGTAATAGCTACCATTTTATATGAGGTCATGATAACTCCAAGAAACTGGGGCCTTCCGATTTACCCAGGCGCATGGTACTCAAGTTTAAGTGTTATGGCCCCTGAATAATTATAGTGCTCATGAGGTGACATCTTTCTTAGTTGCACCGTTTAAATTGTGCAAGCATTCGTGCCTAGCCTAGCCTAGCCTAAAGGTGCAAAATTTGTCCCCTGGCAAGAGGCCTATGACCGCTGATGCAGATTTTCTGATTAATAGACTGATAATAAAATTTTAACATTATTATTTCTCTTCGTCTAAATCTACGCAACATCCCGTAAGGCGTCGCAGGGGCGTGTGGCGGGGGTTGCTTGCAAGGACACCAGCTATGCATGCAGATAATTGGATCATGCGTTCATTTGATTTTATATATTAGTTAATATAAAAAGGCACGTGCACATACACATATGCATTCCAAAATACATAATGCTATAAACTGTTTGTTTGACAATGCTTAGGTTATTAATCTTTGCGAGAATAAAATCATAAAACTTTGAGTGTCAATTTTAATATACTCTTTCTTGAACTGAAAATTTTTTAAATGTCATTTTTGACGTTAAATTTAATTCCAAAAGTCTATTTCGTTGATAATATTAATGCTTACTAATCTAATAAAGTAATGTACTGCAACTCCCATATCCATTACCACTTTCCAAATGGGGACCGTAAACCTCGGAAAATATTTGCTACGCGACGTGTGGAGAGGCAATACTCGTTCACCACTGATGCTTATTAGAACTCCACTTTTGTCAACTTCTCGACAAAAAAAGGACTCAACATTCGGAGTATTGAAAACGAGAAGAGTGGCGAGAAAACGAGAGATACTCGCCACTCTGATTTCCAATTTATCAGTTCCTTCCCTCCTCCGAACCCTCGAGACCCTTCATATCCTCTATCCTGTATCTCGAATTACTTTTTCCCGAAACCTCTGAAGGAGTAAAAGGAACCATTACCCTTCCCTTACCCCCCATCCTCTACCCCGTCAGTCCCCCTACCATCTCAATCCAACGCATCTTAACGCAAAGGGGGTTGCTTTCTCATGAACACAGCGAGGACAGCTTGATTGATTCCGTCGCGACAAGACGATCCATCAAAATAAAAAAGAAATGAGTTGCGCCCCGTGATTGAGGGGTAGAATAATTGAAGGGGGTAAGGAGGAGTTGGGGTTGAGTGGAAATGAAATGCATATAAACACTTTCAACCGCCCCCTTCCAAAGTATTTCCAAACCCCTGTAGAATTTTGAAAAAAAAATCCGAGCGTGATTTCGCAATCCTCCCAAGCATCCCCGGCGCGTCGCCATTAATCGATTTACAGCGCCAGTCGTTCCCTTGACGACGGTGATTGATCGGATCGTTTGTTTATGTACAACCACCACGAGAAGGAGGACCTTCGGCATCAACACACTTAACCCCCTAGTTCACGATGCCTAGTTCGACGATGAAGATGAAGGAATAATGTGATATCCTGTGAAATTTGTGTCGGCGCACAATAAAAGTGTTTCTTGTATTGGATCTCTCGAACATTTATGTATCTCGCCTGCGACTAATGCGTACGCAACTATCGTCACAACGTACTTGCTCGTTTAGAGCGACATTAAATTAATGTGAAGCAGGAAAAAAGAAACGCATTAACCTAATTATGGACGAATCCTGGAGACACTATCCCTACTCGAAGTGCTTTGTGGAGAGCACTTTGAGTAAGTACGCCGTCCGTTGGATGGAGCGTCAAACTTCGGGCCCCTTGGCGCCTTTTGTTAAGAGTAGGCTATTGCCGACGCCGGGTTTCTCTCCACCCTTCCTCCTTTCACATCCATCCATAATGGTGCGAATTATCTTCGCAAATGAGCTGTCGCTCGCCTCCCCTAAAACTACTACTACTACCTAATTATGGAAATGTAAAAATGCGCACTCCAATTTTTTTCGTTTGCCCTGTATACAGTTGTGAGTTTCCCGAGGCCTTCGTTTCTGGATCGTATGTGTGTCTGAAGTTTTACTTTTAAAATGTTGTAAGCCATTGATAATATCTAGATCTCATCCAATTCAATGTGGACAGAGGGATAGTATTTTCTTATTTAAGTATCCTGCAAGCCACCGCTAGGGCGTGTGGCAGAGGGGGAATACACACCAAACTAAATATCACCCGGATATGACCCTAATGCGGTCGTACAATGTTATTCTGATTCCTTATCGTTTGCAGAAAAAATGATATCTTAAATCTTAATGTTCTACACTTGATCTCTCTAATTCTATTGACATGATCTATCCTGCCGTGGTACGATGGGGCTAATAATAGATTTTCAACATCACTGCTAAAGAGATGTCCTTCCAATTTATGTAAGTTGCAACCCTAGTCTATTGTTCGAGTGTTACTTATGGTGAGTAACGGCCGTATTTACCTCTGATTGGAATTGGCAAAATTATCCAACACTTGACCGAAACTTCTTCTCATTTAAACAATAAATGCGGAAAACGTTACGTAGAGAAACGAAGTCGCTTGATGGGTTATGAAATGGACTGATAACTCATTCGCCTGTGTGCTACGTTCACGTCAAACTCGAAAGCAAGATGAGGCACAAAATTCACTCTTAAAGAAATCGAATTTCAAAATCAAAACCTGCGAAATATTTCACGAAGAATGTTCGGTCACAATCACAGTAACAGTGGTGTCACCAGTATTTTCGTTTTTTCCCGTGAGTACAGGGAAATGTAAATTAAATCCCTGTAAATTACAAATAATTGAAAACTGACGTGTTGCCATGAGAAACTGGCCGAAAGACGAAATCATTTCTCTTCCATCTACATTGACACCATACCCCACATGCTGCCGCATTGATACGCGAAGGGGGTTGGTGTTAGGGCACCAGCCGATTTTTAGTTCATATATACACTTGAATACATGTTTGCTCAAATGCAAAGACTCTCGTGTACATACATGCCTATAAGAATGCCTCTTGCAATGTTTGCTGCGTTTGAACAGTCCATCAAAATTACTTGATATGGAGATAAAATAACGAGTACTTGAAACTGTCTGTGGCTATGTCCATCCCTCTTATTTCATCCCGGTGGTCGAATCTAACAATTTAACTTGTAACACATCGACCTGAAGACGCCTCCAGGACTAGAGGCGAAATAGTTGTCCATCAACACACCACGCGAAGGTAATTCCCAGAAGCAGCATGGATCCTTCATCACATAGACGTTGCCGAATCCTAAGGACTAATATAACTTGTTGCCAAAATAATTTCCTGGGTGTCACATGAAACCTCAGATTCTCTCGATCTTTAACAAAGTTTTGCCTTCTCTCTTCTCTTCGGCTGGCCATGTTCCGGTCGAGACTAGCACGGGTAACATGTGTACAAATATACAGATTTAGAATCAGCAATTCACGCGTTATTCAGTTTGTTCCCTTATGCTACGGCCTATAAATAACGTTGTTTTACCCCAGAAGCATATTAAATTTCAAATACCCTGAGAACCAGTTAAAACAATTCGTAACGGCGCCAGAAACATGTTCAATTCCGCTCCAATGTTTCAATGTCCACAAAGAGATATTATTTGTAGAGCCAAGTATAGAACTGACTGATTTACAATGCAATTTTTCCCACGAAAGGTAATGGATCAGAATAACTGTAAATAAACCGTGCTAGGGAGCATAAAGTATCATAATGATAAGTAGCCAAGTAATTTGTCATTATTTCTTCTAACCTTTATTTTATCGTTCTTGTTAACAGCAACTCGTCATATAGACAAGTATCGTAAGCTTGGGGACAAGCTTACGATACTTGTCTACAAACTTAGATACCTTATTGCGTGTACCTACATGCTTAGTTACTATTATCTCCCTTATATGAATATTTTTACGAATTTAATAAAAACTTAATTTTTGATGTTGCATGCCGGATGTTGAATCACTCTCTGCCACAAACCCTAGCAAAGGCTTACAGGACACCTTGTAGAAGTATTTAATACTAATAAAATTGAATTTTCCGTCTGTATAGGTGTCCATTAAAGATGCCTATGTGCCAACCCCTTGCGCGAATTATAGAGCCATGAAACGTATTTTTCGGCACCGAATGATATCAACTTTCATTATGTGATGTTACTTTTACTCTAACCTCTGATTTCGAAGAGTATAGCAGACATTTGCATATCCATAGTCACAAATCTTGAGAAAGAGAGCGAAAATCCTAAATTTTTCGTATTTGAATGAAATATTTTTCTTGACCGCATTACGAAATGAAATAAACGGAATAAGAAACGTTGATAGCTTAAAAGATTTGGTGTTTTCCCGGCGTATCAGCTGCGTAAATTCCTCTCGGGTCCTCCTCCGGGTTATATCGTCCATATTGGCCGACGTTTCGATGTCCGACTCGGTCATCGTCTTCAGGGCTTCTGAATGCCGTTTGTCTCTTTTTTCCCCGAATATACAGGTATATGGTTTTCCCCCCAATCAGGTGTCATTTGATTGGTCCGTATCAGGGCGCCTTCCCATTGGCCGCCCGTCGTTCCTGGTTTCACCCATTACTCTAAGGATCGGTTTCCACGTATTGCTCAGGAAAAATCCCGAGTCCCTGTTGAAATTATGTTTTTGGAGGCGGATCTCTATGGCCTCCTTAGTGAGCCGGTCCCAGCGTCCGTTGGATCGGCATAATATTTTGGTCCCCTCCCACCTTATCTCATGGTCCTTAGTAAAGCAATGTTCCGCCACGGCTGATTTCTCCAGTTGCCCCAATCTAAGATGTCTCTGATGTTTTTTCAGCCTTTTTTCTATCGTGCGGCTCGTCTCACCCACGTAGGCTTCACCGCACTCACAGGGGCTCTCGTACACTCCTGGGGTCTTCAGCCCAATGGGGTCCTTAGCTTTGCCTAGCTCTGCTCTTAACTTAATTGGTGGTTTGTAGATTGTCCCAATGTTAAATCTCCCTAATATTCGGGAGATTTTTCCGGAGATTGTCGAGACGTATGGCAGAAGGGCCTTGGTGGTGGGTTTGTCGTCGGGTGTTTGGTTAACACGATTCTCCAAGGACCTTTTAAGGGCCACGGATTTTTAAAGAGGCAAACGGCATTCAGAAGCCCTGAAGACGATGACCGAGTCGGACATCGAAACGTCGGCCAATATGGACGATTAAACCCGGTGAAGGACCCGAGAGGAATTTACGCAGTTGATAGCTTAGATTCATTATGGTTAAAAAGCATACTAATAGCTGTACTATATGATATTTTGAAAAATGAATAAACATATCCTAACTGTAATATTTTAATGTTACCCATTGGAAAACATAAACGTTTATTTTTCAAACTTGTGCCACGAATTCAATACTTCAATTTGCTTAAATGTTGCTGAACAATTCCATACACTCTGACTGTAGAAAATGTTTGCCCAATCCGTTTTCATTAGTTTGTTTGTTTGGAGTGGAACAAACAAACAACGAGGAAATAGGTTTTTAACCATGGTTGTGTTGTTTTTATATAAGTACATTTCTTTTAAAAAACAAAACCTTAAAAAAACACTGAAAATTACCCAATCTCTCATGTGAAGAATGGGAATTTCAAGAGCAGGGAAATACTTTTGTAATTATTATTATCAATATCCTTCTCTAGGCACGTTGGATCCACAGCCATCCGCTGCGAGTGCCCCAAGGGTTTCTACGGCCCCTTGTGTGAGATTCGCCGTTCCCCAAAGGAAGGTAAAGACCCTGACTCGGGAGTAGACGGAGGGAGGCGGCGGAAGGCTAAGGTCCACCCTGCAGGGACCCCCGGTGGAACGAGAGGTAGGCAAACATAATTTTTTTGTTTTTGGCGGCAAAATTTCTGTATTTAATGAATAATACCACTGAACTGCATCCACTAAACCCCCTTGCAAGTTGCGAATGACAAAGCTTTCTTTAGTCAGCCTTGGAATGCAGTCATATCTGAACCCATTACTGTAACAGTGTGCGTACATCATAATCATAAGGTTTCCATGACGTCTATTTGATGGATGTTCCATTCTACTTCCGGGAATTCCCGTCGTATATGATGGCTTGATAAACAGCAGTTTCGCCCCAGGCGTCTTCAGGTTAAAGTGATCTTTGTTGATTCAGATTAAAAGGTTTTTATTTCTACATTAACAATGAACACAGGGAAGGAAGGATATAATAAATTCTACAGCATTTAAAATAACAAAAAAATAATGGAAAACCCCATTTTAGGAGAAACTCCTTTTCAGGGTGGAACAACAAATACAGGAAAGATCATTGTGAAAGATCTCTATGTTCAAATGGTTTTTATTGCTTGAAATTGGGTTCTAGTTCTCAAGTTACTGTGTCATTTTTAGTTAATACAACCAATATATTTTATAGACCGGAGTCTCTTCAGGTTTGAAATTAATTTTAGTTTGGCAGCGTGCATACAGCTTTTGAATAGTCAAACATTATTCATACTATGTCATCGTCACCTTACAGGACTTATAACGATCTTATATTTGTCCAAGGAGCGTGGGAAACCAGAAAAAACCATACCCAGATTCCTGGAAAACATAATGTAGGTAATGGACTTCTGCCCATGAGGCAGATGAAAGGAAAAAGTAATTTCGTTGCAAATTGACTGCTATATATATAGAAGTCGCTGACTGGCCCAGAGCACTCTGATTGGCTGTCCTTGGTGGTAAGATGGAAGTACCCTTTTCCATATCTGATGATGAACTGATTAATGATTGCGGTTTTAATGGGCCACTAAAGACTATTACCATTTTTACCTAACTCCCTCCGTTGAAGAGAAATTATTAGTGTGTCTTGATAAATATAATGTGAAGATTAATAAATTATTTATAAATGCTCCATTAATAATCAATGCAATTCGTATGATGAAAGAGCGCTTTAGTGTTTGTTTTAAATTCACATTCCGAAATTCTTTGATATTGTGTAAGAGATTTTATTTATAGATTTGTAGAGTGTGTTCATGTTTACGACAGTTGCCTTTGCGATCTTTTAGTATTTGATATTTTCATTAAAAATCTAAATGTAAGTTTTTTAACATGTTTCAGGACTATTGTCTTAATGGTTTTTTGATCCTGCAGAAAGTTAATAATACTTCATAAATAATGGTCTGCCTTTCATTGGTCTCCACTTTCCAAATAATTTCCAGTAATCATTTGCTTCAGTTGTTGCGGATCCTGATTCCTAGCAACAAGATTTTGGACCTATAAATTATGCTATGCTGTATTTTTTTAAACTAGCCGATTTGCATTCACAAACTCATCTAACTCTTAAATTTGCATCTATCCCACTCTGATAGAATGCCCGGAATGTGAGAGTATCCAGTGCCCATTTGATGGAACTCCGGAATCTGTTTGCAACTGTCACCCCGGATACAAGGTTAATAAAGGTAAGTCCCTGAGATCTTTACATCCGAAGTTGTTTTTTCAGGATTCAGTGTCTTATTTTTCCACCCAATGCTGTTTGAAGAATGACAGACTGCTATGGACAATCATAAGATCAAAATTTAACAATATTCATTGTTTTTACCGATATCGTAACACTTGCATCATATGAAAACGCCACACTTCTTGTCATTTTCGTTGATACGAGTTTCTCGTATCAACGAAAATGACAAGAAGTGTGGCGTATCTTCTCGTACATTTCCTATTTCACAGCTATTTGGCTCAGCCTCTTCTGTTTTTGTGTTTTTTCATATAGTTCTTGCCTTGTCATTGAAATATATAATAGCTCAATCATATGTTCATGCTGTTCCTTTTCAGGTTTATAAGGTCAAAAAAGCCTGAATGCAGAAATTGGCAAAAATGCAATAATATTGGTTTATTCATTTTTTTAAAACTTTATATAAAATATATATATATATATGTACATATATTTTTATAAAAATATATATATATACATATAAAAATTTTATATAAAAATATGTATATATATATATATATAAAAATTTTATATAAAAAAATATATATATGTATATATATAAATAAAATATATATGTAGAATATAAATAAAACTAAAAATAACTATAATAAACTACATATATTTTTATTTATACACATAAATATATAAAAATGTATATTTAAATAAAACTATAAATAACTATAATAAACTACATATATATATATATATATATATATATATAAAAGCATGATTATTACATGATATAAAAATATAGCATATTAAACTATGAAATGGAAAGCAGAGTGATATTAATTAAAATGTGTAATATCGAAACAAGTAAAAACATGAAGAAATAATTGAAATTGGTATCTACGAGAGTCGGCTGAAACGTAATGCACACATGCTTGTACAGCACGAACAGAAAAATTGCAAGATTGGGCAAAGAGTACATTAAAGTGCAATTCTTTATTTTCAAAATCATGTATTTATTTTTCAACATAAGTCACCGTTGGGCTAAAGGGCTAAAACATTTCTCCCATCGTGTAACAAGTTTTTTCATTCCGTCTCTGAAAAACTCTTCCGACTTTTCTCGAATCCAGGATGTAACAGCTTCACCTTCACCTCATCATCCGAGATGTAATGATTACCCTAGAGGTGTCTCTTGAGTTGAGGAAAAAATCGGGGTAATAAGGAGGATGTGGAATCGGTTCAAATTTCATGTTTCGCAGAGCCTCTCCAGTTGCGCGCGAGGTGTGTGTACGAGTGTTGTCATGTTGCAAGATTATTGGCGCCAGTCGGCTGCATTCAGCACGACAAACTAGACCAATATGATTTGCGATACGCTTTTGAGTGATTCGGCGGTCATTTTGAATCAAATCTTCGACAAGTTATTTGATCCTCTTATACATGGCCCCATTCACGGTTTCTTAGGTTCATTACCGTAAAAAATGATTGTAAGTGATTATGAAACAAATCATTATTACTACCATTAACAGACACAGTTTTTCAAATCAAAACCTTTTGTGTTTGTGTCACGATCTGCTATCATATTTCATCTAATCTGTAAAATGCCATCTTAGGGACTAGATAATAAACATCTTGGACTTTAGAGTTTAACTTTGTCCTTAACGAGCTTATTATCAACCACAGTGAAAAAGTAAATAAAATATTTTATATGAAAATATTTTCCTGTTTTGCATTATGCTATTCGTTTTTCCCCAAGTTAAATATTCACCCAGATATTTTCTATTGTTTATACATGGTTGTGTTGAAATTAAATGACTATGCACCCGGCAGGTTGGAGAGGAGTAAGGAAAATATACTGTGATGCAATGGCATGGTGTTTCATCATCTTCCCATGATCTTGTTTCCATGGCAACTCAGTTGAGTTAATTTTGGGCTCGGGGGTGTGCATGATTTACTGATTTTGCTTCAAGGAACAAAGAAAGCCCTTCGGCTGATTCATCTTTGCTGTGGAATCAGTCCAGGTCGCAACCCATGGTAGTGATTTTCAAGTAACCTCGCATGTGATGCATAGATATTTTTACCTCTTCTCAGGTGACAGATGGCTGTTTGAGGGAACCTTCAGGATTGCTAACTTCACGTACCGCAAACTTGCCAGTACCCCACCCACGCCTGTAGGTGCTTTTGGAGACTTTGGCAAAAAGACTTTGGAGAAACAGGTAAGCTGCCCAAATGTTCGTTAATGGTGGACGTCATGACATTCAAAGCGAAAGTCTGCTTAGATTCGATATTATGCACTTCCAAGGTGGTATTTACTAAAATTCCATCGTCGATATAAGATTTTAAAAGCACTGGGTTGCATAGGTGGAGACATCACAGCATAAGAGGAATTACACCTGCAGCTATCAAACCAAAGGTTGGTTCGTTAGGTGAGACATCGAGCTCACCTATTACTAAGCCTGATGACATGTGCGATGCACACATCAGGGTTATAAGGGGGTTCAGTTCTTTTCCGTGTGAAACCTATGGTTTCCAAGGGATATCTAGGGCAATCAACTTCACGCAGCTCAGGTGGAGTTGAGGGTGCTCAGGGACGTCAAACACAATCTAACCAGGGCCCTCTGGTCAGTACCTAGCCCTCTACCCACTGAGCTGCCATGTCCCCCGAGGAAATTCAAATATAAGTGAAAAAATGAGACCACAATGTAATAATTATTCTCAATGTTTTATGTATTTTATCGATTTATAAATATTCAACGAAAAAATAGCGACTTGAGAGATGTTATAATTTTTTTACATCGTAGATGTATTTTTTCTCACTGCCAAGGGTATGCATATTGTTTTTTGTCGAATGAATTGAAGGAACATGTGAAAAAATAAAAGTTTTTAGAAGAAAAAAGGCCTTATTATCGGGAAAATGATGATGTGATTATAAGTTAGGAACTCGATTGGAACGCAACTGTCTCAGCGCATCCAATATGGTGGGACAGAGAAATGAAGCGTCACATCTAATCATAAACTGCAAGAAAGTGTTCCAGCCGCAAAGTGTAGAAGCGACTGACAGCCGCAGAAAAGAAGCGAAAGGCTGCAGAAACGCGAAGACTATGTAATTGGCTGGCGCATGACGCAACAAACAGAAAACGCCTTGCTGTTAACTTCAGGACGCCAATGCAATTTTGAATACCGAAGATGAAAAAGACATTAAAATATTTTTTGTCGTGAATCATTGCATTCTAGACAGAGGTGGTTGAGCTTAAAATAGGCGTAAACCCTGTATGAATATGATACTCGTAAGATAGCAGTAGCGTGTGGGGCTTAAGAGGGTTTGCAAAACTAGAATAAGAAGCAGTACCAAGCCTTAAAATGGCGTCGTTTACTGGACAGGGGTATCGGGTTGGTGCAGTGGCTAGTCTGCTGGCTTCCCAGCCCGCGGAGGACTCGGGTTCGAATCCCGTATTTTTCAGTGCTATCCCAATTTTTACTTGAAACCTTCGTGTTGAGTACGCCGTCCGATTAATGGAACGTTGAAAATGTGAACCCCCAGTCACCTTTCTTTAAAGTCAACTAATAAGGACGCTGAGTTTCTTTCTCCAACTATCTACAAAAAAAAACCGAATCATCGAAAAGGTGTGTGTCTAACGATGCAAGCACCAGGTGGAAATAGATGGAGTGTGTTTAAGGTGTGGGGAAAGGGAAAAAAACATCCATTCCCTCCAATGTCCCATTTCATCCCTTCCTAAACGCACTCAACCACTATACCCCTACTTCGTTACCCAAACCCTTCGTTTCCCCAATCCCCGTATCCTTCACCCTACCCCCTCTCCTACACCCTCCTCCTTCTCCCACCCTTCCCACACCCTACCTCCCCCTCTCCCACACCCACCGTCCCACCCTTCCCACACCCTACCTCCCCCTCTCTAACACCCTCCTCCCTCTCCCGCCCTTCCCCCTCTCCAACCCTCCCTCCCCCACCGCCCCACACCCTCCTCCCTCCTTCCCTTCCCCCACGCACCGTCCCATACCCTCCATCCCTCATCCTTTCCCGCACCTACACTTCCCCCTCTCCCATATACACCCTCCCAACCTTCCCATACTTGCCTGTGATGCCATTGTTTCTCAGACGGCAATCTGGCCTTTATACCCCAGGCCTTTTGTGTACTTACATTATATCTTCTCGGATTTTCTCCTGTTCACTTATCGTGCCTCTTCTTCCGCTGTTTTAACACAGTTGATGTGATCTCAAGGGGAGTTCAGGACAAACGAGTTTAACGATGACAAGAAAGGAATTATAATGGCCGCACACTACTTAGGTATACAAGACTTCAAAGATAAAATAAGGGAGAGAGATTCCAGTACAGATAGATACAAAATATTCTATTATTCTATCCCCGAACAATCAGAAATCATAAAAGTAAGAAACCGATGTCACTTCAGAAATATTAAAAACATTTAATTTACAAGTGGGAGCAAAACATTTCAAATATATCAGGTATATTTGTAGGAGCATGTGTTTGTTAGTTTGTAGTTTGTGTGTTAGCATGTGTGTTGGGTGTACGGGTTTTTGCATAAATATATACCATGTTTTGATTGTGGATGGTATAAATTTCTGGCTTCTGCATGCGGTTTTTTTTCTTAATATCGAGTGGTACCCTAGCAACCCTTGCCAATGCCCTTGCGGCGGCTTGGGGGGCATTAAGTAGATGTAGATGTCACTTAGGAGTTTAATTTGAAAAATTATTATTTTCATTTAAGTTAACATATTTTCTCGACCCTAGCATCATAATTGTCGTAGTAGTTTTGAGGGGAGGCGACCGACAGCTAAGGTCATTTGCGCCATAGGGGAAGGACAGGAAAGGATGAAGGGTGGAGAGAAACCCGGCGTCGGCATTAGCCTACTCTTTACGAAAGGCGCCAAGGGGTCCGCGGCTTAACGTCCCATCCGACGGACGGCGTACTCACTCATAGTGCCCTCCACAAAGCACCTCAAGTAGGGATCGAGATACCTCTGAAAAATATTCAACACCGCCGGGATTTGAACCCGCGCCCTCAGGGTGGGAAGCCAGTACGTTAGCCCCCGCACCATCTCGATCCCCATCATAATTGTCGCAATCTATATTTTACAAAAAGAACTTTTCAACCTTTTATATAAATACTTCTATGATTGTTTAATTTATTAATTTTACTTGTACGGAGCCACTGGCTCGGTACTTAAAGTAAAAAGTAAAGAGGCAAATTTTTTGAAGATACACCGGAACTAATGATATGAGAAAGTGAAATCTAATTACCTGAAACTAAAATTAGTGGGGAAAAATCATTTTAAAAAATTCGGCCTTGATTTGAAAAGAAATAAGAAAACATACAGGTCCACAATGCCAAGACGATTTCGTATAAAAACAGCCTCACAAGTATTTCTTAAAGAAAATACTTAGCCAATTGAAACAAACGATTGAAAAAACTACGAGGTACCACATGGCTATAGAGTAAAAGGTCAAAACTTACTCGTTGAATCAAGGAAAGACTAATAAATAAATATGATAAAATTGACAGTAGCTCTTTCAATTATACATTTGAAAATAAATTACACAATTATATTCTGCCTTTCATGAAGACTTCACAAAATTTCAATAATGAGGTGAGCTAATACCCCCTGCTATACTCCCCTGAATTAAAATCAGGGTAAACTGTTTACATTAAAATCATCTACTATCTACAGGTTTATTGCATATACTAATAATATTTACTGGGAATGTATTCTGTAAAAGTATTCGGCTTTGTTTTAAGGTATTGGGTTCATTTAAAACCATCCTTGGCTAAAGCTCTGAAGAATTATACGTAAAATTCACGCAGTATTTGGTGCGGAAATAGGTTGACTAGGAGTTTAGAACTAGAGGTGTTAATACCTTTACGAAGGAGACTGAAGTTAGGCGGAAGGATAAAACACTCCAATTTAGACTGGGAATCTTAGGAATTATCCATTCCCACACATATTAGTGAAGGAAGATTCACAATCCATTGGATCAACCAGCTTCAGCATGGCAAAGTGTGTCGTGATAAAAATGAACGGGATGGAACACTTGAAATCATATCTGAATATGTCGTCTGACATGCCACTTTTATTTTTATATTAATAATTCACACTGGAGATTTTACTGAATTATATTATGATGCCGGAAAAATAGACAAGTAGCATTGTCTCCACAACTACAGTTTACCGTTCACGACCGGGCGTCATATAATCAGCTAATGAGAATTTCCCGACGAGAGCGGAACCGGAATTTAGTTGATAAACTGTAAACGGAAAACCAAGTTACTGTATTTGATATCTCAGCATGAATGAATGTCATTCGCAATCTATCGACTGAACGTATTTTGTTGTTATTGCAGATTGTGAAAACTTCACTGACTAACGAGCAATATCAACTCTGTTGGAGTGAGACACCTATTTATATACCTCCCTATTTAACCAGCGAACAGTATATTTACCTATCGGACGGTGCCGGTCGAACGTAGCGGGCTTTAAGCAGGGGGAACTAGCCGATCGAGGGGTGGTGGGTTCAGGGGAAGGCGAGCAGTGCAGTTTTGAAACGTCTTCGACACGCTCGTCCTCCAGCGAGAGAAAGCCCAAGGAGAGTCACGATTCACACGGAGTAACAAGTGAGAGTAATGGACATAGAGGGCCCCCTCCAGGATATATTTCGCGAAGGAGACAAATATCAAATAGGAGATAACGCTCAACTCCGGGTCAAGAGCAAGACCCCAACCACACGCCTCCAGTTCAGATACGAAGTATAATAGTTGGTAAAATTCTCACCGGTTTTGCAGTTACGATTGAGAAGGGTTTGGGGTAGTGTTCCTTCCCTTCCCTCAGTTGCATTTACGTGTTCAAATGTGTGTGTCGCAGACTAAGCGGTTGTAATTCGAGAACCAACGAAATATCTGATTCAAATCTTTCGACCCTGGTCTTTTCTAATTATCCTCTCCTCATTTGAACTTTCGTTTGAGTCCAACTACATGAATAGCAATGTTTAAGGGCAAGAACAAAGTTTCAGGACTATTTTATATGAAAGTCGTCATCGCTCATTTTCTTAAAAAACAAGCCATTGATTAGTGAGTCACCGATGTTAGGAAGTTTTGTGCCCATTTGGTGTTTAAAGGAACAATTCCACCTCCAGTGTGAATCAAGAGTCAATAATAGCGTATGGATATGTGAAGTGCAAGAGTTAATTTTGTGTCATCTGTCATCATACTGCGTGTTGTGTAAAATGTGTGCCAAAGTGCTAATACATCACTCCAATGAAAACTTGAGTCCGATATCTGATACGAAATACTGTAAGTACCGCTTCATCATTGTTCTTCATTTGATAAAGTGCTATTATTTTTTAATCATTTATCTCGTAACACAATATACCAAGTTACATGTCTCCGTGAAAGTTTTATTTTTACAGAACTCTAACCCAACAGACTAACCAGCTATACGCTCCCGCATGTTCAGTGGGGAAATTAAAAACGCACTCTTTCATTAACGTTTTGAGCATAAACACCCTTCAATAGCTTTGGTAATTAAGGCTAGTATGATGTCCAAGTAAAGGTAACTTTTGCTTCTTGAAAATATATTTCCCGTAATGGTTTTGGTTAAACGTTGGGTAATTCCCATTACCTCTGCCTCGCATTCCAATGCGGCGTTAGATTTACGATTCCGTTGGCGAAGGCATTTGACTCTTGGATTTCTATTTTTGTAGTGGATTAGACCGTGCTGGCAACATCCGTGCCGCCAACGATTCCAAATCCCTTTTTCCCCGATTGATCACTTTTCTTTGAGCAATGACAAAATTGACCGAAAGTGTGTCTTCCTAATATAATTTCCCGAAATTTAGCATTGCAAATGGGTTAGGGAAATAATGAAAAGTAGTGATAACTCAATTCAGTGTATAATTTCAAAATTTTTACTCTTCTTTGCGAATATATCCGCGCGTCATCGCAAAATTTAATGCGATCAATATATAAATGAGCTGTATTACTTTATTGTGTACGCAGATATTTTGATTTAGTAGGGGGTGATGTATGAAATGACGTGGGAGACAATTGCGTGGACGATTAACATTTTTACAGCTTTGTTTACTGAACGGTACACTCGAGATAAAAATGGTTACTCTTAATCTCTAACATTAATCGACCCCTGACTTTGCGTGGTTTTAATTAGGTCAGGTCATTGATGGAAAACACCCTAGCACTCTACGTAAATCTTACACACATTCGAAAAGTATATTGTGCAAGACATATGCATAACACACGTGACACTAAAATGTACCATTTCATAAATATTCCATTAATTACAAAGTAGTGACGGTTGAATAACAATTATAGAAAAACCTTCACTCACCTGTGCTGAAGCTGTCCTGTAGCTCTCTTTTGACGATAGGGAGGGGAAGGGATACGAAGTTCGTTTTCATATATCGCTTATTCCGTCTTCTGTAGCATTACATCAATCCCACTTAGAATACCTGCAGTTGATATCAGGGTCGTGGGAACAATCTCAGTATGCAAGTTAAAGTCGAATAGGAGCAGCTGACGTTCCGGTAACGTGCTCCAGGGGATATTGGACCCCTATTCAGACCCTGAATTATATTTAAATATATATCATTAACTTACTAAATAAAAACTTACTCGCCCCTCTTCTTAGCCCTGAGTTTCGCCAAGATTCTATGAAGTCCTTTCCGGGATCTTACATACCGGTTTCACATTTACAATTGTTATCCACATAA
This sequence comes from Hetaerina americana, assembly GCF_022747635.1. Classification (NCBI taxonomy): domain Eukaryota; kingdom Metazoa; phylum Arthropoda; class Insecta; order Odonata; family Calopterygidae; genus Hetaerina; species Hetaerina americana. The sequence goes on from NW_027287538.1 coordinate 60,947,116, forward strand.
AAATATAACATAGTGTTTTCATCTACATTTAAGAAACTAGTCAGGTATTTCAACGCGGGATATGTTCCCACACCATCAACAGTTTTAAATAGTTCTTTGAAGTGGAAGGACTTCTTTATTTATATCTAATCAATAAAATTTATCTGACATTCTCTAATGCCTTTTCGAATCCGCTCACTGTAACAAATGTGGAAAAAAAATCACCAAATACACGCAGTAACGAGTGTGATAAATAGACACAAAGGGCCCCCATCCAAGATATACTTGATGAAGAAAGACAAATATCCAATGTGAGACAACGCTCGACTTCGGGTTAAGAGAAAGGCCCTAAACGCACGCGATATATATGCAACGTGTCCAGTACCTGGATTATATTTGAATATATCATTGACTTATTAAATAGAAACGACTCGCCCTTTTTCTTTTCTCTGAATGACGCAAAAGTTCTGTGAACTCCTTACATTTACAACTGTTACCCTTAAAAATATAACATTTTTTATTCATCAACATTCAAGAAAATATTGGGGTATTGCGACGCGGGACACTATTCCAACACCATCAACTGAGTTAATAGAAATTTAGAATGGAAGGACTTCTCATTTTTCTTATATCTAATCGATAATTTTTATCTGACATTTTCCAATGTCTTTTCGACTCTGCTCACTAAAACAACTGTGCAGAAAAAATTCACAAAATATTTGCCGATAATGTGCTTATTATTACATATAAAATAAAAATATTTTCCTACATAATTTCACATTTAAAATAACTTTACAAACTTGGCCCAGAATTCCTACATCGAATTATATCATTTCCCCATATTTTTAGTATCACTTTGCATTTGAAAGTTATATGCAAAATATACTTTGCGTAAACGTCTTTCACGTTTCAAGTGATTTTTATGAATCAGGATGCTCAGTGTGTGTCACCCAACCCTTCACATTGAAGCTCCTATTTGTACCATCCTCAAAATTATATCTTGACGATGAATCCCAATTTCAGCATCCACATTTATTAAGTTATTCTAGTTGGGTTAGCATCAGTCATCATTTATATTTGATAGCTCTGTTTGGACCGGAGATATAATCAATGAAAACGTATCACGGTCACATGGAAATTAGAAGCCTTCACTTACCTCTGTTCCCAAGAAGAATAATTTTCCAGGAATAGACTTTGTGCAACTGGCTGAGGGGTAATTATCATTAATTTTGCAGTACATTGATCATCATTTACGTGTAGCGTTAACTTCTTTCAGGTTGGTTATTATAAAAACAGTTTTGAGTATTAACCATCATAACCTCAGACCATGAGAACACTATGATTGATATCCAAATGTATTCAAAACAAAAAGTAATTATATTTTACATAAGTGAGAAGTCTAATATAATTTTTTATTCCACCAACGGCATCGAGTGAAACATGTAATTTCGGTTAGCTCAAAATGTTGCCTAACATTGAAAAACTTTTCGTTGCATTTAAGCAAACAAGAAATATGTACCCAATAAAGGGACACATGAGCGCACTCAATGTAGCGTGAATTTTATTTAATTAAAGAGTGAACAATCGAATATGTTTCACTTTTACTTGGTAATCCACATCAAGTAGGGATGAATCTTGTGAATTACCAAAGATAACCGCATTCCCAAAGAGTTGAAGCTAAGTAAATGGTGGCGGAAGAGGCCATGCGTGTCTTCCAACGGGTCACTTCCTCCGTCGGTGGCGCCAACGTCTCGGAAAACGAGTCTTTTACCAATCTCAGGGCTTAGAATACTAAACTGATCACTAATTACCGAAAATACTCTTTGTGATCTGATTTTTGGAACTGCCAGGTCGTAGAATATTACTATGTTTCATATAACGAAATAACGGATCGAGAATGGACCTTTACTATACTTAGTAAAATGTCAACATCGCAGACTAATGTTATAACACCTTATATCTTATTTTTAAGAAGCAAAGTACTAATTATTCAGAGCATAAACAAATAATAATACGGTTTGCTCCTCGAAATAATTTAGAACATCTCTCTTAATCGTTGACGGTCTATTGTAGGAGTTGCCAGATGTAATGGAGCAAAGATTTTAACCAAGGCCGGCAGCTTGAGATCAAATGAAGATGGGCTCTGAAGTTTAATCCTATCGAGAGTCTTAATTAATACAGGATAATATTTTATTAAGGCTCCTGCGCGATTATCCATGCCAACAGCACAGTGGATAATCCGTACCAACAGCAAAATGGATAATCCGTGCCAACAGCACAGTGAAATTGACGTCCAGTTGAGCAATTTATGCGTCGGCGGGAGTATTTTAATGACACATAGGAGTGCATTTTAAAGAATGCACGGAATGCATCAATTGAATCAACCTTCCCTGCTTGTAAGGTTTTTTACGGATCGGAGAATATTAAGAGATGAAAATATTAAAGAAGCAATGGGAATTTCGTAATAAATTGTCGCGTTCTGATATTTACTTTAACATAAAGATTTCGCGCATTTCACTTTCAAAATTGCAGTTCAGTTTTAATTCGTAGGTCTAAGAAACAGCTTTGTGTGCTTAAGGCACTAAGCAAAAATAACAATATCTAATATTTGACCGAAATTGGATTAATTATGGAAACGCCTTGGTTTTAAAGGCATTTTAAAAAAGTTCTAACAATTTTTCTTACCGACAATAAAGCCTTACAGTATTTCCAGGATATTATATCCTTCAAAACATCTGCTGTCCAATTCGTCCCGGAAAATGGAGCCTTCAGCCGATGAAAGGAAACACTTCACTCGTGACGGAAAAACACGTCCGGGCGGCCTCACATCACGGCGAATACTGTCGAAAAACAAAAGAATGCTGAAATATCATGATTGGCCGAGTTAGGTTCTGAACTCTGCTTAACCATTGGCTACCATTTATTCGATTGGCGTCTTCTTATTGGTTGACAATACTTACATACGTTTCTCCTAACCTATAGGGTAAGAAGGGGAATTTATTATTTTAAATATCCATAAAATAGTGTCTTCACGCTTTCATCAGTTTTTTCCAATTTTTGGCCTGCTAAAGTCATTTATTCCATTATTTCACTTAACCTGCCGGTTAAGATAGTTCTGGATGGACAGAATATCTAAATAACACATTGTAAACCGGAATTACTTCATTCATTTCAAACTTCGCAAAAGTTGCAATTGTAACGGAATCCTAAGCGGTAATTACATTGATTCGGAAATTTTTGTCGAGGAAGCCATGCAACTTATTCGGAGAAATTGTGTCTAAATCTGTGTTCAGTACTTGACAGCCTACGTGACACAGTGAAAGAATATTTATGCTTACATGGAATTTTCCTGTGAATGATTTATGATCATCATACGCAGATTATCTCTTCCCTGTTCTGTTATCCCGTGATCTTGTACTCAGGCAACTCCACCGTGTTGCAAACTACCCTACTGTACAACTCGACTTCCTCACCCTGCCACGGGTACAAAGCTTCGTAGCCTTGATCGGTTTCGTTTCGAACAGTGTGTGAAATATATCCTGTGGCTCGTATCGTAATTCTCTACGCACTATGTACGAGTATATATTTAAATCAAAATGAGAGGCAATGCTGAGCTTCTTGTCGATATCTTGCAAAACGGACCATCGTGTAATAATTATGTGAAATAAATTCCCTACTAATATTTTTCATGATATTTAATTCCATTATCTATTATCTGATATCCCTATGATTAAATTTTTCATCGTAACGTGCCATTCGCGCTGTGTTTGGTGATGGGTTGGTCAGGAGATTGGAACTGGAGGTTTTAATACATTTGTGAAGGAGACTGAAAGTAGGCAGAAAGATACATCATTACTATCTGGACTGGGAACCTACTTGATTAAGTTTAGAAAAATATTTAAAAAGAGACTCATCGGAATTAATCATTCACACACAAATTAGCGAAGGAAGTGTCACCCTAACATGGAGCAACCTGCTTGAACATGGTGGCAAGTGTCGTGATGAAACAGAACCTTTAACGGAATGGAACCCTTAAAATCATGTTTGAATATGTCGTCTGACATGCTACTTTAATTTTTACATTAATAATTCACACTGGAGCATTAACTCAAGTAGTATTATGGTTCCGAAAAAATAAATAAGAAGCATTGTCTCCACAACTACATTTTATCGTCCACGACCTGAGCTTATTCGCATCATGCAATCCGCTAATGTCCCGACGAGAGCGAACCGGAATTTAGTTGATGAACTGTACACGGAAAGTTAATGCATTTGATTTCTCTGTTTAAATTAATTCCATTCATAATCTATCAGCTGAACGGATTTTATCTTTAGCGCAGGTCTTGAAAACTTAACGAGAGGTGTCGACTTTCTTTCGGAGTGAGTACCCATTGGCTATGCCTCCCTATTTAACCAGCGAACAGTTTATTTACCTAACGGACGGTGCCGGCCGAAAGTAGCGAGCTTTAAGCAGTAGCCGATCGAAGGGTGACGGTAGTGTTCGGTTGAGGGGGAAGGCGAGGTTTTGTCATGCCGGCGAACTTCTAGTCCTCCAGCGAGAGAAAGCCCGTGAAGAGTCTCGATTCACACGCAATAACGAATGTGATAAATAGACACAGAGGGCCCCCTCCAGGAAATACTTCACGAAGGAAGACAAATATCCAATTAAAGATAACGCTCGACTTCGGGTTAAAAGAAAGGCCCGAAACACACGCGATATATATGCCACGTGTCCAGTCCCTGAATTATATTTGAATGTATCATTAACTTACTAAATAGAAAACGACTCGCCCTTTTCCTTATCTCTGAATTACGCAGAAGTTCTGTGAACTCTTTTCCATGACCTTACGTACCAGTTCCACATTAGCAATTGTTACCATTAAAAATATAACTAAATTAAATTATAAAGAAACTAGTCGGGTATTTAACGCGGGACACTATTCCCTCACCATCAACAGAGTTAAATAGATCTTTGAAGTGGAACGACCCCTCTTTTTTCTTAAATATAATCAATAAATTTTATCTGACATTTTCCAATGCCTCTTCGAATTCGCTCACTCTAAGAACTGTGGAGAAACAAGAAAAACCAAATCCTTGGCGATATTGAGATCTTAACATACTTACATACAAATATTTAACTAGTTCTAATCTGATTTGCGTAATTGCCAAGTCGTAGAATATTACATAATAAAACGAAACAACGGATTGAGAATGGACCTTGACTACACGTAGTACAATGTTTATATCTCATACTAATGCTATCAATCCTTATTTATTATTTTCAGCCGAAAAATTACTTATAAATCAAAGCGTAAACAAAAAATAAAACACTTTGCTCGTCAAAATAAATTCGAACGCTTCTCTTAACTTTCGACAGTCTATGGTAGGAGTTGCCAGATGTGAAAGCGCCAAGATTTTAACCAGATCAAATGAAGAGGGGTTCTGAAATTAAATGCTATCGAGATTCTTAATTAAAACAGCATACTATTTTATTAAAGCGGGTGTATCCCTGCCAACAGCACAGTGGGAATGACGTCGATGTGAGAAATCAGTATGTCGGCGGGAGTATTTTAATGACACTTAAAGAGTGAATTTCGGAGAATGCCCTGAATGTATCAATTGAATCAATCTTCCCCGCTGGAAAGGTTCCCGACAGAATCGAGAATATCAAACTAGTAGCAAATATTATACGAGCAATGGGAATTACGCCATAATTTGTCGCGTCCCGAGATTTACTTCAACGAAGACATTACGGGTAATTGACTGTAAAAATTGAGTTCGTTTTTCATACGCAGGACTTAGAAACAAATTTGTGAGCATAAGGAATTTAATAAGGATGACATTTTGCATCCTTTTAATGTTTGACCAAAATGGGAATAGTAATGGAAATTCTTCGGTTTTAAAGGCAATTTTTTCCTATTGCGAACATTTTCACCTGCCGTTATAAAATCCTTGTGGTATTTCCTGGATATTACATACTTAAAAACATCTGCTGTCCAACTCGTCCCGGAAAATGGAGCCTTCAGTCGATGAAAAGTAGCACTTCACTCGTCACGGAAGAACACGTCCGGACGGCTTCACGCCATGGCGAATCTGTCGGAAAACAAAAGAATGCTGAAATATCATGATTGGCCGAGTTTAGTTCTGAACTCTGTTTACCAATTGGCTATTATTTAATCAATTTTCGTCTTCTTATTGGTTCACGATTTGTCTGAGCGTATCTCCTTAGCTATGACGTAGAATAGGGAATTTATTATTTAAAAAATTCAAAAAATAGTAACTTCACGCTGTCATTACTTTTTTCCAATTTTTGGCCTGCAAATTCAGTACTTTTATTAGTACAGGTAATCTTCCAGTTAAGATTGTTTTGGATGGCCAAAACTACCAAATAATACCATTGTAAACTTGAATTTCTTCATTGGTTTCGATTCTTCGCAAATGCTGTAATCCTAATGGAACCTTAACTGGTAGTTTCATTTACCCAGAAATCTTGTCGAGTAGGCCATACATCTTAGTCGAAGAATTTGTGTTTAAATCTAAGCTGAGTACTTGCTGTCCTACACGACACAACAGTGAAGCAATGAAAAAAGTGAAGATAATTATGCTTATCTGGAATATTCGTTTGAATCATTTATGATCATCATACGCATATTATCTCTTCCCTGATCTGTGATCACGTGATGCAAAGCTCGGGCACCTCCATCGCGTTTGAACCCACTCTATCAAACTACCCCTTCATCTCCCCCCCGCGGGTACGAAGGCATCGCAGCCATGTTCGGTTGAGTTTCTGCCGTAGTGTGAAATATATATCTTGTATTTTCAGTCGTATTTCTCAATATGTACAATATACAAGGATTTTTTGTTGATATCATGTATAACGGGCTCTCGGTTATGATTTTGTGAAATGAATCCCCTAAGATATTTTATATAATAAATTATTCCATGTTCCATTATCTGACCAGCATTTTATCAATTTTTAATAATGACGTGCAATTCACGAAATATTTGGTGTGAAAATAAGTTGGGCAGGAGGTGCAATTACAATCGTGAAGGAGACTGAAGTAGGATAAAGGATTCAGCGTTGCTATGTGGATTGTGAGCCTCGTATTGTCTGCGTGCAAGGATGTAAAATGGACAGCATATTTCCAAACAGGTATTTGGTAATTTAGTTTCGAGAAACCTTAGAATAAAGAACTCTTCGGAATTTATCGTTCACACACAATTTAAGGAAGAGTCAATTTGACATGAAGCGACCTGCTTGAACCTGGCAACGAGTGTCGTGCTGAAACTGAATCCGTACCGGGATGGAACCCTCGAAATCTTGTCTTATATGCCACTTTTATTTTCGTATTAGTAATTCACACTAGAGCACTTAATGAAGTAGATATCTTAATGCCAAAAATAAATTAGTAGCATTGTCTCTAAAATTACAGTTTATCGTCCAAGACCTAGGCTTATTGGCGTTACATAAATCGCTAATGTGAATGTCCCGACGAGAGCAAACTCCAAAATTAGTTGATTAACTGTACACGGAAAACCAAGTTACTACATTTGATTTCTTTGCATGAATGAATGCCATTCACAATCTATCGAATGAACTTATTTTTTCGTGAGTGCAGGTCGTGAACACATCACTGATTAACGAGTAATATCAACTGTTTTTCGGAGTGAGACACCAAATGTTTATGCCTCCCTATTTAACCGGCGAACAGTATATTTACCTATCGGATGGTGCCGGTCAAACGTAGCGGGCTTTAAGCAGGGGAAACTAGCCGCTCGAGGGGTAACCGGAGTGTTAGGTCAAGGGGGAAGACGAGCAGTGGTATTTTGATATGTCGGCGACATGCTCGTCCACCAGCGAGACTCAGCCCGAGGAGAGCCACGATTCACACGCAGTAACGAGTGTCATAAATAGACACAGAGGGCCACCCCAGGATATATTTCACGAAGCAAGACAAATATCAAATGTGAGATAACGCCCGACTCCGTTTTAAGAGCAAGGACTCAAACATATGGGTCCCGTTCACATTCGAAGAATAAAAGTTGGTGAAATTCTCATCCGTATTGAAGTTACAATTGAGAAAGGTTTGGGAATACTTCCCTCAGCTGCCTTTATGTGTTCAAATGTGGGTTACGCAGCTTAAGCGGTTGTAATTCAAGAACCCACGAATTATCTGATTCAAGTCTTTCGACCCTGGTTTTTTCTAATTATCCTCTCCTCATTTGAACTTTCGTTTTCAATCGAATCGCTTCAAGACCAGTGTTAAAGGACAAGAAAACAGTTTCAAGACTATTTATATGAAAGTGCTCATTCCGCATTTTCTTAAAAAACTAGCCATAAAGCTGTGAGTCACCGATGTTGGGAACTTTCGTGTTCATTTGGTGGTTAAGGTACGATTCCACCTTCAGTGTGGATCGAGAGTCAATAATAGCGTCTGGATATGTGAATTGCAAGTTAATTTTGTGTTTTGTGAGTTAATTTTGTGTCATCTGTCATCATACGGCGTGTTGTAAAAATGAGTGCCAAAGTGCAAATACATCACCCCAATGGATACTTGAGTGCGATTTCAGATACGAAATACCGTAAGTACTGCTGCATTATTGTTCTTCATTTGATAGAGTGCTCTTATTTTTAATGATCATTTATCTTGTAGGAAGAAGCGTAGTCAACATAGAGCAGGTAACGGATAGATTATTACTATTAGAGATAAAAGCAAAACCGACGAACTTGGTTATTATTCAGGTATACATGCCACCGAGAACACATAAGGAAGAAGAGGTCGATAGGATTTACGATCAGTTAGAGGACATAATCGCGTGTGTTCCTGCAGGGAAACATTTGATAGTGATGGGGGATTGGAATGCGACGGTAGGCGAAGGAAGAGATGGTGAGGAGGTCGGGGACTACGGATTAGGAATGAGGAATGACCGCGGGGAGAAAGCAGTTGAGTTCTGCAGGAGACAGGGCTTAGTCATCACCAACACTTGGTTTAGACACCACAAAAGACGCAGGTATACATGGAAAATGCCAGGTGACTCAGGAAGATATCAGCTAGATTATATCCTGGTTAGACACAGGTTTAGGAACAGTGTGATAAATTCCCAAAGCTTCTCGGGAGCGGATGCGGACTCAGACTACAATTTAGTTGTTATGAAATGTAGCGTACGTTTCAGAAAGATAAGGCAGGGGCGGCGAGTTAGAAAATGGAATGTATTAGCAATGAATGGTTTGAAAATGAAGGAATACAAACAGGCGGTAGAGAAAATCATGGAGGATGGTAAAGAGCTAAGTACTATAGAAGAAAAATGGGAAAGTATCAAGATAGGGTTATCGAAAGCCGCAAAAGACACTATTGGAACCGTTAACGCTAAAAGGACTAGGAAACCATGGATCACGGATGAGGTGATTACAAAGATGGATGAGCGGAGAAAATGGAAGAATGTAAATACAGAGTTAGGCAAAATGAAGTACAAAGAGTCAACCAATAAATTGAGGCGGGCAACAAATAAAGCAAAAGAAGCATGTTGGAAGACACAGTGCGAGGATATGGAAAGTTTGTCGAGGAAGGGTGAAATTGGTGCGCTGTACAGGTAAAGTTAAATCTTTATCGGGAAGTAAGAAAGGAAGTTCAATGATAGCAGTTAGAGATAAGGCGGGTAAGATAATAGTTGACACAAGAAAGATCCAAGAGAGATGGAAGGAATATATGGAAGAACTATATAGTAAAGAACTTTGACCAGCAAAGTTAGAAATTGGAAAAGAATATAACGTAGAGGAAGACAGCTTAGGTCCAGGCATACTAGACGATGAGATAGAAAGGGCATTAAGGGAGATGAAACTAAATAAGGCCGTGGGGGTGGAAAACATTCCCGCGGAGCTATTAAAATGCTTAGGAAAATGTGGGAGGAAGAGGCTATATGGGCTCATTCGTAGTATCTATGAGGAAGTAATCTGGCCGGAAGGCTGTGAGATCAGTTTTAGGTCCTATTCCGAAAAAGGTAAAGGCCACGTCATGTGAAGACTACAGGACAATTAGTTTGATATCCCACGCAGCTAAAGTTGTTCTCAGGATCATAAACAAAAGGATAGAGAGTAGGGCAAATGATTACTTAGGGGATGATCTGTTTGGGTTAAAGAAGGGGAGAGGTACGCGTGATGCCATTGCAGTAATGAGATTATTAATCGAGAGGAATATAGAACACAACCAGGAGGTATTTGCCTGTTTCGTAGATTTCGAAAAAGCGTTTGATAGAGTGAATTGGGAAAAACTAATGAGTATATTGCAGAAAATAGGAATAGATTGGAGGGAAAGGAGGCTAATCCGCAACCTGCACATGTCTCAGACTGCTCAGGTACAAGTGGGGAACGGGGAGTCCGGTTGGGCAGTGTTAGGAAGAGGTGTAAGGCAGGGTTGCCCATTATCACCGTTGCTGTTCAACCTGTATCCAGAGGAAATGATTAAACAGGCATGGGAAGAACTGGAGGTAGGAATGAAAGTGGGCGGGGAATGCGTAAAATCAGTTAGGTTTGCTGATGACCAAGCTTTAGTTTGTCAGTCAGCCAAGGGGTTGCAAGCATTGCTTAGTGAATTGGAAATTCAGTGCGATAGATATGGGATGAGAATCAATATTAATAAAACAAAGGTTATGCGATTTTCCAGAAAGAAAAAGTCCTAGCTAAACATTAAAATAGGAGGGAAAAACCTAAAGCAAGTAGAATAATCTATGTATCCCGGAAGTGTTTTGGACCAACATGGTCAAAGTAGTAGGGACGTAAGGAGAAGAATTACGCTTTCACAAGGATGGAGTTGATGACAGGGGCGTTGAACAGGGATATTAAGAAAAGACCCATCAAAACTTTGATACGCAGCGTAGTTTGGTACGGTGCGGAAACGTGGTCACTGAAGCCGGAGGATAGACGTAGATTGGATGCTTTTGGAATGTGGGTGTGGAGAAGAATAAAGAAGGTAAAATGAACCGAAAGGAAAACCAATGAGGAAGTACAAGGTATGGTGGGCGACGAGAGGGCTTTGTTGGGAGAAATCCCAAGGAGGCAGGAAAAGTGGATGAAGGGCGTATTGATTGGCAGTGGGATGTTGAAGACTGTAATTGAGGGGAGAATGTTTGGCAAACGAGGAAAGGGAAGGAATAGGATAGGGATGTTGGACGGGATGAAGGAAGGAAGAAGGTACTCAGAGCTGAAGAGGGACCTGACGTAGAGTAGGATGTTGTGTTCTGCTAGGAGTCACAAAATATTTATTTAAGAGCTGTGTCCTTCCAAAAACCTATCTTAACCGGTAGATTACCTAATAATAATTATTATTATCTCGTAACCAAATGACGAAGTTTATGTCTCCGTGAAAGTGTTATTTTTACAGAACTCTATCCCAACAGACTTACCATCTATACGTTCCCACGTGTTCAGCTGGGAAATTAAAAAAGTAACTCTATGGGTATAAATGCCCTTCGGTAGCTTTCGTAATTAAGGCTAGTATCATGTCGAACTACAGAGAATTTCTTCTTCTTGAAAATATATTTCCCGCAATGGTTTTTAAGGCGGCCTATTCCCATAACCCATGCCTTGCATTCCAATGCGTCGTTAGATTTACGATACCATTGGTGTTGGAATTAAACTCTTGCATTTGTATTCTTGAAAGGGAAGAGACCGTGCTTGCAACCTCCGTGCCTCCACCGGTTTCAAATCCTTCTTTCTCCGATTGATCAAATTTCTTTGGGACAACAAAATTGACCAAAATTGTTACTTCCTTATGTCATTTCCCGAATTTTAGCATTGCAAATGAGTAAGGGAAATGATGCAAAGTATTGATAACTCAATTCAATGTATAATTTCAAAATTTTTTCTCTTCTTTGCGAATATATCCGCGCGTCATCGCAAACTTTAATGCGATCAATATATAAATGAGATATATTACTTTATTGCGTTCGCAGGTATTTTGATTTGGCAGGCGCGATGCATGAAATTCCGTGGGAGACAATTGCGTGGACGATTAACATATTCAGCGCTTTGTTTACCAAATGGCACACTCGAGATAAAAATGCTTACTCTTAATCTCTAACATTAATAGACTCCTGACTTTGCGTCGCTTGAATTAAGTTGGTTCGTAGACGGAAAACACCCGAGCACTTCACGTAAATCTTACAAAAATTCAAAACGAATATTGTGTAAGATATGCATATCACACGTGTCACTAACATGTAATTTTTCATAAATATTCCTTAAATTACAAAGGAAGGATAGTTGAAAACCAATTGTACAAACTGTACAAAATCCTTCACTCATCTGTGCTGAAGCTGTCCAGTATATCTCTCTTTTGATGATAGGGAAGGGTATCAGCACAAGAGAAAAAGTCATATACATATGGTATTCTGAGCTTTTTTTCCGCTTACACATTTTCTCGGCGAAATAAAGAAGTTTGTTTTCATATATCATTTCTTCCCTCTTCTAGGATATTACATCAATCTCACTTAAAATACCTGCAGTTGATATCAGGGTCGTGGGACCAAGCTCAGTAAGCAAGTTAAAGTCGGATAGGACCAGTTGACGTTCCGATAAAATGCTTCAGGAGATGTATGCAACGTATTCAGACCCTGAATTACGAGGGTCATCCGGAAAGTAGTACCCGTTCGTGCCGCATGAAGTGCTGACGACGCGAGTAGCCGCTGGACGAGGTCAGATAGCTTCAGTGGCTTGTCTGCCTTCTCTGAGCCAAGTTGCGTGACGCTAGCATTGCCTGTGTTGTTTCTGTGATTGTTTACAATGTTTAAAAAAATTGAGAACGCCGCCAGTTGTGAAGTGAGGGCAGTGATTAAATTCCTCAATGCAAGAAACGTTCGCCCATGTGATATTCATCGCCAATTAAAGGAGGTGTATGGAGACAATGTAATGGACGAGTCGTCTGTTCGGCGGTGGTGTCGCAACTTCAACATGGGGAGGGGGAACACACACGACGATGAGCGTTCGGGGAGACCGTCTGTCATTACAGACCAACTGGTGAGCTCAGTTGACGAATTCGTGAGGAACGATCGGCGCGTCACAATTGATGACATCTGTGAGCATTTTCCCAATGTTTCTCGAACAATTGTTCATGAAATTGTTAAACACCATCTGCATTATGCAAAAATTTGTGCAAGATGGGTCCCTCGCGTATCTCAATGAGCTGGCGGCGAAGGACTATGCAGCAGGAATACAGAAACTTGTCACACGTTATGACAAATGCCTTAATTTGCTTGGAGATTATGTTGAGAAGTAGTTTAAAGTATCCTCTTTCAAATAAAATTTTTTATGTTTGTTAATATTTACTTTTGTGTCTTTATTTCACGAACGGGTACTACTTTCCGGATGACCCTCGTATATTTGAATGTATCGTTAGAATTACTAAAGCGAAACCGACTCGCCCTTCTCCTTATCTCTGAAACACGCAAAAGTTCTGTGAACTCCTTTCCAAAACCTTACGTACCCGTTTCATATTAAAAATAGTTACCCATAAAAATATAACATAGTGTAATCATCTGCATTCAAGAAACTAGTGGGGGATTTTGACGCGGGACACTTATACCGTGTTTTGAAATTCTCATTAATTTCAACACAATATAAATTATCAATTGTTGAAAAAGACATCTTAGTAATTGCTCCTATTTTTTTATAATTAGTCTAAACTCTTAATTAAACTAAGCCGTTTATATATGATGATTTGATAAATACTCTCCAATTCTCTATTTGAAGGATTTGTCCTCTCAATAACTTGATGCATGGGTAATAATTTCAACATTTTTGAGGGAACCAGGTACCTTGAGATTCGGGAAGCAATACAAAAGGAAATAAGCACTGAAATGTTAAATCAAATGTTTATATTTTTAAATTGTGAATTCAGGAAACATTGTATTTCGGTTTGTAAAAAATTACATGGTTATATAAACGTTCAGTACCGGCTGAATCTTTAAATTGCCAGCATTTCTCAACAGAAGGTCTTCTGTTCTTCTTCCAGCTCAAACAATACCTCAAGAATCAGAACATTTCTCGAGTGTCAGCTGTCAACGTTGGGACTGTAAGGTGAGTAAACAAAATTAATTATCAGTGAGATAGTACACTCCCCTGTAATCTTTAATTGAATAATATAAAAGCAGAAATATTGTACTTCTCGTTATGGCTTATACTGTATGCGTAGAGAAGTACATTTAACTTGGATAAGTTCACGTAGTTCATGAGCCTGTAATAATCATGATCTACATCATTTGAATTATTTTATCTGTAAATGTAACTAAAATTAAGAAAACTTAATTTTTGACGTTGTATGTCTGTCGTGTAATCACCTCCTGCCACACATCCTGGCGATGGCTTGCAGGGTGGCATATAGATAGACGGATAACGTTTGAGTAAAGTTTAATAGAGAGTTATCACACTTTTTTAATAAATTATCTGCAGTCCTTCTTTTGCTGTTGCAGTCATTCTATCAGTGCTCCACATATCCCACCATATTTCACATAAGGTGAGGTTGGGATATTGGAAATAAAGATGTAATACTAGAGCCGTCAACGAGAAGGGTAGCAGGCGGTGTTTGGATAATATCCTAGCACTTATCTAAAAATTTAAAGGAGGAAACCGAAATTTGGTTCTTTTAGTCATCACGCACGTGGAAAAAGGTTTGACGTTTAAATGTAAATTACTTGATTCTCGATCGCGAGGGACACCATTCCCGCCTTCATGTGTACACCTGCAATTAGTATAACGAAATCTAAGCAAATAATGCACCATACAAACGTAACTTGATTCACATTGTACTTAGAGTTTCACATAAGAAAATGTGTTTGAGGGAATAATGAGCAGGAAGAGAACGAAAATATATGAGAATATTTTTACATAAATTGCATTCTATTAATTCCCGCTCAGCAAAACTTGAAAAGCGAAAATCCGCTTGATCCGGACCGTAGCGGCAGCGTCCTAAGAAGATGTATATGAAATAATAATAGGCTTCTCGCACCTGTCATGTTCATACATATTTTTCAACAAACTTTTCTGAGACTTCTAACATTCCCCATCTTGAGGGGCTCCTCGAACAAATTCCCCTTCCTCAGCCCACCACTTTCCTCTCAAACCAATTGCATATATTCTTCACCACCTTACGCAAATATTCTGCAAATGTGTACGAAAATCGTTTACTTGTAACTGTCAACATTGTTCTAGTTTGCAATTATTCTTCCAATTTTTCTTTTTATACCGTCTAATATTCTGTTTATGCTATTTGATCCCAACCTCTTTTTGTTTTGCTTAACTGAAGCTGCCCAGGCCCACTCTTAGACTTGTGGACACTCAATTAGCAAGACTACAGGACCTGCAAGACTGCAGTTGACCTGTATGTCGTTCCTTAACCTTCATCGGCTGAGAGGAGCGGTGAATCGGCGTCTCGAATCTTTACTCCTGCTTCACCCTTACGCTCACCTATTGCACGTAATGAACTAAAACGTAAAGAGGATCTTTTAATAGCTCGACGCGAATTAGATTGAAATATATAACGAAAGCAAGGTTGTCACAATACAAAATCAGTAATTGGTTGTTTCCAAGAATTCCGTACAGATTTGTAATAATTGAACTCATTTAAAAGGAGCATAATTTTTTCGTAAACCGGCACTAACCAAAATTCAATAAAATAATAAACTCCCGTATTACAATCTAAGTATTGTGGGAAAAATTTTGTACAATTCTAATGAAGAGATGGCCACACGCCAAATTATTCATTTCTTTCAAGCGCGTAGAATAAAATTCCATGTCATATTTTGTCTTTTAAATATTTCGTACACCTTTACAAGTGTTTTTTCGTAAGATTCTGTGGATATGCCTACTATTTGGAGTGTCCCCTGATTAAATCCGAGCGATCCCTAAAATCACTGCTTCCTGGAATCAAAGTAGTTTGATTATTTTTTTAAACCATGCCTTCCAGCAAATCCGCAGGTGAGCCATGGAAACCGCAGGACCCACTCTCCCCCCTTTACCATATACCCTGAAATCGTAACTTTCTCCTGCTGTATAACTAGTTTAAAAAATTAGGCCTTCCCTTCACCTGTCAAACCAAACTTAGATTTCAATATTATGGAGATGATTAGATGCCACCATTTATCTGGAAGAATTAGACGAGTATTATAGTTAGTATTGATAATTTTTATGTGAATCTGTTTCCATGCGTACGAAGGTAGGCTGAAAACTAATCTAAATATGCTTGGAGGCCACAATAAAAATAAATAGCAAAATCGGGCAAAGAGTATATTAAAGTACAATTCTTAAGTTTCAAAATTATATATTTTTTTTTCAACATAGTCACCGTTAAGGCTTGCACATTTCTCCCGATGTGTAACAAGGTTTTTTAGTTCCGTCAATGAAAAACTCTTTCGACTTTTGTCGAATTTAGGACTTGTCAGCTGCCTTCTCCTCATCGTCCGAGGTGTAATGAGGTGTCCCTTAAGTTGAGGAAAGAAAATAAAAGTCGCAAAACGCAAGTTCGGGGGAATTACGAGGGTGTGGAATAGGTTCAAATTTCAGGTTTCGCAGAGCTTCTCCAGTTGCGCTCGAGGTGTGTGGACGAGCGTTGTCAAGTTGCAAGATTATTGGCTCCAGGCTGCTTTTAACACGACAAACTCGTCGTCGGAGGTGTTTTAGAGCCTTTATATACTGATAAGAATTTACCGTTGCCCCTCGTTCCAGAAAATAGGTCACATAAACTCGGTGAGCATCTCAAAACACAGTCAAAGGAAGTTTTATCAACAATTATGGCTTTTCCCAGCTCGCAACCACGAAATTGTACTACCCATCGATTTACCGTAGACCTATCAACAGCATCTTTACCATAAACAGCCTTTAAGCGACGATTAATCTCTAGGAGTCACTTATTCAGTAGTTAAAAATTCCACAACAGCACGTAGTTAACTTGCGTTGACATAGCACTAGAATATGTCTCCATACTTCCGCTTCTCGAAATACCCTGGATGAATGAAACGACCTTAAACCTGCGCATGCGTGTTGAGAGGGAATGCTACTTCAACATGCCACCAGGAGTGCTTCTAAAGGTCATTTTGTTTGTGGTCTTCAAGCCCGTGTGCATTTGTTTTCAGCCTACCCTCGTATTAATGAATGACGTGCGAGTACAAGGCACAGCGTGACAATAGTCGCCCGGTTGTGAATAGGCTCTTTCACCTTACAAGTCTACCCTCTCATTCCGCAGCGAAGATGGCGAGGTGTCCTTCTCGCTTCCGGCAGGGGAGGATGACGAATCAAGAGTCAGGGCTGCCCTCGACGACTTGGTGCGAGAGATGCGACACTCGGGAGAACTCCTCCTCGCTCCTGATTCGCTGCATCTCCGCCAGAGGCCTGCTCTGCTTCTATTGGTGAGTGCTCCCTACGGTCACATAGTATATTTCTAAATTTTCACGTAGAGCCACCTCATGGGCGTCTGGCGGGGGGTGTTAGGGCACCATTCATATCTGCACAAACATGTGTTATTACGAGTATGTATGCAAACATATGTACTCGTAATGACACATGGTTATTAGAAAAAGTATCGGGCAAAGTGTCTGAATAATAGATTTATTTCAGATATTGCTGCAATGCTTCAAAATTCTTCAAAGTACGTCCCTTAAGCGTCGACACACTTTTCCCAGCGGCTTTTGTAGGCTCCCTAGTAGGCAGACTCCGGAAGGTCCTTAAGGGTACGCGTGCAAGCTTCTTTGACGGCACTTAGGGTCCCGTGGTGGTGTCCTTGGAGGGAAGATTTCACTTTTGAGAATAGAAAATAGTATGCTGGTGATAAGATGGGACTGTAAGGGGAATCATCGCAATTCCGTTGCAAAAGGTCTTCGCAAGCAGAATTATAAATTTAAAAAAAATTCAGAGAGTATTTTTGCTCTTATTTTTACGTAAAGCATGGACCACCCGTTTTAATCTTCGCAGCTGCTGTTCTACAGGTATGTCTATGCTGCCTGTATGTCTATCAATAGAGGCTCATGTAGGGCACAAACGCTTCAACAGGATGTAAACCAATATCGTCTCTCAAACTCATCTCAAAATGTAATTTTGGGAACATTGCCGCGTTAAATTTGTTCAAATACTGATTTCCGAGAACAGCCATCGAATTTCCCGAGTGTTCCCTGATTTTCCATGTTAGCCAAGTCGGTGGGCACCATGCATGCATTATAATGACATGACAATGGCTTCATCTCTAGCTTCAGTTCTCTTTACTTACAGCGGGTGGCCCTTGACGTGGAGAGCGTGGCGCCCGGCGGTGGGTTCGCGGCGTCCTGCGTCGCACAGGGGTCGTCCGCCATGGAGTTCCGCTGGTACAAAGACGGGCACCTCGTGGACCACACCATTGCAACCAGGTAAGTGATCGGACATTCTAAAAGTATCCTCAAGTGAACCCTGATGATCACGAATCAATTATTCGCTAGCCATCACTACCCCTATCCCAAAACTTGCCTTTCCTCGTCTGCAACACGGCGCGGATCTCTCAGCCCAAACCACACGGTTCGTGATTGTTTGGGCCAGGGATTGCGCTGTGTTGGCTTTCGTGGCACAATATTTAAATAACGATGACATCCTACTCGTTTTTCGACTCGGTAACCAATTATAATAATGGAGCACGCTACAGGTGAACAACTTCCATCTCTCGGTCCATTGCAGAACTTATACCTGTGTTTTTCCGTTATCTAGCGAAAACTCTCAGTCCATTGCTGTCAAATTTCAATCCTTGTGGTATGCGAGTCGACGAGCAGATAATTCTTCACCGTAGTGATGACAAAATAAATAAAAATATATGCATTCATATGAACAAAATTTATATAAAAAGTATTGGTAACAATTTTCTCCTCACGTGCGCGTGAAGTGCTGAATTCAGCCCGTCAGTTAAGTGTGCGCATGACCGCAGATTGTATTGGCATTAATGAGAGAGTGACAGTTCACGCCATCATCTATGAAAAATAGGCGATGCAAGAGATCTGCGCTAAATTCGTCCCGAAGGTCTTGACGGACGATCAAGAGCAGAGTCGAGTGTCTGATGGCGAAGATATTCTGCAACAACATCGCGACGATTCCCCAACCAACTTACAATCCCGACTTGGCCCCAGCAGACTATTTCCGATTCCAAAAAGTGAAATCCTCCCGTGAAGGACACCACCATGGGACTCCAAGTGCCGTCAAAGAAGCTTGCACGCGTACACATACGGACCTTCCGGAGGTCGCTCACCGAGGAACTTACGAGTCGGGAAAAAGCCGCTGACAAAAGTGTGTTGACACTCAATGGATGTGCTTTGAATAATTTTGGGGCATTGTAGCATTATCAGATATAAATCTATTTTTCCGATACTTTTTATACAAATCATGCACTTTTTACCACAAATAATGACCGTCATTGTACTGATTAACCGAAAAAGTGAATAATATTATGTGTAGCCTGCAAGAAAAGAACAATAACGAAACTCAGGAAATGACGTGAAAAAATACTTAATAGATTATTTTTACTTAAAAACACTTATTCTAATAGTTATTAAAAATACCATATACGAGTATATTAATATGAGTAGTTGATTTGGTGATAAACAGACTTAGAATGTGCTCCATTTTATGGTCCTCGAAGCACTCGACGACTTCACTTCTATTCGACCGTTAAATAAATAGAGATGGCGCCACCAATCCTTTGTTATTGTAAGCTGTGCACGCACTTACTGTAGTTGCCTCATGTTTTTCTGTCATTTACGTTAGAGATGTCCTGTTTTTTATCCAACGAAGTGTGAAGTGTTTAATTTAAAGAATTATTCATTAAATTGAAACTTGAAGATTGAGGCTTAAAGCTCTGATTTAATAAATTGCTATTTGTCGATACAATAAAATCTATTTTTGGTGTATAGAGTCAAAAATAATATTTGAGAACGAATATCAAATCATTGATGGATTGGAATGGGAATCCTGGAAGAAAAGTGTAGACTTGTGAAAACGGTGGCGAGCAAAATTTGTCTTTGTGACTTAACATTGGAGGGTTATGCCCCTCAACCCGTTGCAAGCAATAAACTTAACGTTAACATACAAACAACACAACGTGTTACAAACAATAACAACGTTTTGTTGAAAAATTAGCCCCCCCTTCTGGTGGGGGAGTGTCTCTTATTTATGTATTTAACGTGTGAAAAATCCACCTTTCGCCATGTAGACACATGTGGCAGAGACTTCTGGCTGACGACAGGCCCGACACCTACACGGCCATCCTGCGAGTGACGGAGGCGTCGGCGCCAGAGGACATTGGAGCCCTTTGGTGCCACGTTTCCGACGGGGGCCGGCAACAGTGCGGCCGGGTGCTCATATCAGAGGCCGGAGGGCCGCATCGAAGGGCATACGTGCGGCCCCGCGCACCTACCATTCCCAGGGTAAGCCTGCATTCACGTGAACGTCCTTCAGTTTGAGACGATGTGCTCAATCTTACACCAAATCGTTCCGTTACTTCCAGTTATTACAGGTGACTGAAAAATACGCGCAAATGTGTACCTTTTTAAATTTGATCAAAGTGGGAACTCGTCGGACGGATAAGAGTAAATCATTGGATTTTGAAACTATGAAATATTCCATTCACTAATCATTTGATTTATAAGTATCTTATTTTTAAGAAGTTATCGTGAAGATACATAGTTCTCATTGGTATTCTTTTTCATGGTATGTGTCACTTCAAGCAGAAATTCTAAGTGAGTCCAGTAATGATGTCGTCCGTTCTATAAACGCACAAAAACGGCTCCAACCCGTCATAAAGTACTATCCTGTCTAATAAATACGCAAACTGAGGCCATAAAAACTTTATTTTGCAAAATTTAGTCCACATCGATTTTTTTCCCTTCAAAGTACACTCCATTCGTTGCTATGCCCTTATTCCATCTTCCTTTCCACTGTTGAAAGCACCCTTGGAAGTCCTCGACAGTTAGGCTTTTTAGTTTTCTCGTTGTTTCTTGCTTTATGGTGTCCACATCTTCCCAGTGATGTCCCCTCGTCACATTTTTGCATTTTGGGAATAGGAAAAAGTTGCAGAGGGCGAGATCTTGCGAATAAGGAGGATGACCAAGGATGGTGATTGGATTTTTTTACCGGAAACTGGCGAACATTCACTGCTAAAAGTGCAGGTGCATTGTCATGGTGAAGGATCCATCCATCACGCTCGGTTGAAATAGTGTGCACTGTTGATTGTCCTAAATTTAGTTCATCAGCTATCATTCGGACAGTTTTCCGACAATCGATAAGGACAAGGGAACGCACACGATCAATGTTGTCGTCAACATAGGTGGTTGAAAGTCGTCCCGGCCTTGCATCATCCGCGGCGTCTTGTCGGCCATCTTTAAAACACTTAATCCTCTTGAAAACAGATGTTTTCTTCAGAGCATTAACATTGTAAACAGCTGCCAACATTTCTTGATAACTTTTACCGAACTTCACCAAAAAACTTGGTGTTGATTTGCGGCTCCGTAATTTCGTCAATTTCCATTTTCGACAAACAGTAAAAACAAGGTTAACAGAAACTAACATAACTGACACCATACGCACAGCTCGACGATCCGCCAAGCACAGGCGGCTCTTTGGGTCTCAGGCAACTAGCGCCACTAGTGGGCGGGGCTATAGTTCGCGTCATGGCCACCAGATTGCACCAGTTCGCGCATTTATTGCACAGATCGCGTATATGAATTCGTACACTTGATGCAGCCTATTGATATACACTTTTAAAATATTTTTGGAATTACTTGAATATAAATGGACTCTACTTTGGGTATGATTTGTTATCTGCGATTTTCGGAATGCCATTTTGTGCTCAATATAGTATGTCCCTCACTTCTTCCAAACCATTAGTGAAGTCATGGTCGTTGAATGGTCAAATTAATTCAATGATAAAATAGCACTATGCATAGAGATATTGCTCAGGTAATGCAAACAGAAACGTTATCAGCAGATATCATTCTAAAGGTGGGTTTTCTATGGCTCTTCGCTCTGTCTTCATTTTATTCTGGATTTCACCTTCATTCGGTCGTGATGTCTTATTTTTAACATCTCTCATTAACTGCTTGGGTTGTTCCCTTTGCCTTTGTTGAGGTCCCCATGGTTTTTTTTCCAAGACTGCCTTCGGGAAACCTTTATGTCTTATAAAATGTCAGTGGAGTTGTTTCACCTGCTCTTAAGCTATTCAAAATGACTTCAATTTTATCTCCTAGCTCTCGCAGTTCTTCCTTGATACTTCGTCTTTCATTCATTCTTCATCAATC
Source organism: Hetaerina americana (assembly GCF_022747635.1). Taxonomy (NCBI): domain Eukaryota; kingdom Metazoa; phylum Arthropoda; class Insecta; order Odonata; family Calopterygidae; genus Hetaerina; species Hetaerina americana. The sequence continues at coordinate 60,969,385 of NW_027287538.1, forward strand.
TCAGTAGCATCAAATTTATGGTCTTCTATTGTCTGATCGTCCATGCTCTTCAACGCACCTTTCATAATTCGATCATCGCCCTTGGTCCGATTATTGGTTACCAAAACATTCTTCCATATCTTTGTAATTGCTACAGTCCCATGCTCACTTATCATAATAATCAATACATTGTGCCTTCGTTGCGTTAATCAAAAAAGCAAAGCAACATTCAATTGTTCCCGGCTCAACCTTGTGGAAATTCATTGTAATTAAATAAAGAATACAATGTATCTTTCCACTATCCTTTATTTGCGTACTTTGTACACAAGCAAAACAACGTACATAATGTGTCAGAATGTAGCGGTATATTCATTCAAAGCATCCAACTCTTGTCTTTCGGTACAAAATTACCCTTTCGGTTAAATCTGGAAAATATGGTAAAAATGCATTTTTCTTTCACTAAGAAGGAAAGATGGTGCATTCACTTCTCGTATCTTCCTTTCTTTTAGGGGAGCAACTTGACCCTTGCTTGCACATCTCCGGCTTCCTCCTCTGCGGAGGATGAAGTGGTGGGATTTTCGTGGAGAAAAGACGGCGCCCCGCTGACGGCGATCCCCGGGAAGGAGGTCGTTGAAGCTCTATACCCTTCCGGAAGCCTCCTGAGAATCTACGACGCACAGGTATGACAGCCTCGTCGAGGATTTCCCTCTCAAACTGCGTCTCATTCATATGAGACGTTTTCATTCCGAGAATTAGTAACTGCAACCCTATCTTTTAATTGGTATTTTATTTGGATGTTCCCGCTTTGAGCTTGTTGATTACATCAGTATTTCCCATTCCTTTTCGGACACTTCAAATGGGTGCACGACAAATCGTTCGCTAATCAATCCGTCACCGGCAGGACCTTGGAGATAGATCGGTGGTTTCACGTATTCAACCTTTCCGCAGTCAACCCAAAGTGCATCAGATAGAAAATGTCATTCCTGAAACTCATGTCATTTTGCTTTACGTCTAACTGAAATTCTTTAAAAGTTAGCATTGTTTTCATAGCTACAACTGGGAGAAACCGTAGCCCAATTAATTAAGGTTGTATTCAAGAGAAGTAGTTCTAATCGAATCACCATCATGTAGGTTAATATTCATCAAACTTAGAGGTTACGATGGAAGCGAATGGTTGAAAAAAAGTAAAATACAAAAACTATTTTTTTTTATTTTTGAAAAATCTTATCGAGATTTTTACATAGTGTTGAACATTCAGATGTGACCATCTCATGAAGACAGGATTGCCACGGACTGCCGTGGGAATGTTCAACACACGGTTCAGCTCCTTCACTTCTTGTTGGTAGCATTTTTATTTTCGATGCCATAAAGAAATTGCCACGAAATTTTCAATAAAATATGGGATTTTTTTAGAGCATTACGTAATTCAGTCTCATATGTGTTAGAATATGAAAAAAATTGTCGTTCTATCATGCGTCAAGCAAAACCCGCAAAGAGTGAATTGATGGAATGAACAAGAGGTCATTTAACAGCATGAGTACAAACCCAATAAATTTGCGGAAATATTAAAATAAATGAGGCTGTGTAATTTAAAAAAAAATCCAAGTTAATCGATTGACTTCTTTGTTAATGGGAAGGGAATGAAGTGCAGAAAAGATACTTGAAAAAATAGGCGATCCACCGTCCTTCTCTCTCGACATGGTGAGTTTAAAATAGCGGCAACAAAATTTCCTTGAAATATGTAAGAACAATGGAATGTGTCAAAATCCTTCATTTTGAAATTAGCATTCGTGTTTTTTACGCAGGTAGACATTTAGATTCTACTAAATAAATTCCTCCACCAACGTTAGTTTTTCCACTTCAAATCAAACATCACTTCATTGGACGCAATGTGTGAATTTTCCGACTAGTTTCTTGCTATTTTTGCCATGGATGTTTGTGATAAACCAGTAAAAAAGTATGTATATTTAGCCTTTTGGAAAAATTGTAGTTGAAGAAATAATTCGTGTTGTCTTATTTTATTACCAGGTATTTGGGTCTCAGGGAAAGAGTAAAGATTTTCCGTGCTTATTGTAAATCAAATCGTGCTTTTCTGTCTGAAATGGTCATACAGTGATTGGAAGTACTTCTGTGGCCCTCTTGCACACATTAAATCTTTCCCTAAACTACCTTTAAAATAGACATGGTTTCTGCACTAACCTCTACGTGTAAGAAATCCATCGTAGGTTTTTCGCCACTGTGGTTTTTAATAATTAAACATGTCCTACCAACTAATGCTACTTCTCTAATTAATTATGCAAGTATATCATAATTACAGGAGGGAGGGGTTGAGCACGAATGAGTAGGTAGGCTTTGCATAGTACTGGTATTAAAGAAGAAAAGCCTACACCACACAAGATAAGATAAAAACTACAGATAAGAGGAGAAGGATAAAATCAATTGTATCAAAAATATATAAAGCTGAAAATTTCAAAAAATGTCACCCACGGACAATTTACAGAATTATGCAACAAACAGGAAGAAAAAGATGAAATCCCATTACACACCAACATCACAATAGAACCCTACCTTTACTGTGGATTTACAAAGTCATTTGAATTTTCCCCATGGAAGACTGTGCAAAAGACAGTAAGCTATTGCATATTGGGTTGTGTCAATGTGTGTGTGCCAATTAATGATTTCATTTTGCTCTGAAAAATTCAAGTTACAATCCTATTGAAACTTGAAACTTTGTTTTGACGCGCAAATATTTAAATATAAGAAAACAGACCTTACATCTCGTATATACTTCGTAGAATGTCATCTTGGAGAGATTGCTGAGAAAAATCGTCAAAGTGGACTTCGCTCGATCTGGATTTGCAATCGGATCCTTCTTACCAGTCAGTTGAATAAAAAGGATATTTCAACAAGCCCTATTTATTCGAGGGGAATTACTGAGAAGGCCTTATCTTCCTTTTCCTGGTTGTAATTACATACACTCGAGCGCGAATCCTGGATAAAAATGTTTAATTCTTGTTATCCTTGACGCTGCGCAACCCATTGTATTTTCATGTTGTGTTTGTTGCCTATATATAATAAACATACCAATAGCATTATATATATATATATATATATATATACGAGTATAACCATGTATATATTCGAAATAGAACGCCTTTCGGCAAAGCACAAATATATAAAAACACTGATATAGATTTTTAAAATATAGAAACAAAAAGAAAGGACACACATTGTGTAGTTTTGATGTTTCGACGGCACGACCGTCATCATCTGAATGCCGTTCTCGGGGGAAGGGTGTGGGGAGGAGAGGTTCGGGACGAATAGGAAACAGACAAGGGGGTGGGAGGGGATTTTGGTCTATTTACTTTTGCTCCCTTTCCCAATTCCATTGCGAAAACGGGCATGTGAATACATCTAAACTTTTGTGGCAATAAATTTGGGACACCTGTGTAAAGAACTTTGGACTCTTTTAAGTTTTGAATAAGAAGCCATGGGTAAATGCACTTCAGAAGCTGCTCAAATATTAAATGCTGTCATGTGAAATGATGTACATAAATCATATTTAATAATTTATTTATTATAAAATGAAATCAGAATATCTTCGGCAAACCAGTTTGTACTTATAAAGTAAGATGGTTGTTTGCATTTATCATTGTAATGAGAGTTAATTACAATGAACATTTATTCAAAGTAGTGTGAAATATGATTAAAAATTCTTGTAAAAATCTGAATCAAATCAGTCATGTCTTCATTAATATTAATAGGATAAAATTGAATAAAATAAATTGCACGACCATTGAAATCCATCCCTTCTTGATTTGTTTGTATTATTTTTAAATGGGAACTTAACTCATGTAAGGATTTAGTTTTATATCTTATTTTTTATGAGAGAGATACAATCAATGAAAATGGAGTAGTACTTTAAAAATGTTTTGAGTGTTCAGTGTGAATGTATGTATCCAGAGGCTTTCTAAAATTTTAGATCAATCTATTTCCCTTTTGCAAAAGCTTTTTTTTTCAGTTTTTATTTTAAGCTCTTAAAACTCATTCTCACAATATATATTGTTCACAAGGGTTGTATATTTCCTTTGAAATTTATAAGATTCTTTACATTAAACCTTCTATGATGAATCCAAATGAATCACAGCTTATTTTATTGCTTCGTCTGTAAGATTATCTAATAAATAATGGATATAGCAGCATTTCTTTTGTGTGCATATATATTATTATACCTGGTGTGCAATTTTTTTAGTGCCAACATTCATTAATTTCACAATTATTCATTTGTTTTTTTGCATTCTCTGAAACACTGTTTTACAAATTCTGGTCCAACAAAATTTGGAATGAAAACTCTCCTTTCTTTCTGCACTTTTACTTATTGTTATGGGAACGTATTTGTCTAGAGTTTGGTCATAACACCATTGTCTGAGTTGGGGTAGTCCAGGGGTAGAGCATTGGACTAACCTGAGGATCTAGGTTTGATGCCCGGGCATGCCTCTCTGGGAACCCTCAACTTCACACAAGTCCTGAGACTTTTTGGAGACTACACTTTCCTGGGAAACCATGGTGGCACAGGGAATGGTTCCGCCCCCCTACCCTGATATGTGAAATTCTCATATGCAATTGGGCTTAGTATTAGGTGAACTCTACCATCACCTCTTATACCAACTTCTGGATTGAAAACTGTGGTTAATTTGTATTGTGTGGTAATGGTATACCAGTTGTGACTTCGATTTTGATTAAAGTTACCATGTTCGTTCTGCTTACATTCATAACCCTGAAACTTGTCACGAAAGTCATTGTGTCTAAAAGTAGAATGCATTTCTAATAGTATTAGAAAGCACAGAGCATTAATTATATATTCCGAAGAAAATGTTTCTAGTAACAAGCTCCAGTATAAAGTGGTTATTAATTTTTTTACTCCAATTCTTAAGGAAGAATGAAGATCAAATTCTTTCGCTATTTTTATCAACAATGTACATGTAATTCTCTGGCATGTAAACATATATATTACCAAGAGAATCTTAAAAACTGTGTTTTTTAGTGACTCTGTCTGGGTTCTATTTTTTACATAATTTGTTCTTTCTAAATGCTAGAAATCAGCGATATATTCCTGTCATATGACTACCAACTCAAGCACTCATCGAAATGCCTTACCAAAGAAACTGCTGCACACACCTTCTGGCAATAGACAGGAGCATGATGACACTGCACATGTGGCTGTTTTTGACCCAGAGGATCCTACATGCCCCCAGGAGTCCTCCTGGGGTATTGTTTGGCCGGAGACAGCATTTGGTCAGCAGGCGGCCATTGAATGCCCAACTGGCTACCCCACCACTGCCAATCACCCTGTCAGTCACACAAGTTCCCTGGATTTTGGCCAATGGGGTCACTTTTCTGCAGGAAATGCCTGGGTGCCTTTCCAAGGGTCTGAGGTTACCAGGGTCTGTGGGGGTGCTGCCAAGTGGGAAGAACCTGATTTCTCCCGCTGCGAGTATGAGCCTTTAAGATCCATCCAAAGGAAGGTAAGGATCATAATCAACAAAAACAAATTGGCCAACTTATCAAAAAGTCAGGCTATCAATGCAACGAAAAGATTGTTTGAGCAGGACAGAATTGATGTTTTCTTCCGTTGTTTCATTTGCAGAGTGAGTATTTTCCAATAGGTATGAGTAATAGATTTCCTCGAAAAAACACAGTCATGCAAGAACTCTCACATCTGTATTAAGAATTAGTGATTATTTGTCTGTACCCATTTTCCATTCTTAGTTTCATACCATGTCAATTTTTCCTTTAATGTTCTCTGCTCTCCTCTTGACTCCTAATGCCCCCTAATTGGCACTTTCCATCCCTTTGGAACTGTTATCATCTCTCTTAATGGGGTCACTTACACACAATATATATGAATGCATAATGTTCTAGAAAAGAAGGAAAGAAAGTCTCATGGGAAACCAATCTGGATTCAGGAAAAACCAAGGACCCAAGAGAGGCAATTTTAAGCTTGAAGGTACTGGCCAAAAAAAATCATGCATGTAAACAAGCATTCACAGTATATGGAATTTGTAGACTTGGAGAAGGCCTTCAACAATGTCAAATGGAATAAGATGTTCAAGATACTAGAATTGATTGGAATGGACTAAAATGACAGAAGAATATTCTGTCACCTTTAAAAGAATCAGGTAACAAGCATGCCAATGAAAAATGGAAGGAAATAATAAGCCTAAATACACAAAGGAGTTAAACAAGAATGCAACCTCTTGCCAACACTATTCAAAATATATTTAGAAAATTCATTGAAAGAAGCACAGGAATTGGGCATCAAAGGAGTGGAAGTAAAAGACAAAGAAATGAACATGCTCCAGTTGGCAGATGGCATCGAAATTATTGCAGAAATTTGAGAGCCCCTGCAAGCAAATCCGAATACTATGAAGTACTTAGGGAATGTAATATGATCATCCACAGAAAGATAACTAAAATCTTTGTGTGTGGGAGAGATAACCTGAATTCAGATATCACAATTTGAGTTGTAAAAGTAAAACAACTAGAATCCTTCATCACCTGAGATACAGTACATCTTGGGATGGAATAAGTTGGGCCGGCACCAAAGACAAAGATTAGCTCAAACTTAGACGGTGTTCATGAAGAAGAGGCAACTACTATTTTCAAAGAACATGAGGCTGTATTCAAGGACGCAGCTTGTCAAAATGTTCATGTGGAGCATTTACACTCTATGGATCCGATACATGGAAAAATGGAAAAGTGGGTCAACAAATAAAAGGAGACTTCATAACATGGTGCTCGAGGATAATGCTGATAATTAAGTTCACTGACTAATTGAGGAACAAGAAAGTGTATAGAAGAGCATGAGAGGAAAGGATGAAATGGCAAACTCTATGGCAAAGAAGAACTAGATGAACTGGACACACCTTGAGGCACAATGGATTAGTCAGAAACATAAAGGAAGGAAAAATTGAAAGTTCCATAAGTATAGACCAAGAGACAATTATGTATTGAGGGTGAATTTAGAAGGACATTAAACCAAGAATTTATTAGTGGGTGAGGGAACCAACTCTAAATAGAGAAAAATTGAATAATTTAGTAAACCAATATTAAGATTTAAATACTGATGATGACGAATATTCTAGGAACCTTATGCAATCAATGATCAATTTCTTTGTTTCAGTTTAGGAGGCTCACCCTTGGTTACTTGGCAACTTCACCAGATCAAAGTTTGCAGGAGTTGACGCATTGGTTGGTATCTGAAGGGGGCCGGCATTCTTCTGAAGATGAATGGTTCCCTAAGGGTCCACATGTACCCCTGAGGTCTCATTCTTCCCGATTCCCCATCCTCCTCCCAGGGCAGGCTGGACCGATCATTTACCTGTTGGAGGAAGTGCAATCATACATCTCCAATAAGGCAGCGATTGTTAACAGTACCCCCTGTGAGACAGACGTGGATGCGTTGTCATATAAGATGTTGAAGACCTTAGATCTACTGCTACATGAACTTCAGGACTCTATTATTGACCCTGAGGTAGGAAGGTGCTGAACTAATCTTTATTGTATCCATTATCAATTGTTATTATTCACTTGGTGTGATAATTTTTCGGTTATCTGTCAGTAGAGATGGGCAAATTTCATAATTTGGTCTTAAATATGCCCTTGGTAAGATTCAAGCCCGTGTGTTATGGAGTTCTTTCTTATGTATCAGGTGCTCTGTCACATCATCCACCTGGTCCACCGTCAATCTCTACTCTGGGGCCGCTCCCTTGACCTAGGGGCCCTAATCTCCCCTGTCCAGTATCCTACCAAGGACCATGGCAACACATCAGCTCCAGACCTTGGCATGCCCTCATCTTCCCTCTTTGTTTACCTGAAGGAAGTGACTGATGGTGTCATGAAACTGCCTGGGACAGGACAGAGGTGGGAATTCACCAAGTGGGATAGTTCCATGTGATATAGTCAGTCTATGTTTAAAAACAGAATTTTCAGATAGCAAAAATTGAGTCAGAATTCACTTCAATACAAACACACATCCATTTTCTTGATGAAAGAACTTTTGAGTAGGAAAATTTTAAATAAATAAAAATTAAATATTATGAGTTCTGAGTAAAAGTGTTGTCCTTAACTAGCAATATTTGATGCTTAAAATCATATTTTCTTTGTTCATAGTATTGAAAAACATTGTACATTGATGTAGAGATGTATTTATGCGTGTTAAAAAAAATATTTTATTTTTATCCTGGATTTAATTTTGCGCATCAATCATCACCAATGAACGTTCTGGAAACTTATCCAGTAATTCACTTGGCTGTTGACCAGAGGTTTCCAGGTTCAAACCCTGGATGATACCTTTTTTTCAGATCAAAACCTGGCTTTGCATACCCAGGTTTTTGGTAAAGTGTGATTCTTCATCAAATTTTTATTTACATATAATTACACATAAATTTCATGTTATCAGTCAATTTAACATTGAATGTTGAAAATAGAGTGAATTCCAGTACTATTTCAAGCCAAATATCATTCACTGTAGGCCTTAAACAATTCCTATTCTATTTCTTTCAAGTGACAACTACCCACTGTTCATAATTACATTTTAAATCTCATAGGTTACTCTTCAAATACTTCTTTAAATATACTTTATTTATGCCATAGTGAATGTCAGCCTTCTATTTCCTTGACTATTTCAAGTGTTTCACTTGTCCTATCCTCTCTCCTTCTTGCATTATAAATGCTTCTTATTCCTCACTTTTTTCTATTAATATATTGTTCTCAGCACTACCTTTCAATGTTTCCAAATTACTTTGGTGTATGTTAGATTAACATCTCCATTTCTTGAACTTTTCCAGCAGTTTTACTCTCCAAACTTTTACATGCAATTCTCCCTTTTTGCGACATTTTCTTTAAGCACATTAGTCTCCCTTTCATCATGATGCTTTCTTCTTATGAACAATTCAACCTGTTATATCCAGTGAGTTTCTTCCATTTCATGTAGTCTTACTTGTAAGGTTGATTTAAGAATCTACCTTTTCTCCTTTTACATTCTATTCGGAGTTATGGCATTGGCAACATAATTGTCATCCATTTATGTTAGTATGACCTGAGTATCAACATGATATAATTGATGTGAATGTATTTTCAACATGTACTAGGAGGTGTTTACTGCCTCAAACTCTGTCATTGTATTATGAGCATTAACTGCATATTAAAATGAATGTCAATTTACATGGCAGTTTTGTGCAAGCAGTATTATTTTAAAAAACCTGCAATAATATGATAAATTATTTCGCACACTTTTACTGATTTCAAATGTGATAAATGTTAAATATTCTAAAATAAATCACTTCAGCAAATAGTTCATTTTTTTAACAAAATTTTATCTCCGTAAAATTTTGGATTTATCTCTTCCCTGAATCCCCTCTCCCAACTTTAAATGATGTAGTGTGTATCATAAACTCCTCCTTCATGAGTACATCTGATGTAATAAGTCAGTATATTTGGTACTAATCATGAAACATAATGTATTAACTAAATTTGTGGTGTGTCATGGGAGATGAGGAAAACTTATTTCAGAATATATTTTAGTCATATAATCATCAAATTAAAAATAAACATTAGTGCTCTCCCATAGTCTCTTTTTAGTTAAATGATAAAACGAGTTTGTGCAATTGACTTCACCATCCAATAATTGATTAAATTTTCTATGTATTCAGCTTTCCACCATGGTTTTTGGGGCAAGTGGAGGCTAAAGTGTCTCTGAATGTGCCAACTGCAGTTAATGTCTCAGAACAGCTGGAGGAGAAGGTGACTGGGAGTGCATTTGGGAGCATCCCAGTGGATGCAAACATCACATCACCCTCAACACCACAGCCTCACACCTACCTCTTCTCTTTAGTTGCATTCAAAGGCATTAGGATTCATATGTCGACCACTAAGCAATTCAGGTGAGTTGCCTTGTTTCAAAGTTGCACTTCATTCAAATAACTTTAAAACTGAGGATTCGTTAAATATTAGTATTAGAAAATAGTATTTGATGAAAATTGATTCTGGGATTTTATACTTGGCAAAATGATCCATCATTACTAAATATGAAGATTTGGCATTAAACAAGAATATATGGATCTCCAAGCATGTTGTCATCATCACTGTAGGAAATGTTTTCACAAATCACGTATTGTCTCAAAATTTGTTCTTCTTGATTCAGATATTACATCCATTGAACACTTGAATCGATTTTTCAAACAGGAACTTCTCTATTTTAATTTATTTTTGACTCTTTGTGGATTTCTATGGACTTTTGGATCAGTGGTTAATGCAGTCATTTCAATTAAACAGTTGTTATTCAGCATACTATTATGTAAAAATCTGACTAGAAAAAGGATAAGTGTATAAAATATTTCAAAAGGGAATTATATAGGATTCAGATTTTAGAAAAGTATGTGATACTTCAAACTATATATCTTAGGTGGACTCTTGTGTTATTTCCATCATGGAAAAAATGCTTTCATTTTTCATGAAATGTGTGATCTTTGTTTTTTTTTAAATAGGGTGTATAGGTCGTCACTTGTAGTATTGTGCCATTTTTTTAAAAACAGCTATTTACTTCATTTATAACTTATGTTTTGTGAAACTCATGGTGTCAAAATTTTACAAATATTAGCTAAATAATAATATGATACAGGAAAAAAATGACGGATTCCATTTGTTAGTTAGTTGTTAATCAGGAATGAATTAACATGCAATTCCCTTTTTGATTTATTAGGAAAAAATCTTTCTTTGCACACTGCTAGTCATTATCTCATATTTTTTTAAGTGAAAGTACTGTTATCAAAAATATTTGTCATAAAAAGAACATATTGAGTCTTATCTCTAGGAACTACTGATCAATTTAGGGTAAGGCACTACCAATCAATTTAGACAAACCATTTAGAAGGGCTTACTGCATTGATCTGTTTTCTTTATCCTTGAACACCTCTACCACTTAAGCCCTTTTATATCTATTTGATAAGTGATTAGAAACTTCAAAATTCGTTAATATTATGTTGCAATTGTTCTTGTTTATGTTTGTATATATTTGTCTCTTATTTTATGTTTTGCAATATATATCCCACTATAAATTAGTAGTATTGCTCCATTTGGACATTTTTTTCTAAATGTAAATATAAATGAATAATCATTTGAGGATTCTATTACCAGAATCAAAATTCATTTTTTGCCACAACATCTAAAGTAGCCTTTTTTCATTAAAGAGACCAACAGTGGGGATATCAACTGGCTTCTCATGTCATTGCCATCGATCTCAGAGATCAACTTGGGCATCAACCTGAACAGAGCTTTGTAAAAGCATCTCCAAGAGGCAGCAGAGATTTGATGAGACAGAATCCAACCACAACCACCTCGGTCCCCCTCAACTTAACCCTCAAAATTAATTTCTCCCTTGAAACCCAGAGAATTAATTCAGGGCTCCTGGGTGACCCTAAGGGCAAGATAACCTGTGGGTACCTCAAGGAAGATGGGGTAGGAGCCTCTACCTCAAACCTCCTCTCAGTTTGGGAGATGAGCCCTCCCATCTCCCAGCCTGAGGGGAGATCTCCTTCATCTGGTCAAATCATCACGTGTCACTTCAATCAACTAGGGGCTTATGCAGTCTTCATTGCAGGGAAGCTAGCAGAAGTGAGTTGAATTATTTACACCTTCACCCTTCTGCACTATAAATAGTAAATGCATTTTCTGGCATATTATTCGTGGTTTATCCACAGGCAAGGTCATGGATAATCACCCTGCATATTATATAGGCAATGTCATCATTATTTTTAGCCTATGAGTCACTAACAGTTTTCAGAAAGTAAGTCTAAGAGCAATTATATTATAGCCTTCTAAATGTAATTCTCAGATATAAAATTATGAATAACAATGGAAAGGAAATTTTCATCGCATATCTAATAAATTTTGTTCCATGCTATCAGCACAATTTAGTTTTTCAGGCCCGTGCATCCACATTTGTTGGCAGATTTAAGGTAAATATTTTTATATTGATTGAAAGTATTGTAATCACTGTGATGGCTAATTTCATTACTATTTTGGTACTAAATGAAGGACCATTTTATTTATTTAAAAATATTACAAAGATGATTATGTTTATCAACCTCAAAGGTTGGATTTATGTATACAGCAGACATCAGATTATGGGAGGTAATTTCTGTTTTTTTGGAGGGACCTCGTGCTAAAATAAAAAACATGTGCTTTAAAAAGATATATATTTTTATATAAAATTCTATTATTACACTCAAGAGATTCAGCATCATATGAACTTTAATGTGGGCCCCCCAGCCAGCAGGCGAAAGCTCTGTGTACGATGTCAGCATACTCACATGAAATTCTTTAAAAGACATACTTGCATATGTTGTGAGCAAATTCAAGTGATTTCCAAATGCCAATGATTATATTAAGTTTAAAAATCAAACTTAAACTTGTTACACAATGATGTTAAATTTTAAAGCAATTCTGCCAAGCATTAGAACATTTTTTGGCACAAACCATTTCATTTTTCATCTCCTTATACTTTAACTCCTTTTGTTTCATCTTAACAACTATTCTGTTCCTCCTCTTTCTACAATTATCTGTCTTTCTGATTTTCCCTTTCATCAAGTCTTACAGCATTACATTACTTCTTAACATTTCCTATCTGTGTTTTCCTTCTTTTCCAAATTGCTTCCCAAAGTTTCCTCTCTTTCCTACCATGCTTCCTACATCTTCATTCATTCTTATCTCATTCCGATTTCATTTATTCAATCTCCTCCATAATTATCTGTTTTGTGAATGTATTTGAATTGATCTATTCATTGATGAAAATGGATGTTTTTCTTTTGTGCTTAAAAATTATATCAAAGTACAAATATTATGCAAACATATTGATTAGAACGTTTGATAAATGTAACTCCAAAAGAATAAATTGAACAGTCTTTGACTGTTTGCAAACATTGCAGAATTAGCCAGTGAAAATGTCAATAGATAAAAACCCCATGTGTTCAAGACTAACACCAAAAATTTATTTAATGGAACAAGCTCTAGCTTTTAATTTATAAAGAATACATTCTTTGACATAATTAGATTGATATTTTATTGCTCCATAATTTTGTAAAATTTACCCTACTATGGTAACAGAAATTTTATTTTTCCCTCAACGGCATGATTTAATCACATTTCCCTTTTGTTTTCTCTTTCTCTCTCTCACTCTTCCTCCTATCCCCTTCAAACAAACAGGGTTCACTAGGCCATGATTCGTCCCCTGACACAGAAGGGAGGAGGAAAGTAGGGGATGAGGGATGGAGGGGTGTCTTAAATGGGGACCCAGGAAGTGGAGGGGAGTTGATTATCCTGGCCCTAGGGTATGGCACCTGCCTCGCCCTCTGCCTCCTGACCCTCCTGCGACTTGCACTTTCCCTCGCTGCAACTTTCACAGGAGATTGGGAGACAGCACCAGCAGACCTCCCTCCTTCAGGAAGATCTTCCCCTCCCAGAGGGCACATTGGTAGAGAGGTCTCCCAGGACACTGCACCAAAGGGGACCACCACAGAACGCAAAAGAACCCACCTCCCCTTGGAGTTTTATCTTGAGATGCTGTTCTGCATCACAGTCATCATTACCATGACACTCTTTTCCTATGGCTCCATCATGTTGTCACCCTTGGTAAGTTTTTAGATAATTTCAATAGCATTTGATCTCAGTATCATTCAAGAGTTGATCAATTGTTTATTTTTTTCCAGCCATTTATAAATTTCTCTCTATACCCACAATGGTCTTGCTTGTATTTTGGTTCCACTGATTCTGTCATTGCCAATTAATATAATCAACTCAGGCAGTACTTCTCATAAAATGTGTGAACAATTTTTATATTTTCATGAACATAGAGTCAAGTCATGTACATGCTTATTTTTTTTATCTGATCCTGTAACTCATGAACATATATTTTATTTGGATATCTTTCCACAAATAGAATCACAAAGTAGAGTGACTGGAGTATAAAGACTTGTATTCTTCTTCCCATTGATTGCAAAAAAACTGCATTAAACTAAAAACATTAATTCTTTTTGTTAAATCAATATGCCATCATAAAACAACATTGGATGCAAAGTAAAGTGGCCTCTTCATTTAGGCTGATATACCAGACCTGTTATGAATTCCAGCTTTTAGTACATTGCTGCATCAGTCTATTAAAAGAATTTAGGACTCTTTAACATCCATATTCAATCATTTAATTCTCTCCCAAACATTTATCTCCTTGTATTGTTTAGGTGTTCCAAAGTTATGTCAAGATTTGATGGTATCAGTCCTCTGCTGTTGAAGAGAGGTTAACTAGTGACAGCCAAATTGGCAGACACCTATTTTAGGAGCAGAGGAGGTAACATTTAGAATCAGTCAAGAAGTTAGGCAAGGAAGAAAAAGTGTTTATGACATCAAGTTCCCACTCTCATCTCAAAGCCCTGAGTCCACTGCCAAAATATTTCCAATAATAGTCAGAGACAATTTCAGTGATATTATAAGTTTCTCTTCATGATCCATGATTAAGGTGTAGGATATGGAAGGCAAGAGGAGCACTTCAATGACTTTTGCTGTAGGGTCATAACAGCTACCCTTCTCTTGTAAACGATTAAGAATGATATAACCCGTGATCTCTAACCAGAATAAAATCAGAGTAGAAAATAAAAGCCGGTGACATAATTACATTAATACATTCCACAAGCATCTATATCATTTCAATAAACTTCCATATCTCACATGGAATAACAGGCAATTAAGAATTTTCATTAAAATGCATGTACACATTTGAATTTTGATTAAAAAATTAGGATATGACACTGTTGGAGAACTTTGATTTTTATAAACTTACTTTAAGTTAACATTTTAATGTTAAGAAATGTTATGTGCTTTTTAGTGATAAATAGTACTTGTAATTTACTGATTTTTGAGTTAGGAATCTTATTATATCTATGAATAATTGATTTTTTAATATGTTATATGATTGTTCATGGTCATAGCTCATGGAAATAACCATGGATAAAAGATAAGTTGATCAGAAGAAGTAACTTCATTAATTATAACTTAATGGTCATAGAAATTTTGTCTGCTTAGAATTTACAGCAATACTGCTGGCATTATAAAAAAACTTCATTTGAAGCTGGTTTTTAATAAATACATGACAAACGTAATGCAAATGCAACTTGACAGCGTTTCTAATATTATTCATATATCCTTGCTACACTACAAGGAATAAGACAAGGTCTTGACAAAGGGTTTTCATTTGAAGACCCCTTTAGTGATTTTTTTTAAATCCATGTTTTTATTTCTTCGTTTCCTATATTAAAAGAAATGGATAACTGGAAACAATCTCATGAGCTTCAAACAAATACACTTATATTTCCTCAATTCAGTTTAAAATTTATTTTTCAACAAACTTATTCATTAATGGACAGTAATGAAGAGATTCAACTCTTGCCAGAAGGCAGGTCACCATTTCAAATTACATGTTGATGAGGAGGGGTAACTTATCTCAGTGCTTAGATATATCTGATTAATGTTAACAGTAAGCAGGAAAGCCTTTTGACAAGCTTCATATTAAATGCATGAAAAAGATAATCACAGACACATGAAGGTATGAAAAGATTAACCAATTATAGAAATTAAGGATAAAATTCTGGGATTGATCATTATTGCTGATGTTCTAGCAATTAGTTTTTTTACTGTCAAACAATTTAATCGTTGATCCTCTGAGTGCCATGTGCAATTGTTTAATTTAATAAAAAAATTGCAGTTTAAATATAAATGCAGAATTTATGAAAAATATCCTTAAAAACATTATTATATATATAATAATTTGTTGGAAATTAATGAAACTTATACCAAGAGACACATAAGAAGAGAATATAACCTACTAATAAGAATTATTCAATTGTTAATTACATGTATAGCCATTGAGAAAAGAGTTACCTAGGGGGACACTGGCATTTTAGGGAAAATTCATCAACTTCGCTCACAGCATCATTGACAATAATGGGTAATTCTTGACTCCATCTGTTGCACAGTGTCAAAACATGTTGAGCTCATTGTGTTCTTTTTATTTCTCCCCTCAGGCCTCCCAGCTTTATGTCTTGTTGTCCTTGGAATGGTCCCTATTGGCTGGAATGGCATCCCTCCTGGGCATTGTAGTGATTCAGTACATTGAGTTGTCTGCAGAGTCAAAGGTAGCAATTGCAGTTCCATCATCATCCGCTACCCCTGTCTCCAAGATACGTGTGAGAACTGCTGGTAACTCAGACAACACAACAGAGGCAAGACCTTGGAAGACTTCATCACTCCATGCTTGCTGGTTGAAATGCCCTACAATGAACAAACTACAGTCTCTCTCTCATCTGAGGCTAATAATTGTAGGAATCACCACCGGTGAGTTATATTTTCAAATGGTTTAAGTTGCCACCATTAAATCAAAGGAGCTGAATCTATAAGGTCAAAGATAACAGCATGAAATTTTCCTTATAATAGCTTATAGGGTACAAAGTATGTTAAATCTAGTTTTGGAAATAAATCGGTGCCTGCCCCTCTCAGAGCTACATATTTTGAGGTACAGCAAAGATTTGTTTTTCCTCCAGTAGGGCATTTTTTAGGACCATAAGTAAACAATAAGGGCACAAAAAAAAGGATTACATCAAGTAAACAATGTTTTATTTGTAGGTAGTGGGTGACAGGGATCACAAGACTTGGCTTAAACAAAAGACCTGTGACATCTTTAATATGAAAAATAGTACTGTCCCTTTAAGAAACTTGATCATTGAGGCAAGAGGCATGAGGTTATGAGATGTGGTTGCCGAGGAGGATAGAAAAAGTAAAATGGATAGAAAGATAAATGAGCAAAGAAGTTTCAGATGAAATGAGAGAAGAGAGAAGGTTGCCAAAATAAATTCAAAGAAGGTAATAAAGAAGGATACAGAGTAATATTGAGTGTGATTGGACTTATGAAGACTGCAGTAGTGGGTAGAAATGTGGGTAAACATATTAGAGACAGGGAAAGTTGAATAGATAATATGGACGGGGTAGGAATCAGCATAAGTATGACTGAGTGAAGGGAGACAAGAATTACATATGTACGTTTGTAGAATGGCTAACTTTAATGCTGGATTTTAGAGTATGTATTTTTTTAGTATTGTGAGGAGTCAGAGCTTGGAATAGCTGCGCTTAGGTATTGGGTCCATCAAAAACCTACATTAGCCTTTAGATTTCTCTTAATGTAATTAATGCAGATGACCTAAGGTATCAAATAACAAATTTGGCATTTCTAGATAAGAATCTATTGCATTGATAGAGAAAATAGCTCATCAAATGATGAATGCACAACATCACCAAGTTAGGTTCCCTACTACAGGCTTTTTGTATCTTCTGTCTGTATCCTTTTATGAAACACTTTTGATGATGAGATTTTTGAAGAAGTGTATCATGAATGGGATAAAAGTAATGGTTTAAATGAAGACGGATATATTGATAATGATTCTAATTTCACAAACATTCCAACCTGTCATTATGCTGGTCTATGAATATTTATGCCTTCCACCCCTACCTCTTAGAGAACTCAGGTGAACTCTAATAAAAATCTCAATCAATTACAGTCTCTGAAGGCACCTGAAAGCTTTTCAGTTAAGGTTTCAAAGAACTATGAAATGAGCACAAAAACTTGGAATCATAAATGGTTTTCATTACTTGCACCAGTTTTATGGGTGATAATGACCTTTCACTCATCCTGCATCAGGAGGATACCAATCCTGGTGACAGCATCCTTCCTGTATCTCAAAATCAATGGCATAGTGACTGAAATTCTATTTTATTGAATGAATCAAATGGCCAAAGGAAAAGGGTCCAGCCAGAATGAAATTCCGTACCTCAGGTGGCAATTAGTACAATTGTATCCAAACTGGTTATGAGCTTTCTCCAACTCTTCTCAAGAGAACTCCATGATTCATTGAACAATGGATGGCTTTAAACAACAGAAACATAAAACTTCATAATATGTCTAGCAATTTATGAATCAGATATGATCCAATTTATATCATCCCATTGATATTTCATTTTTACTGCTGACTAGCCAAAAAGAAGTTCCTTGTTCATAAGGGTGGCAGAGTTTTCTTTTGTAAGAAATGGGAAGCTAAATAATGGTGTAATATATATATATATATATATACCAAAAATTCGAAAACCAGTAAGTTATATATTATTATTATTATTGGGTAATCTACTCGTTAAGGTTTTTGGATGGACGTAATTACTAATAAAATAATTTGTGGCCCCTAGCAAAACACAACAGCCTACTCTACATCAGGTCCCTCTTCAGCTTTGAGTACTTTCTTCCTCCCTTCATCCTGTCCAACATCCCTATCCTGTTCCTTCCCTTTCCTCGTTTGCCTAACATTCTCCCCTCAATTACAGTCTTCAACATCCCGCTGCTGGTCAATACCCCTTTCAGCCACTTTTCCTGCCTCCATAGGATTGCTCCCAAAAAACCCCTCTCTTCGCCCACCCTGCCAAGTACTTTCTCGTTTGTTTTCTTCTCTGTCCATTTCACTTTCTCCATTCTTCTCCACACCCACATTTCAAAAGCCTCCAGTCTACGTCTATCCTCCTGCTTCAATGACCACGTTTCCGCGCCGTACATAGCTACGCTCCATATCAAAGTTTTTACGAGTCTTTTCTTAACACCCTTACTCAACGTCCCCGTCATCAACTCCCTCGTCCTTGTGAAAGCCTCTTTGCCTAGCACAATTCTTCTCCTTATGTCCTTACTGCTTTGACAGTGTTGGTCCAAAACACTGCCGAGATACGTAAACTGTTCTACCTGCTCTAGTTTTTGCCCTCCTATTTTAATGTTAAGCTTAGCCTTTTTCTTTCTAGAAAATCGCATAACCTTTGTTTTATTAATATTGATTCTCATCCCATACCTGTCGCACTGAATTTCCAATTCACTAAGCAATGCTTGCAACCCCTTGGCTGACGGACAAACTAAAGCTTGGTCATCAGCAAACCTAACTGATTTTATGAATTCCCCGCCTACCTTCATTCCTACCTCCAGTTCTTCCCATGCCTCTTTAATCTTTTCCTCTGCATACAGGTTTAACAGCAACGGTGATAATGGGCAACCCTGCCTTACACCTCTTCCTAACACTGCCCAACCGGACTCCCCGTTCCCCACTCGTACCTGAGCAGTCTGAGACATGTGCAGGTTGCGGATTAGCCTCCTTTCCCTCCATTCTATTCCTATTTTCTGCAGAATACTCATTAGTTTTTCCCAATTTACTCTATCAAACGCTTTTTCGAAATCTACGAAACAGGCAAATACCTCCTGGTTGTGTTCTATATTCCCCTCGATTAATAATCTCATTACTGCAATGGCATCATGCGTACCTCTCCCCTTCCTAAACCCAAACTGCTCATTCCCTAAGTAATCATTTGCCCTTCTTCTATCCTTTTGTTTATGATCCTGAGAACAGCTTTCGCTGCGTGGGATATCAAACTAATTGTCCGATAGTCCTCACATGACGTGGCCTTTAACTTTTTCAGAGTAATCACTTGCCCTACTCTCTATCCTTTTGTTTATGATCCTGAGAACAACTTTAGCTGCGTGGGATATGAAACTTATAATATATATATATATATATATATATATATATATATATATATATATATATATATATATATATATATATATATATATTACCACCTTTTTCTAGGAAGAGAAGAAAGCAACTATATACATGCATATATGTTTGTTTGAATGTATGCATGTATCAGGAACATTGCTAATTCTTATTCTTTTAGTTAAGCACTGCCCTTATTTTTAAATTGCATGATATTTTTCCAATGAAACTGGAATGAATCAATTATGGTTCATGGGTTTCAGAAAAACAGATACACATATGGCAATCCTCATGTGCCCAACCATGGTAAAATGTGAAATCTGTTGCATCCAAATTGAAAACGTATTCAATTAAAACTAATACTTCTTCAGGGGTTCCCATGCTCTGCGTGTTGGTGTTGCACATAATTGAAAGGATTTGCAGCTCTAACAGCAAGCCCTCTTGGTGGCTCACCACTACCTCTTCACACTTCAGTGCCTTTGTGGCATTGGCAAGCATGCTTACTCTCTTGTTCATCGCCCTCTCGTTAAGTCTTCTGTGGCAATTGCACTGCAGTAAAACTCAGAAAGAAAAACAAGTGAATAAGGAGATTAGGGAAAAGGAGCCTAATAGCAACTGCATCACAAATAAGAGGTATGTGAAACACTTACTTTACCTTGCAAAAGGTAGAAGTCAACTTAAAGCTTCAGCGATATTCGCTAATTTAAATATTAAAAATATATATGATGAATATTTTTTTATCCATTAGCAAAAATATTTTAGAACTATTAAATTACATGTTGGCTCTGTTGTAAAATGAGTCTGTAATGATTTAATGATCCAGTCAATGGTTTTTTCATAAATAAAGACATATAGCACCAAAAATAAGTGCTTCTTCAAAGTTGCCCTCAGCTGATTGGTGATAACCAAAGAGTAGAAAAATAAATATTTAAACATTTAATACATCTGGTTCCACACCTATTTTATCCAGAAGTGATAATGTACAGCCGAAGGTTAATGGCTGAACAGTTTGTTTCTGATCATTGAAATTATCCTCCAGGCCCACTCTGATATATTTGTGTAAAATTCATTTGGTGAATGTTATTTGAATGGTGTTTCATCATGAATGTAGTGAAAGAATGTGTTGTCTCATTCCTTTCCTTTGGATTACAGAGACAGTAATTTATTAATATTGCATAAGGAATGATGTCACCCTCTAAAAAACATGAATGTGAAATTTGAGTCAGATGCCAATGCATAGTTTCATAATTTGTGGAGGTTATGATAAAGCTACTCTCAGCTTCCCTTTTACAAAGAGAATCCATTTCTTTTATTTACTTTACATTTTGTTTATTCCTGAAAATGCTAGTTTACATTGATTAGATGCTAAAAAAAAGTCTCTTTTACAGCAATCCTGGAAAATCTCAAAACTCATATATTCTTAACTATATTAAACACTGTGATAACTTCAATTCCAAACTGTATAGAATTCTCAATTTCAAATTCATATATATCCACAGAAAGTTTTCAATTAATGGAAAACCAATTCAAATTGTTTTTTCTCTAAATAACAGGGTTGCAGTCTTGTGGAGAACAGTCTTCATATTTTCTTCAACGGTAGCAATGGAATTATCAAGCATCCTTTACATAAACCTCCCTATTTCTTCAATATTGCAGTGGATTTTCAGCACATCATGCCTCTCTTTGGTGAGTTCAGTTCTTTTTTTCGAAACAGTCACTAACACCCATGCCCGGATGTGTGAATTTCACATGCCATTGGGTTTAGTACTGGGTGATCTCTAACATCATCTACCAAACTAACCTCTGGGTTGATTACTGTGTTTATAGTTTATATGCATAAACTGGCTCCAATGAAAGTGATTTCCCCTGGCTCCCTTGACTACATACCATATCTAACATAATATATGAAGTTAGACTGGCCTTTTATATAAATTCCTTTTCTTTTTATTTTAATAATGCATGTTGGGTGACTGATAAACAGTGGAATCTTTCACTGATCCTCTCATAGCATCCTCCTTGGCTTACTTTTCAGGGAGTGGCCATATTCGTGTCATATGGAATCAGGATTGATAAGACCGATTGCTTCTGTAAGCGGACAGTACCAAATCCATCCCTTCATATTGACGATCAGAGATGGGCATGGTTGGACTGTATTATTTGTTCTAAATGGCTGAGCATCAGACAGGGTCATCCTGGGACCACAGTGGGTGAAGTCCATGGGACCTCAATACTTTAAAAAACTCTACCTCTACTCCATGAAGCTTGGTGAGCAGTGTTTATTTTTTCAAATAATTAAATTTAAAGTATTTCATAGTTAATCAAATAATGTTTTTAGGGTTTGCTATATTATGATAACTTTTTGACCTCTGACACCCACTAATCTCTTGGCTTAGCATTTCTGACAATGGATTTCTTCAGTGTCACTATTTATTGACTTCTTGCCATACTCTAAATAAATCAGTTACAGACATAGTATGTTAGACATCTAAGAGTTCCTCTGGATACATTCCATTATTATAAGTCAGAGAGAAATATCTCACAGTCACATTAACAAACATGCATACTTTCACTCATCATGATGATACTTCAGCATTCTCAAGAAGATTAAGACTATTATATGAATTAGGATTTGAATGCGCAAAAGTGGGGTTAATGGGCAGAGTGACAGGTAGACACAAGCACTTAAGACCATTTATTACTTAAATGTCTCCTCCCATTAGTTGCCCTCATGTTAAGTCTCATTAACATCAGACTTAACATGGGGGCAGCATATGAGCTGAGCTGAATTAGCTTTTTAAAAAAATTTTTTAAAGAAATATTCAAATGAAAAATTTAAGAAAAAGAATTGTTACACAATAGCTACATTTCATTATGAATAAAGATAAATTTTGGACTCCAGGTAAAAATCTGTTTTGTCTCATCAAATTTCAGATCCTCCTACTCTGATTGGCAGTGGATACCTAGGCATTCCCTTGCATTTATGGGCAGACAGAGAGAGGGCGAAAATCCCTGAAATAAGCAACTGTGTTGAGATATTTGAAACTACTAATTTTTCAGTTTTATTATTAACATGCAATGAAATTAATTTAGCATGAAAATGGATAGTGCAGGCTTTTGGCTACTTTAAAATGAATACGTAATCCATTTTGGCTTCATATTTTATGTGTTAATTTTTATTTTACTCACAGCAACAGCTATTACAAAAACGTTTTCTGGTCCTCGGAAAATAAATTATTACAAAATTCTTACAATAGCATGGAAAAACATATTGCTAGATTCCCTGATCCCATTGTTTTTCAAGTTTCCATATATCTACCATCAAAATGTTCCTTTAGCATGCAAGTGAGGCTAACCTCTGGCCTTCATTTCACTCTACATCTTTCAATGAGTAGGTTCACTAGCAGTGCAGTGGCCTACTCTATCTTGTAAGCCCCTAACCTCTTAGAAATGTATTTCTTTCTCATCTCTTGCAGAGAGTCGATCACCTTAACTATCATATTTTACCATAAATAAATTATAGCAACTTGAGAGGACTGGCAATGAAGAATTCTATCATTTGCCATAGAGTTTTTTTCTGATTCCTGTGGGCCCCTACGTATGAGTGGAAGGGCAATACCAGCTAGAAAGTTTTGCCCTGATTTTCCCAGCATTCTCTTATCTAAGTCATAAATGCGATTAGATTTGAATGTATTTATTTCATAAACATAATGATATTATTAGTATAATGATGGTTCAAGATGTAGTAAACATTCCACTGATTTTATTTCTAGTTTGGTCAATTATCCAACCTCTTCCTGTGTAAATGAGAGACCTGTTATAAGGAATATAATACATGGCAGATATTCAAATATCAGCCCTTCAATCTCCATATTTGTGTTACAAGAAAGACAAATCATTCATGATTCATCAAAATCCTGTTTTGGTAAATATATGTAAAGAATTTTCTCCCCTGAACTGAAGTCTCTTCCATTTCTTCATTCACCTGGGCGATTCACGTAGGGGAGAAGGAAGGTGAAATTTAACTTTCTCATCCCAAGAATTTTAGGCATTGCTTGCAGGGGCCATGAAATTTAATTACATTTTAGGAAAGTAACTAAGACTTTTCATTTGACTTTTGTGTGGAATACCAAGTCTGGGTTATTTTCTTATCATCACAATGGGATTTACTGTCTATGCATCAGCCATATAAATTGCAATTGCCCCCATCTCAATTTCACTATTGATATTCCAAATGTTATGTGTAACTGAAAAAATTACATTAAAAAAAGAAATCATAAAAGTAAAATTGCCAGAAAGTAAAATTTTCATGGATTGTTATAAGGCATAACTTTTGTTAACAAAATTCATAGTAAAATATATCACATAAGCATTCTCTAAAGTAGCATTGATCACATTTCTTGGCACCTGAAAACTTTTCATCTTTTGAGTTTTAAAGTGTGGGTGAAGGAACTTTTCCTGGAAATTCTTATATATTGTGTTGACTGAAGAAGTACCAATGCTCAAAGTCATGAAATTTGGAATGAATTTCTGTATATCCAGGGAATCCACATCAGTCACATCTGTCATAAGCTGAGTAAAGCTGTTCATATGTTAAGAAAGCTCAACTTTCTTATTTCAAATGAGTATCACCTAACACTTGACCATGCCTTCTTTCAATATCATTTGAATTATGGTGTTGAGTTATGGGGTCATTCCCCACATGTTAAATAAGTTTTGCTACTGCAAAAGAGAGCTATATGCTCTCTTGCTAATATACCACCACGTAATGCCTGCAAATGTTTTTTTGTTAGGTGTGGAATCATGACTGTATTTAGTTTATATATCTTTAAGGCTTTGATTCATATGAAAGTTAATCTAGAAACTTACCAATAAAGATCTTACATCAATAACTAAACCACAAGAGGTAAATCGAATCTAAATACTACTTATTGTAGACTGTCCTCAACTTACAACTCATTTCATAACAAGAACATTTGACTGTATAACCATCTGCTTACCCAGTTGAAATCGGACTGTATCCAGAATTTCAAGAATAGGGTATATACCTGGTTACTTGCTCACCCAATTTACTCATTGGATGAATTCTTTTGTGATAATCTTAATCACATTTAAGAGCTTATTTAATATATTAAATAATAGTTATATTGATGACATTTAATATGGTTGTATCATTTTTCAAAATGAATAAAGTATTACTATTATTATGATAGAAAATGAGGGAGTTGCCATGAGGATTTCAATGAAGGCGTATACAAGGAAGATTTCAATGACGGGGTATATGAAGAGGATTTCAATGAAGGCACATATGAAGAGGATTTTAATGAAGGCATATATGAGGAGGATATCAATGAAGGCATATATGAAGAGGATATCAATGAAGGCATATATGAAGAGGATTTCAATGAAGGCATATATGAAGAGGATTTCAATGAAGGCATATATGAAGAGGATTCCAATGAAGGCATATATGAAGAGGATTCCAATGAAGGCATATATGAAGAGGATTTCAATGAAGGCATATATGAAGAGGATTTTTTCCATGAAGGCACATTAGAAGAGGATTTTGATGAAGGGAGGATTTCAATGAAGGCATATATGCAGATGATTCTAATTGTAGACAATTTCAAAAATGTGGCATTGGTATATTTTTGAGTAATTAACAGAAGTCACAAATGGAGAGTATCTTTGAATTATCATTTTAAAAATTTATTCATGCAATTCCTTTGATGTGGTCATTTCTTTAATACTTGTCAATTTCAACTGAACATTTCTATTTAGGTTATTGATTTAACAATAATGTCATGGTTTAGCTGAGTAAATGATAATGATTTAGTGGAATATTCCAAAGTTTCACTCCCTATCTATTTTGAGTAATTCCAATTGATAGCATATAAAACAATTGTGTTACTGAAAGATAAACAAATTTAGAATCTACTTAAGAGAAGACCTTTTTTTACACCCATTACTTTCAAATTCTTTAATGTTCTAACTTTGTATCCATGAATGTAATTTTCATACCAAACCATCAATTGTTACAAATAAATATAAAGAAATCCTGTTCAGTCGGGTAAAATTTGTCATTTTCTTTGTGCTTGTAAAAAGTTGAGAGAAGTCCAGATTATTATTAAAGTTACCAATAAATTGCAAGCAATATTTTCATCCCTAAAAAGTTGTAAGGAATTTGCTAACATATTTATTTCGTAGGAGGTTTTTTTATTCATTTAAAATAAGCAGTTCTAAATTAAATAAGGTTAGAAATACATGATTATAAGCTGACATGCATGCATGCTTAACTTATGTATATCGTGGCACTTGATGTCATTCCTTTGTTGTCACAGCAATCTTTCATTGCAATGTTTCTCCGCTGCTGTTGTTATGTCTGTAAACTTGCCTTCCTTCTTTAAAGCATTTTGTAATGTGGATTCATATCTACACAATAACCATTGCACTGCAAGGGTTTATGTTAATATATATATATATATATATATATATATATATATATATATATATATATATATATATATATATATATATATATATATATATATATATATATATATATATCACTGTGAACATGCTTCAAAGAGAAAATAAACATTAGAGTATGTAATAAAAACAATGTATTACAATTGCATTTTATGCAAAAATCCAAATGAATAATAACACTCAATTGGAAGGTTCTTGAGTATCTATTCAAAAGAAAATTACTATACTTTAGCTTTGCCTTAAGTTGATTTTACTTTTGAATGCAATTCCATATTCAATTCTTATTTATTTAATGAATTCTGACATGAGTGATGTTAGCTGAGGTAAATGAATATGTGCAGTCAATGATAATACTTTACAAAATAATACCAACATTTCTTGTTTCATGATTTCATACAAGACTATTACCTACCACAAGCTATCCATGATATAAAATTTATAATTATAAAATATGAGGAAAATAGGAGTCATATCAACAGATGAATATGTGAATAAAACTATTCAGCGAACATAAATAATCCATGCCTGCTGTTTTTTGTTTGCTTGGAACCATCATTTCAGCCAATGCCATTGGTCAAAAGAGTGGTTTTCTTTGTCAATTTTCCATCAACTTGAATTGTCATGCAGAAGCATTAACTTCACTTTTCCCCAATTCTTCTGTGGAATCAGAATGGCATCGGTCGTAACCAATACTGTTTGCCAATGCTATCGCCTGTTGCTTTTCCAAAATAACTTCTGATGCCATTTGAAGAATAGCATTAGGTGACATCAGAATTAGGGAATAAACCCCTAGATGTCTTTTGTTACACGATTAACTATAATAGTATGTACTCCTTGTAGTATTATCTCTAATGTGTTTACACTATAGTGAGAAACATATGCTAAGTCAGGACATTAGGCTGGCAATTCTGGACATTAAAGCTGAAAATAAATTTTGCTAGATTAACTGATCAATTTTGTACCCCCAAAAAAACTGAATTCAGTTGCTTAAGGTCTACCTGAAAAATTCACCAACAGAAATCAATGTAAGTAGTGTATTTGTATGGAAAATCTTTTAAGCAAATCTTTTAACCAAAAGTAAGCATACAAACAAAGCATCCATTGGCTGGGAGATGTCATCCATTTGGATTGGATAATAAATTAGCAGGTATGTAATTAAGAGAAGGCAACAGATCCCTCGGAGAAATCAGAGAGAGGAGAATGTTTATCAAAGGCTGTTGCTGGGCATTAGATGTAATTATTATTGTCTGCTGGCTAGTCATTCACATGTTTTTTGGTTTTCCTATCTCTCCCTTATTCTGAAGAGCCAAAGGTGGCAGGTCTTGCGACAGGGTTAAGATTTAACCCATTCTAATTATGCACAATAACCTGTCTGATGGGCTTTGCTGCCATAATCCAAAATCAAATCATTAGGCCCTTTGCCTGAAGAGAAAGATGACTTACCAACTACAGTTCTGCCATATCAACTAAATCAAATCATACTCATGTTGGAGTAAAGGCCTTCCTTCCAGAAGGACTTGATGAATAAATAAATGGGATGTCCTAGAAATTACTTTTCCTTAGTTTCCAAATCAACATTATGACATCTCTGCTCATCACTGAATAATGGACTCCTAACACAACTTCTTCTCAAGTAAATATTTTGTGTATTCATCAGTGTGCAGTCTATAAGTCATTAACATTTCTAGTCATAATAATTTAAGTATTCAGTACACCAGTCATTTCTTACACCTAAAATAGCATCTCAATGACTGAGATGTAGAACATTTTACAGTCGGCACAAAATTGTTATATTCTCCTGCTGGATAAGGTATCATCCTATGGTTCTGCATGTGTGAAGTCAAAATATATAGTTTTCAGTTTAAGAAACCCTTAAAAGTTGTTAATTTTTCCTGCCCTGTGATTTTCAAATTTGAAGCAATTCTCAAATGGTTAGCTTGATACTATATTCTCCCTAAAGTTTTGGATACAGGGAGGTTATGCAGAAAATGCCAATGTACCTCTTCGATAAATGAAGGTGAAAAATTTAACATTTATATCCTAGTGTGTTTCAAACTTCTCAAAATGTTTTGTAGAATGTGATCCTTACCCTGAAAGGATGCTAAGGTAATTAGGCGAAAAGTTCGTTAAGAATATATTTTTTGATTGTACGAGGGTCATCCGGAAAGTAGTACCCGTTCGTGCCGCATGAAGTGCTGACGACGCGAGTAGCCGCTGGACGAGGTCAGATAGCTTCAGTGGCTTGTCTGCCTTCTCTGAGCCAAGTTGCGTGACGCTAGCATTGCCTGTGTTGTTTCTGTGATTGTTTACAATGTTTAAAAAAATTGAGAACGCCGCCAGTTGTGAAGTGAGGGCAGTGATTAAATTCCTCAATGCAAGAAACGTTCGCCCATGTGATATTCATCGCCAATTAAAGGAGGTGTATGGAGACAATGTAATGGACGAGTCGTCTGTTCGGCGGTGGTGTCGCAACTTCAACATGGGGAGGGGGAACACACACGACGATGAGCGTTCGGAGAGACCGTCTGTCATTACAGACCAACTGGTGAGCTCAGTTGACGAATTCGTGAGGAACGATCGGCGCGTCACAATTGATGACATCTGTGAGCATTTTCCCAATGTTTCTCGAACAATTGTTCATGAAATTGTTAAACACCATCTGCATTATGCAAAAATTTGTGCAAGATGGGTCCCTCGCGTATCTCAATGAGCTGGCGGCGAAGGACTATGCAGCAGGAATACAGAAACTTGTCACACGGTATGACAAATGCCTTAATTTGCTTGGAGATTATGTTGAGAAGTAGTTTAAAGTATCCTCTTTCAAATAAAATTTTTTATGTTTGTTAATATTTACTTTTGTGTCTTTATTTCACGAACGGGTACTACTTTCCGGATGACCCTCGTATAATAATCACAATGTATAAATAAACCCAGGTATTAATTATGAAGTCATATCGCAAATGTGTAAAAACATTAAAAGTCAAAGAAATTCATTATTAAGCATTAAGAAAATGAGTGAGATAGGAACTCAGCTCAAAGATAATGATTTAGAGAATAGTGCATCGTTAAAAAACTATTCTAAAGATAATTGTACTTTTCAATTGAGGACATTAAGCAAAATGTACATTTACGTCGTTCTTTAAATATCTAATTCAAAATATTTTAATATGTAAATCGTACATCACAGATGAGAAAGAGATATCCACCATCGTAGAAGATCCATTGCATAAGCTATATGTTCATTGGAAATAAAGTGACCTTCACACAAATTTTTTATCGTGTTTTTTTATTTTAATTTAAATTTTATCATGTTTGATTAAAACGCTAAAGAAATTACAATTGAGCCCAATAATATTGCATTAACAATTAAGTCCCCCGATGTATAATATTGTAAACTTTTTCACGGATCAAATCCGCGTTAAAAATCATTAGGTATCAAAATTTTAACTCCTTCAATGGAATTAGCACTATGCGGCACGCGTAGTTTTCGTCTCTGATATCAGTAAGACGTCCAAAAAAGTAGAAACATTAATATAAACAAATGACAATCGCAAAGCGAGTTGAACCAAAGTTAAACACTTGACGTATTATTCCTACAGGCAAATCATCGGGCTCATATTTGTTCTTTTTCATCGAGAGTTTCATTATAGTTTAATAATTATCAAGTACATGGAAATATTCAGTTACTGCCAGATGGCAGGGCGATTACTCTCAAAGAATGATTAAAATTTGATCGCGATCAACTTAATTACTGATCATTACGCAAAAGAGAGAATATTTACCTGATGCTGCAAGTTATGAATTATAAATTTAATTAAAATTATTCTCCTAACGTTGGGCGGTCGACGTTCTCATAAACTGAATTTGTTTACGACAGTAAAGTAAAGCGGTTCTCTAAATGCCCTGATATAAGGTGGACAGTTTTAAAAAAATGAAATAAACCCATTACGTGGAAATATAACACCGCTTCTTTGTCAGTATACACCTGTTTCAGAGAAGACGAAGAAGAAGACTAACGCGAATCTTATAAACCGGCGTTTCAGAATCCTGGTATCCGGAGAACATGAGATGTTAAGAGGTATCCTCGTAGAAGGCTCCGCTTGACTCCTGCTCCTGGTGGAGTGGGGGATAAATCCCCGTTTGTCACACCCCTAAGATCTCCCATTGGCTGAAAAAAGCTGAAAGGCGGAGCTACCCGCAGAAGTAAATGTATGACCCAATCTCCCACCTCCCCAGTCAGAAATGTGGGGAAAATTATGATAGGCCAGTTATCCTCTGAGGCTCCGCAAGGTACCGCCTACTTGACCGACGGCCAATTGGCATCAAGTGACTTGCGGAGTGATGTGAAGAAATCTTCCCGCCCCCTAGGAGCAGGAGTCAAGTGGTACCTTCTCAGAGAATACCTCTTAGCGTGTTATGTCCGCCGAATAAAAACCTAGAATCCCGATGTTCAGCCGCTATTATTTTCGCGTGCTCTCTCGCTCTTTCGTAATTTCCGCGTTTCCTTTCATATTCATCGCCGAATCCGCATGTATTCTTAGAAAATAATAGTATTTCACTTTATTTTTAATATTTATATCTGATTTAAGATAGATAGTATGAATATAGACACTGTTTATAGGTAGGTATATCTAGTATCTATAGATAGATATTATCTTGATAAATTGTATCAGTGTAAAGATAGATAGAATTAAAAGAATAACAATTTTAATAATGGAGAGAATTTTATAGTATTAGAGATAATTATTCGTGGAAAGCATAATTCCAATCTATCGCCTAATTTAATATTCACATTTAGCGAGATTTATTTTTTTTCTATCATGGAGGTAAAACTCCTTTAATGTAGATATTATTAAAACGTATGATTATTATTATTATTTCAGTCAATGTCGTAGGCGAAACTCCAATTAAATAATAACAATAGCTAAAAAAATTTAAAAACTTGAAATAGGATCGTTTTTTAGTTGATTAACGAAAAATTTTGCAAATCAGCTTAAAATAATGAAAATATAGCAAAATATTACTTATGACTGATACCTCATTGTAGAATTGGCAATAAACATGAAGAGAAATGCGGAAACGGAAGCGTTAGAAAGCGTCAGGCTTGCGGCAGCATAGCCTGAAATCGGGATTTTCGGAAGGTGCTATCCGGCGAACATAACATGTAAGGAGGTATCCTCGTAGAAGGTTCCACTTAACTCCGACTCCTGATACCGCGGGAATTATCCCACTCCACTCCAGCTGACGTTCGTGGCCTATTGGCCCGTTGCTCAAGTAGGCGGATCCTCGTGAGTCGCCGGGGTAACCTGGCTAATCATAATTTTTCTCCACATTCTAGGCCGGAGTGTGGGGGGATATCACAGGATTGGCTGACACACTTTAATTCTGCCATTGACTCCGCCTCTCCTGTTCCTTTGGCCAATGGGGTACCTCTGGGACATGAACGAGGGAGGGTAAAATAGACCGAGGCAGCAAGAGTCAAGCAGGACCTTCTACGAGGATACCTCCTTGCATGTGATGTTTGCTGGATACCAAGCTTCTGTAAAGCCGGATTTTTGAGATTTTTCGACGTTCTTTGCTTTGCGTTCTTCTCTTTAGTGCCTAAATAGCGCATAAAAGGGATTGGTTGTATTTTCACTTATTTCATTTTTTAATTTATCAATATTATTGATCCATCTTTTATGAAAAAATATTTATTAAAAATAAAGTGTTTGTGATGCGAAAAGTGAACAGAATTTTGCAAATTTCAGCATGTGGGCTATAATTTCGATTAATTTCAATTAATAAAACAGAAAAGAATTTGACAGGTATGTATGTTGACGAACTTGAATATTTTTATGGCTTTAACTATATTCCTCCTGGAAATCAAAAGTTTACTACTAACATCGCCAATTTGTTATAGTGGACGTACTATCGTTGCAGTCTTATGTAAATATAGCTCTTTATTGGGACTTCCTACTATGGTATAGTGGACGTACTATCGTTGCAGTCTTATGTAAATATAGCTCTTTATTGGGACTTCCTACTATGGCTGGCATTTCCTCTTTAACCCTCAAGGATAATTCTATTATTTGTTTTAAAGGGACAGTCTTCTAAACAAATAACACCCATTTCTTCATTTTTTTTAAAGTTGAATATTTTTTAATTTGCGTGGAATAACTCTTTGGCATATCTTTTCTTTTCATAATATTTACCAATATATATGCAAATGTAGATTGGCGATTTGTGCCCCCATATTATAAAATTAGAAACAGTATACATTATTAATTCACTCATAATCTTACTACCCTAGTATCCTTTTATGGTGAGAATCCTGTCTGCATAAATATTAAGAAAGTTCTAATCCAACTAGAAAAAACATTTTCACTATCTTTATATTAGTGACATTCAGTGGCAGTTTCCTGTTTAGCTACAAAAGGTCCAAATCCTATATGCAAATACTGAATCATGTCCACTCATAATGAAATTAGTTTACTAGTAATCTCTAATTAAAAGATAACGAGCTGTTAATTCTCAAAAGAAATTTGAAGGTGGAGCACGAATGTAATGTGAATAGATTGCAACGTAAAGTAATTCGTACATTTGATACTAATACAATTTATTATCTTCTTCATTGCCATGAATACAAACATGATTTATAGCCCAATTAGTAGACTGCCTGCAGCCCTACCTAGTACCTCCATAGGGGAGGCCTTCCATAGGGAAGACCTCTTGGTCAACAGGATGAGGGAGGGCAAGGAGAATCAAAAAACCTAAAATAAAAATAAGTGTTGTGGATCAGTAGAGCAGTCATACATTACACCAACATCTGGGAAGAGCCTCCAATGAACATTCTCCACAGTCTATTTTCTTAAAGTTTGGTGCCATCTCTAAAAATATTCTCACATACTTTAATGGTGTTCTTCATTCCCTCCTCTTCAATTATGTCACCCAGTAACCAGGTGGTTTATCCTGATGCTTATTCCTGTAAAAGAGATGGTCTTCCATACTAAAGGTGGACCATGATATTTTTGTCCATTTCTTTTTGTGAATTTCTCAGATTCAGGCCCTTCAACAAACAAAGTGAAAACCTTTTTTTTTTGAGAGAATAACATTGAATTAAATGAAAATGATAAGTAAAACTTATTTATTTTTAATCTTTAATATCAAGAGTCACCAACCTCATTTACAGACATTGTGAATCACTGTTTGCAACAGAGTAAATGCAAGAGGGAGTATGTAATAATGGTCATATATAGATTGTAACCTGTAAAATTGTCCAATTATAAATAATTGTAATAATATGTAATAATAGGGAGTAATTCAAGTTTGTTCAGAATATTAACAGCATAGCAGTATTAATTCAGATCCCTATCTTAATACCTACTTAAGAATCAGGAAAAAATACACTGCCAATTATGAAATTAAGAAAATTTGAGGGACAATTCAGTATTTTAATGCTCATAAGTGCATTCTACCCCTGCGTTGAATAAGTATTAACCAAATCAATCACAAAAATGAATTTCATACCAAAATGGGAATAGGTTGTATATATCCATTGAGAACATCATCCACATCAAAAGCACTAAAACAACTGTATAGTTATTCATCATTTATTCAGTCAAAATACAGTATGCAACCAATTACAATGGGCCAAATGATGTTAAATGTTTAAAATAAAAATTTCAGGGAAATATCAAAGTGGTAGAAATGGACACATGCAATACAAATAATAACTAGCATGATAGCAATAACAAATTAAATATCAATGAAACAATCATACTACTTAGAAGTAAGTGTTTATGGTATTATGGTGACTCCAGTCACATCAGCCCTACCTCAATTGTAGTACACAGATTATATAGTAAAAGCAGTACTGCTTTAAATGCTATTCTGCCGCTCTTCATTCTTTGAACTGCAACTGGAAACACCATCTGCAGTTGCAATGCAACAATTACATGTAAAACTCATTCGCCTTGACCAGGTATGAACCCGGATCCCTCGATGTCTGGCCAAGTGCTTTACACTCCAAAGTTTTGAGAGCTTGGAAGGAACAAGATGCTGTGACAAAATACTGTACATACACTACAACTGGCATTTGTAGTCATGCGAGATGTGCCACAGACCACAAGGTTAAAGCCAACTTTTAAATACTGAGGGTGATTTACCTTTGACAAATCATAAAAAACTGCAGGAGATGCTGCAACAGTAACTTTTTAATGGAGTCATCCGCAATATGCACATTGCAATGCAACAATGTCAGAGTGTAAACCATCCAGGTGAATGATTTTTACACTCTGAAATTGTAATGCACATATTGCAGATGACTCCTTTAAAAAAGTTACTGTTGCGGCATCTTCTGCAGTTTCTAGTAACCATCTGTAGTTGTTCCATTAAAACAATTCTTTTGGCATCTGTAACTTTAATAGATTGATTGGATGAACGCACTGACTTTATTATTTTTACTGTGTCATAAAAGTTACTATATATGTACTTACTACAAAAGAAATCAATTCCCATATTATATTGCAAGGTATGTGTGACATAGCATGTATTATAACCATACAGCTCAAAAGATAAATTCCAGGAAATATTTATTGAGATTCCATTATAAACACATCCAGTTCACAGGGAATTGCAAAAATTGAGATCGCTCTCTCGACATTGTTAAATTAGGTTCTACAAGAGGAAAGGAGCTATTTTTATTTAACAGTTAGTACAAAGGTGGTTGAGTGTATTTCATTATAAACCACTGGATTTGTGCCTTATAAGAATACAACTTTTAAGAAAGCACCATTAGTGTGTTAGCCAAGCATGTATGTTACATGTAAAAAAATTATTACTAACATTTTAATCATAACTGCTTTTGTAGTAAATGAAATTGAAACCTGAACTCCCAGGAGAGGAAAACATCCAAAACATTTTATGAAAGCAAATATAAAGTTGGAGAGCATTGGTATTTAAATTGCGATATTTGTAAATACTTCATGTATTTATAAAGTGTGGATATATTTCCCTTGCCATGGTGGCAAGGGAAAACATGAGTGATAAAATTAGCTCAGTCATTATTATACAAATGAAACTTTTTAGACCTTACAGGAATTTTCAAGGTAATGGATTAGGACAATGGACAAAGGCTTGGAAAATAATTGGTCTTGGTATTTAGAATATGGTTGACCAAGGGCATAGGACTTTGAATGTTACAGTTCAAGAAACTTGAGAGAATACTAAAAAAATTTTCCCCAAAAAAGAAATTTAGTACTTATATCTTTAATTTTACAACAAATATTTTCTATAATCTCACT
Source organism: Hetaerina americana (assembly GCF_022747635.1). NCBI lineage: Eukaryota > Metazoa > Arthropoda > Insecta > Odonata > Calopterygidae > Hetaerina > Hetaerina americana. The sequence continues at coordinate 61,004,810 of NW_027287538.1, forward strand.
TGAAATGGCCTTAAACATTGAGATTTGAGGATGTGAAATCTCTACTCATATCCTATGCATTTCCTAAGCTTGGCCATGAAAGGAACATTAAATGATCAACCTCAATAAAAATAAACCTCTTTGTATGTGCCTTCATATAGGTCTTATTTGTATTTTCATTCATAGGGATCATCATTGTACGTGTTTTTGTAGAGGTTCTCTCCAAGGTGAATTGACTGGTTTTCCAGCCTCAGTGGTTGTGGGTTAATGGTCTTTCCTGGCAATCTGGGGGTCTTGAGTTTGATGGATTTTCCTTCACCTAGTGCTTATATGTCTGAGTGCTTTTGAATTGGTACCAATGAAAAAATATATTAATGTATTTTTATCCTGAGAGAATATATTCATCAGCTAAGAAATAATACATATTCCTGCAAGAATGTTTCAGAGTCACCAAAAAATGTTAGCATAAAGTTCAGTTATCAGAAAATTCTTGTGATTTAATTTCAGTTGATTTAAACTGTACATATTAAAGAATCCTCTTCATCCTTGGGTCCATTACAGGAAAGGAAACACAGAGAAGTTTGAGCCATATACCAGGAGCAGCATCACCATGATTCCATCTTACATGCAGGTAACTTATACAGTGACTTCAAGGACGATTTGAAAACTAATTACATGCTAGCAGCTCCAATAGCATTCAGGGCCAGAGACATGATGGGGCCATAAAAGTCAGGCAGACTTTTTCCTGGTTTTCATCTAACCCTGGAATCAAGGCGTTTGGTGTCATCCCTTGTAGAAGTCCTCTTCTACATAGTCATCTGTAGATGGGTCGAGGTAATAGATTCATCTCTTACCTAGCTGTTGGGCAAACAAATATCACAAAGACTTCTGCCTCACTCAACCTCCTCTGTCTTAAGCCCTTGTTCCACATCCAGGGCCAATTGTACAACCCAGGGATTAGGAAAAGACACTGCTTGTCAAATCAACATCCCTGTTGAGTCATTGTGGGTTGAGGAAGGGGAAGTCCTCAAAGGTGTGCAGAAAAGCCATGGCTGCATCATCCATCATAGGAAAATGGAAGTGCACATAAAGGATCCAGTAAATAACCCATGGAAGGTTCAAACTGTGAGTGAATTGGGGAAGGTTGTGGACTTTCATACTGCTGTCTATACACAAGTTTGCACACAGAGTTAAAAAAAGGGAGGAGAGCCCTTGATAATTGTAATTAATTAATCTATGAATGCCCAGACAGCATTCCATGGTTATTTTAAAATATAAGATGAGATCTAATAGACATGAATATGTATGTACTATTAGTCCAGGGCCAAATAAAGACTTATCCAGTTAAAACATGACACACAGAAAGTAATTGTAATCCCACATTATGTTGACATGCTAGCCTACAAGGGGAAATCAAGAGATATTGTGTGCTGTATCAAGAAATATGTTTTTGAAATCCTTTTCTCACACATAATACATAGGCTCAGCTTTTAAGCACACATTCATTCAAACTGCTGGATAATAATAGGTATATCAAAGGCCTTCCAAATTTCTATGATCAAATTGATGATCTCCTTTAGCGTCTTTTGACCTTGCATCTTCTCATATAATCCTATTTTGAAGCTCTCAAATGGGGAAGTAGTGTTATCAAAAAGTTGAACTCAATTTAGTCTGAAAGCTATAACATTTGGACATTGACTTCACTCTACCTTCTTGACATCTCAACAGGAACCTCATCATTGACCATTGATAATGCATGACTGACTATGCAACATCAAATCACCCATCAAAGAATCCAAATCATCACAAAACATGTCAAAGAGAACAGTTACATTCTTCAAACGTCAATTCATCAGGTTATTAAAAATCCTATGAGAAACAATAGTTTTAATAATGAGTTAAAACCAAACATTATGGCCAAGAGAAACATTCTGAGCCTGACTTTATTTTAAAGTTACTTTTTCTTGAGCATAAATACAAACCATTTAAAACCTCATAAGACTAAGAGTTATTAAAGACCAATTTCTGCCGAAATGAAGAAACACAGATGATGTGTTATCAATCATGATGTGGAAAAATTGAGATTCACCAGTCTGCTGATGGAAAAGGGGCATTTCATTGATTTCAACTCGCAATGACTTACCATCTTTTGCAGAGTCTTCTTTGTTGAAAATTCAAATGACTTTGTAAATCCACAGTAATAGCAGGGTTGCATTGAAATGGTGTTGTGTAATGGGGTTTCAGCTCTTTCTTCCTGTTTGTGACATGATTCTGTAACTTTTCCATGGATTATATCTTTGGGAATTTTCAACATTATAAATTGTTGACACTATTGCTTTTACCTTCTCTTCTTATCTGCTGTCTTTATCTTATGTGATACCGGTTTTTCTCCTTTTAGACCAATGCCTTCCCGACCTTTTACCTACTCATTCATACTTCACCCCTCCCGATAATTACGATATATAATATGCTCTAAATATGGAATTGTATGTAGATGCTATTATCTGTTTTTGGAAAGGCACCACATTCTAATTATGGGTAAATAAGTATCTGCATTAAACAATGGGATATGAATAGAATAAAACCAACTGTTTAGACTTAAGCATTAGTTTAACATATGGAGGTCATGATTTTTTCAATTAACAGGGATCATATATTTAACGATGTAATTATTCTCAATGATTTCTGCCAACATTACTCCAACAAAAAGGCTGGTATTAGATCTATGGTTTACTGGTAGATTAATAGTATTTTTATGTGAGATACAAACATCCAATTGTAGTTATATGGTATTAAGTATACAATAGGGAGCTAACTAAATGAAAAAAATTAAAGTTTACTAAAAAATAGCTTACTAAAATGGTTTAGATTAAATTTGGTGACAAACCTTCTGCATTGCTTACATAAAAGATAAGAAAAAAATAATCTCTTCATTAACCCTCTTCCATACAATTAAGGGCAAATAAGCAACTAGCGTGTGTGTTGCTCTTAGTAGAAATGCTGCCTTGAACATTTCAGAAAATAAAATCTCACCAATGAGGCAAGACTGTCATTTTTATGATCCACTGACTTTTGGCTGATTAATCTTCAAAAATTTTTTGTGTGTACACGTATATAGTGTTATTAATGCACTCTAGTCTGATGGTTTTAACAGCAGACAGAAATGTAGGCCAAACTGGCGGAAATATTATGGCCAAGGTAAACAGATATTAACAACACAATTTATATAAATCACGATGAAATATTTCTTTTTCCCAAACCCAGTTGTAGGGAGAATGAATGTACTAACCCTGCTTGTTACCACTATTTTACGCTCTATAGACTAAAGGTAGAAGCTCAATTTCCTGAAATAAATTGAAATTTTAAATTGCTTAACTGATCATAGACTATGTGACCTGCATTTGCTCACCTCCAGTTCACCTCTCCTCAACAACATCATTCACCTACCTCCCACCATCCTATCCCATCCCATATCATTCTTCACATTCTAATAAAATAAAACCCACCATTGGCCTATTCAGAGATTCCTTTCTCAGCTTGGATAAAAGATCAACAAACCTGAATTGTACCTTTATAATGGCACTTGTTGTGAAAACCATGGTTAGTAAATAAAATCAGGTGTAAAAATGAATTTGTTTTATCATTTTATTATAGTAGATATTAATCATTTTCAAAAAGTAATGCTAGCCTCATGTTCCTATAATAAATCTACAAGTGAAATCTTCAGTATGGGTACTTAAGAATGCCCCTTATCTAGAGATGTATCTTAGCGTGAAACATTCATGCAATGTCATCATGGTGACAGTTAACCACAATAGTAGAAAGAGCCAGAAAGCAAGATCTTTTCTTCTTCATGTTCCTTCAAAAGTTTTATACATACTTTGGGAAGTTCCTTTTATACATCCATCCATGTAAGTTGCGTACAGCCAATTTCAACTTTGATGAAATGAATGTTTATACAGCAAAATGTAATAACATTTAATTAGCCAGAATTTACTTTAAGGTTTATGCTAAATTCAAATTTATAGAAGTATTTTCAACCTAGCAAACATCATAATGATAGATTTGCTCAAAAGTATCTCATGTGGCGAGCAAGATTTACATCCTCTGTTGCAATCATATCATTTTTAAAATAAGCATTTCGTAATAACCTGTTATAAACTATCATTGATGCCCAGAATTCTTAGCTCAAAAAAAGAAAAACTAACTAAAATCTAAGAAAAGCATCTAACTCTACTTAATAAGTTTTCTGCTCTCACAATTACTGATGTATGATGTTTATCTCAGCCTTAAACATAAATTAATTTTTTACAATAATGTTCCCTGCTTTGCAGTTCCTTTGAATTTAAAATACTTGGTTCAAGCATGGGCTGGATATCAAAATTTTATGGCTATTTCAGTATGGAACTGTAAATACTTATAATTTTCATTTGAATTTCAACCTATGTTATTTGGAAAATTAGAAATCTTTTCAGGTTCACTTAGAATTTTTGATAGATTGAGAAAATGTTATTTCTTCTATTCAATAGGCTATTAGAAAATACGAATGCATTTTATTTTAAACCTTTTTCCATACTGTACCCTATGGAGGGATTATCCAATTGCAAGCAGAGTACAATTTCTTTTTGACCATTTATTTTCAGATGTTAAAAAGATCTTACTTTGCAGAGGGTAATTACGAATATATTTTAGGAAGATATAGAGACCATTTTCTTAAAGAAAATAAAGTTCGATTTCCAATTTTACATTTAAATGCTTATATGCCAAATGACTTTTGATTTAAATTATAAGGGTATTTCCAAATAATGGAATGTCTATTTACATACCCAACTGAAGTGTCCAACCATTTCAAATCATTGATATGGTGAAAATAATCAAATTACCTTAAAAATTAAACATCCTACCAACAACTCACACCCATTTCATGAGAATACAGGTCTAATTCAAATCTGCTTGGAATTATAAAATTCAAATTTTCTAAATAAAAATATTCAATCAGGTGAGGACAGATCTTGTCCCAATCCTGGTATTTGGTTCATGGGACCATATGCCTTGCCCAGCAGTAGAAGAGTCTAATTTTTGTGGCCTTCATCACATGAAATCCTTGCAAAGAGAAGTCAACAGAAGCATCACAGAATATGTGGAAGAGGACTGAGCCAGTGAGGATAGGGACTTGGAATATTAGGACAATGTTGAGGACAGAAAATGAGTTAATATAAAGAGAGATGGAATGAGCAAATAAAGTCTGCAATGCTGTGTGAAGTGAGATGGTAAAGTAAGCATGGGAAGAGAGCCAGTGAAGAGTGGCAATAATATTGAATAAAAAGGGTAAGAAGAAACATAGTAAACATGAAGCATATTACACTGTTACCAGAAATAATTTCCCAAACAGCAAACTTTATTGCTGTCCCAATATACATGACACCAAGCAATGTGGGAAATGGGAAGACATCAAAGTATCAAACAGTTAGTGGAAAATTTTGTAGGTTTTCCTGGAAGGAAACATTTGACTGCTGTGGGGGAATTGGAATAATATGGTAGGCAAAGGCAGAGATGATGCTAAGGTTAGGAGCTACAGTTAAGGAATAAGGTATGACCACATGAGGAAAATAACACAGTTCTGCAGTAGAAATAATTTATTCACAATAAACACTTGAGTTAGACCCTACAAAAGATATAGGTGTGCATGGAAAATTTCCAAAGGCCGTGAAAGGAATCAGTTAAGCTGTACATACTATAATTTGGCACAGATTTTGGAGCAGCATGAAATGGATCCAGATTTCAGCCCTAAATAAGTGTATTTTCAAATTAAAGAGTATAAAACAAGAAGGACAGCTGAGGACATTAAACAGAATAACAAAATAGGTATATCAGTGAGCTGCAGAGAAAATTATGAATGAGGAAAGATAGGTGGGTAAAACAGAAGAAATATGGGAATATATCATTATAGGTATAGTGAAAGCCACAAACAAAGCTATAGGAACAGTAAATAAAAAAAGGGAGGAAAACCATGGATTACAGACGAGATGTTCAAAAGCATAGGCAAGAGCAGGAAATGAAAAGATGTAAACACAGATTTAGGTAGATGGAAATATAAGGAGTTCAAAAATAAACCGAAGCAGGAAACAAATAAAAGCTAGGTTGAAGATGTAGTGCGATGATATGAATTATTACCAGGAAAGGTAAAATGAGTACATAGTTTGGAAAGGTTAAATATCTATCCGGAGATAAGGAGGGAAAATTCTAAAAAACATTCAAAAAATCAAAATATTAGTATTAGTATAAGTGAACCAGGAATGATTCAAGGATTATGTCAAGAATCAGTTTGGGATCCTTATTTTGCCAGGGAGATTAAACAATTGGAAAAATTTCAGTGACTAGCCGCAATATTTTTAATGGGAGATTTCATGGGAAAGGCTAGTGCTACCGAAATGTTGAAAAAATCAGGCTGGGAATCACTCGACTCAAGGAAAAAGAAAGCATTAACCAATCATACTTTGGAAACAATGCATAGAAAGGTATTACAGAAAGGTTGGAAAAGCCCTGTTATCTAGGGAGGAAAGGCAATGTAACTACTTTTATAACTTTTTAAAAAACTACTTTAAGATAGATCTGTAAAGGCATTATTCTAACATAGGAAAACATTCCTTTCTAAATTGCGGGATAGAAGATTGGAATTCTCTATCCTAAAGTATCTTAGAACCCTTTCCAAACCATGTTGGAATGTTTATGACCAGACTGAGAAGAAATTGATTCATTTTTTGTGAGAATATGTTTCTTATGTCTCTTTATACATGCTTTACTTCTTGTAGGAGTAATATTTATAGAACTTCTTTTTTTGCCACCTCATGTTACCACCTGACCAATTGATCAACTATTGCATTAATATTAATAATGATGAGAATATGAAGTAGATGAGGATGCCTTAGGTCCAGCCTTACTTGATAGAGAGATAGAAAGGACATTAGGGGAATGGAAATCAAATATGGCCATGGGATAAACAACAGTCCTACAGGACTACTTAAAAGTTAGAAGAACATGGGAGTTTTCATTGATTAATTAGTAGAATTTATGAGGGAGTAACTGGCTAGAATATTTCATAAGATGAGAGTTAGTAGCTATTCTGAAAAAGGGAAAGACTACCTAATTTGCGGATAACAAAACAAGTTATATTACACTTGCAACTACAGTGTTACTCAGGGAAATCAATAAGAGGATAGAGAGGGGAACATATTATTACTCAGGGATCAGATAATCAGTTTTGTTTCAGATAGAGGAGTGACAAACATGATACCCTGGCAGCAAGGGTGGCACTAATAAATAGGAACTTTGAATAAAATCAGGATGTATCTGTCTGTTTAATAGATTGCAAGAAGACTTTTTAATAGAGTGAATTTGGAAGATTTGGATTGGTGGATAGGAGATATTCAAAACCTCTACATGTCTCAGATTACTCAGGTGTAAACGATTAAAGTTGACATAAATATAAAAACACATTACTATTTTCGAGAGTTATACTTCGAGTTAATATAGCGTATGATTATTGTACATACATGCATATAGCAACCGTATGCCAATCATGAGTACATAAGAACTACAATAATGTGATATTTCTGGTTTACAATGATTAAAGCAATCTTGAATTTGGGGGTTTTTTTGCATTTAGGATGTTCAATTATTAATCATCCTTAAATATCAGCATATTTAAGTTACCCTTCTTGGTTAAAATACTGAGGTTCAGAAACTGCATCAGAAACACTCAAGCTCCTTTGTGAATTTCTGGTAACCATATTCAACTGGGACACTGCAATTGTCGAGTTGGAAAATAATCTAATGTGTAGCTTGCACATGCCAAGAGGCTTTGGACTGATCTTTGGTTTGAATGTAATTTAACTATGCCACTCAATGTTTGATGACTCATGCCATTAGGGTTGTTTTACTCATAAGAATGGTTGAAGTAGTAGTATTTAGGGAAGGCGACCGACAGCTGAGGTCATTTGCGCCATAGAGGATGGACAGGAAAGAATCAAGGGTGGAGAGAAACCCGGCGTCGGCATTAGCCTACTCTTTGCGAAAGACGCCAAGGGGTCCGCAGCTTAACGTCCCATCCGACGGACGACGTACTCACTCAATGTTCCCTCCACAAAGCATCTCAATTAGGGATCGAGATACCACTGAAAAATATTCAACACCGCCGGGATTTGAACCCGGGCCATCTGGGTTGGAAGCCAGTACGATAGCCATCGCACAATCTCGATCCCCAAGAATGGTTGAAGAACTTGGGTAATTCTTCGGGCTTCAGGAAAGGATGATCCTTCTGCAGCAGTTGTAGTGGAAGTAATAAAAAAAAGCAACCAGTAGGACTGAAAATTTTAAGTCAATATCGCGAGTCAAGTAGAACAAAGAGAAATCATGAATGAAATGTCTGCCAAAAAATTGAAGAAATTTTGAAAAAGAAATTGTATATCCTACATTTTATGCAATTGTACATTCATATATATGTTGCTGGTTGCATATAGTATGTGCACTTAAAATTCGATTAGTTAAAAATAAATTGGCAGTCCAAACCCACAATTAAGCAAAGACCCTATGCACTAAAATATCCTTCTGATTACTTACTTTGTCTTTATTATTATTAGCTTACACGTAACACTTTAATTTCCATAATAAATTTATTTTAAAGTTATCAGCCTGTATATAGTCATTCCATTTTTCCATGGTTTTTGAATTAAGCTTGCAAGATGAAAATTTGTTTGCCCGCCCCCGCAGGTGTGTAACTTAATTCCACAATGCTCTAAAAATGACTTCATCATGCTTTTCTTGGTGGTAGAGGAAAATGATCTCAAGTTATATCAGTTCTTATTTTGATATTCTGAGGCAATTTTCGAAAGAGAAATTTCAATGCTATCTTTCACTTTTTACACCTCATTTAGAATATGTTGCTAGTATATAAACTATATATATATATATATATATATATATATATATATATATATATATATGTATATATATAAACATGTTGTTTGAATATCCAAATGAAGTAATTTCATTGATTTACGAATTAGATCACGTGCAGCGGGGAGCTAAATTTGTCAAACGTTGTTATGATAAACTGAATAGTGTTCCCGGATTTATTAGAGGAACTAAGGTTGTGAAATTATGCAAGGAGCGAAGGAGTATTAAGTTACTGATTACATGTCCAGCATAAAATGGAAGTTCTCTTTAGCGATGATGATGAAAATATATTATTTGCCACATCGCACCACAATTGGAAAAATCATTTCAATGAAATTAGAGGGATTAACATAGAACAGATGAGTTGCAGATATCACTTTACCCGCTGACGATAAGGGATAAGAATAACTGCATCCAACCGAGCTAGTATTTTTTCATTCATTCGATTGTGCACACATTAAATTTGATTGTGAATTGTGCACACATTAAATTGGATGACAAGACCATGATGAGGAGATAAAACATGCCAACTGATTAAAAAAATAAATACATGTACGGGATCCCCGAGCGATACGCGACCACAAAAAATTAGAAAACAATGGTACATTATTTTCATGTCACAAAAAGTAAAATTGTGCGCCATTCAAATTCAATATTATTACGAATTAAACAAATAATAATGAATGCAATACATTTATGTCTCTTTCTCTGTCACGCTCTGCCTTAGCTTCTCGAAATGACTTGTTGAATAAGATGAATGACATGCAAATTGATGTATTTATTTTGAGTGAACAGTTTAGAAACGGATAAGAGATAAATTTAATTGAACAGTATCATATAAAATTAGAGTTATTTGCATTAACGAGTGTAAATATCAATCTTTTTTCTAGAGCCAACGTTTCTTTCACGTTGCTGGGGTTTTCTGTCTGTAAACGACAGTAACGGAAACAATGGCAGCTGATTACGTAAATAATGTCCCCCTGTACCCATCTAACTTGATGAGGTACAGCTCTGAATCGATATGTGACACACAGCACCGAAGGTGTAAAATGGCAATTTCGAATGGATTTACTTTTGCGTAGCAAAACAATTCAATGATTACATGGTACCATGTCAAATTAAAGCCTACTTTTTATTTAAAGTAATGATTTCCATGTCACGTAGAGGGAAGTGTGTAAGAGTTGAGCGCGGAATTTCTACGTTCTAGTGTAGAAAAAAAGGATTGTCCAATGCGCGACAACTGCCTTACCGTAGGTTATCCATGCGTGGCATACTAATTGGGTTACTACTAAACGCGTTCGCTTTTAAATAGTGAACAGCTTGGGGGGGGGGATGAGCGAGAGGATGGTGAAAGGGGAAAGGTCAGTGTGTGGTTGGGAGGAGTGTGAAAGAAGGAGGTCGATTGGAAGAGTCAAGGACGAAGATGGATGGGTGTTGGTGGACTAGTAGGGATGAGGAAGTTATACGGGAAGGGAAAGGAGGGATTACCGAACGCAAGGGAGGCAGCGGTGAATCGGTCAGTCGCGATTCAAGCGCGACTGACCGAAGTGAGAGGGTTTGTCTCAAATGGGACGGGTCATGCATTGGTAAGTGACGTTAAGGCACATCCTAGGAAAGAAGGTACCCGTTGAAATGGCCTCGCTGAGGGTCGAATGAGTGCCTTTTAAGAAAAGAGCGATAGCTAGTTCGCTCAAGTTGACCTCCTAATCTCCCATCCCACAGGCGGTCCTGTACACTCACGAGGGCCAGCGGTGACTCCGTTTTCGCCACGCGTTGAACTCTTCACATCCCTACTCGGCTCCCCTCGGCCATTCAGTTGTTGATGTTCTCTGCATATACATAATACCCCGCAATCCACCGCAAGGGCGTGGGGCATTGGTATTGTTAGTAGGTCACCACCCGGAAAAGAGAGTAAAACAATATGCAAAATCAACACATTGATGCAAACCTATACCCACAGTGGCGTATATTTTCATGCATGCAAAAACCCTTTCAACTTACATGCATGCAAATATATATACTATCAAATGACAAACAATTGTACCTTAGGATGCAGTAAAAAATTTATCCTATAACGTGCAAGCTAGAATTTAAAAAGTAAGAAGGCGGAATTCCACTACCACATGGACATGCAACATACAACGGTCTCCTTCCCCAAGGAGACAGGTGGGGAATGTGACCCAACGCTGCAGGTAGCGGGAGGGTCCCTCCCACAGAGAGAGACGAGGGATGGAAGAGGAAACTTAAAAACAGACAAATCAGAGCAAGCAATACCGTAAAGAGCACTACATTATTTAATGGCTTTCTAATGGGTTCATACGGATAGGGTTTTGACAACGAAACACACGAGGTTAGTGAAAGTGCATGCTATTGCATAGACTTAATTATTCCCTAGACGCTGAGGATGGCAGTGGAATTTTTGCTGTCTATAACCCTATAGTTGCTATCCCATGTTGTATGTGGGAAGAAGGAGTCCTTGAGTCTGCTAGTTCTGGCATCTATTTCCCGAATGTTATCTACATGATCCTAGCGACCAATGTATGTTGGACTGCGACCAATTTATGTTGGACACCGAATAATTTGCGAGAACTCGGTGCTGAAACATGCGTATCTGAATGTATTTAGTTAGCTCAACCTAGCATTGAATCGTCTTTCTTTTAATGATCCCCACCCCCAACTCCAGAAGCATTTTAGTGACGCTTTTCGTTTCATCGTAAGATTTTTTAATGAAACGGGCTGCCCGGCGTTGGGTGTTCTCATTTTCCCGAATGAGGCTGCTTTCACTCGGATATTATAAAAAAATGCATATTCAAAACGAGGTCTTACAAGAGCATGGTAACAAGGTTTCTGACCTTAAAGTCACTTCTGCCGACAATGCGTCTAATAAATCCCAATTTTGTATATGCTTACCCGCAGACTACTTATTTGGGTCCCCCAAGTTAAGTCTTCAGTGGTTGTAACACCTTGGTACGTATTAACCATATCAAACTTCTAGGTCAACTCCAGCTAATTTGTAAACAAATCACGTTGATCTTTTAAAGAAACTTACCACCGAACATTTATTAAGTTTTAATGACACTTCCGATTTTGAACACCATTTAATAATGCAATATAGATCCTGTGCTAGAATTAAACGATCCTCATCCCCATATATCTCCCGATAAATCACCATGTCTTCCGCGAACATCCTAATTTCACGTTTTACTTCGCCGTTCAAATCGCTAACAAAAATCAAGAAAAGCAACGGCCCGATTACACTTTCCTGAGGTACACCCGAGGTCACTCGTTTGCTGTCGGAACAAGCGCCGTCAAGGACTACACTCTGTTCCCGCTCTGAAAGAAAATCTTTGACCCAATTCATTGCGCCCTTGTTTATACCCGCAACATTTCATTTATGAATAAGTTTACCAAGGGAAACCTTATCAAATGCCTTTTGAAAATCTAAAAAGATCGTATCCACTTGCCAACTACTTTCACCGAATAAAAGTAAGTCATGTGTGAATAATTCTAATTGGGTCTCGCATTAGAGGGTTTTCCTGAATCCGTGTTGATTGTCACTTAAAAAGTTAATATTATCAAGTTAATATTTCATTATGAAACTGACAATAATGTGCTCCAAAATTATGCAACATACAGAGGTGAGAGAGAATGAATGAACTCTCTTGAGTGACATAAGAATATTGAGAATCCGAGCAACATATTTTCGATCGACGAAAACTACCATTAACAGTAGGATATCAATATTGATAATAATAACTGAACAATACAGACTAAAAAGAAACTGTTAAATTCCCTCCAGACTAGTCAGGACTAGGAACAATCCGGTGAACTAGGCCATTCGGGTGAAGTAAGGGTTGCAGTGTGCTCGAAAGAGAAAGCACATTTCATTCACAAAAATATGAAACATCATACTGAAATACATTGTATCAGGATTGATTCCGACCATGGTCCTTCTTCTTTTATAAGTCTCTTCTTCCAACCCTATTGAGGAGAATGAACCCAGGGGAATATGAGGTTTCAAAAATATTCCGCGATAAATGGTTAACAAAATAAGAATGTTTACTATTTTACCGCGTTAAAATATCTTCACTTTTACCGTTTTATTATTTATTTTACACGATAATACCTCGTGCATCTTAAATTTTAATTACATAAAATTACGGCCAATATTCTAAATCCGGCTCGAATGTCCATGGTCTTTCTTAAAAGAAGGGCAAATCAGGGATAACTAATAATTTTTAGTAGCAATTGATTGAATTTGAAATTTCATCTCTTCAAATGATGTAGTTTTTTTATCATTCGCCCTCTTATTACAAAATAACTAAGAAACACTAAATATAAAGTATCAATCCACTTAGCCCTCAATTTATCCGACAACAACTACGAGTAGTAACAAGAACAAGTAAAAAAATAAGATTTATGATATTGTGCAACGCTTTCTTCGCGTCACCACCTTCTGAAGATGGTATACATATTTGGAGATGGTTGTTCTGTATGCACAGGGTAGGCGTGCCTGGGAAGAAACCAGGCAGGAGGACAGAAAAAACAAATTTGTTAGTTATTCATTTTTTGTAATTTTGTTCGGCATAATAAGATAATTTGAATCTACCACGTATTTTCAACCAGTAGTATATCGAGTTACATGATAAAGAATTTTGCAACAAAATTAACGCATGTTATTTTTGAAAGAATGTTTTCAAAATTGATAAAAATCGTTCATCATTGCATCGGCATGAATTTATGGTGTGAAACTTGGTCGTCGATGCAAGAAAATAGAATTTTACTAGCAAGCTTTCAAGATTTTGGTGAGAAATAGAAAGGAAAAAACAAGATGTACAGAAAGGAAAACAAGCGAAGGAGCCTTGGCAGGAGAATTGAAGAGCTCTCCATTTTGGGCAATGCAGGCAGGAAAAGTGTATGGGCAATAGGATGTTTAAAACTCCTGCTATGAAGGGAAGAATATTGGAAAAGAAAATTGCAACAATTTCAGAGTGTAAAAATCATTCGCCTTGACTGGGATTCGAACCCAGATCCCTCAATATCCGATCGAGTGCTTTGAAAGTGCGTTGAAATGCACATTAGCGGATGACTCCGTTAAAAGTTACCGTTGCGGCATCTCCCGCAGTTTCTTTTGAATTGGAAAAGAACTTCATCGGTGGACTAATGTTTAAAATATTGACTGGCCTTTAATATAGGCCATAATGCATTAATTAATTTCATCGGATTATCAATCGATAAAGACCAAAAGGAAAAGGTCGAATGATCACATAAATCTCCCGAAAATATTACACATTTCTTTCTATGGCATATCGAGCAAAATCGGTGAGTTCAAGAGGAATTCTGCAATAAACTTTATAGGCTTTAATTCATGGGTCTCACATAACTTCACAACTTGATCTGACAATATGCACAAAAAGTACACACTTAATTGTGATTAAACGCGTACTTAAATGCGGAAAATGATTTCAGTACATGAATATTAACGATATACGAGTATGTTAAATATTATCAAATAAAAGTTTTCTCTGATACTTTTATTTTTTCCTCTAACGTCTTAGGAAAAAACTGATCCAAAAAATACCTCATCGATTTATATTTCTTCTAATCTGGATACCTTAAACGTCTATCAATAATTCCAACACAAGTAGTGGCTTTAAATATTCTCTATTGGATGAAATACGTCTTATACGGTATGAAATACCCTGTGAAATGCGTCATAACGAAAGACCCCCTCACTTTGAAATTGTATTTTCGACGATAGAAGAACAGCAATATGGGTCAGCGATCGCATGAAACTTCACGCCTCTGATGAAGCTCTCAATATCGGCGGGATTTCCCAAACCCCTTCGCCCCTTAGGTTCCCCCTTCCCCGACGCATGCAATCTCGCCTCGTCCGTCCCTAAGGGACACCCCGGATCCACTATAAAAACCCTGGCCTAGGGCAATGCAGGCACCATTCGCGGCCAGAGCCTTCCACCGCAAGCATCAGCAAAGCATCTGGTGAGTCTTTTATTCCCTCTGTTCGCACAACGGAGATGGGATTCCCATCAAATTTATCAAGAACGCCGTCCCCTTTAAGGTCTCAAGTCGTATGACAGTATTTGTCGGCTTCAAGTGCCTATATCTGACAGAGTAACCTCCGTTAATATACGAAAACTTTATATCTCTGCTTATTCTTCTCACTTTTCATTTAAGAATCATTCTTCAGCAGATGTACATAGATTCGTTATTGCCTTTGCTTTTGTCGACGTTTTCCCCATAAGTTCTTAATCGAAGCGTTAATGACGATGTAAAATAATCGGAAAAGCCTCTATGCCAAAGATTCCCTAGAAATGTTAAATGTTTGATTACTTATACATTCATAATAATATCTCCGTAGTAGATTCGCCGACTTCTGCTCAAATCATTATTCTGTTTGACTTTCGCAGATATCTTTTAAAAACCTTTAAATTTGATCCTTGTAACGTTTCTCTGAGTGAATTTTCTAGACGAGGTGGTCACATTGCTCTCAATTCTCTTATTTGACTCTTTTTCGTTTAATCGGCATTACCTTATGCATCTTTAAAAAAAACTAGACGGAATTAAACGAAGACGTTCAGGGCATACTCACTGTTCAGTGAATTCTTTTTGCAAATGCCTCCTTTTGGCAATTCCATAACGAGACAAGTTCTTCTATGGGCAAGTCGGTAATTAGGTCACATAGACCCGTCAAAAAATACTCAGCGAGAGGCCTGAACTCTACTGTTCTTTTTCAACGTCATCTCCAATAATATTCATCCCATCCCGTTGGTTTATCTGCGCTCCTATGGCATGAGAATCCTTGGGCTGTTGTATCAGCCGAAGTCCCACTCACTTTTGACTCCAAAGCGTTTGACGCTTAATTAATTAAGTTTTTTAACGTACCAATCAAGAGAGTCTCGCTCGGGGCTGAACCTGGTCGTAATTTACCAACCTAAATTTATCAATTAATTCTTTCCTGCACTAATCGGGTCATCATTTGAGGTCTGGCAATATTATGATGAAGGAATTCTCCAGTAAAAAGTAGGTTTGATTTTCCATTTGATTTGCCAGTCCAAAACATCCTCGATAGTTCTGAATAGGTGACTGAATATCAAAAAGCTGGATTTGCACCTCTAGTCTAACGAAAATTTCATTAACCGCTAATTACTATTTGCAGTCATATCGAAGTAGTTCGTGAAATACTTATATATACCTACCCTCTTGATTTTAGCCGAATTAAGGCACTACATTGTTTATTTAACGATTCCGTTCACTCTCTCTGATACCTACACTGGCGTTCTTTTACTTTACAGCCGAATCACTCCTGCCACAATGAACTGCAGAATCGTCCTCTTCTTCGTCGTAGTCCTCGTCGCCCTGGCCCTCCTCTCTGGGAGCGCCGGCGCCTCCTCCTACAGGAAAGCGCCATTCAACGGGAGCATCTTCGGGAAGCGAAGCAGCGGGACCTCTGCTGGTGAGTTCATCTCGCCTGTGTATTCCATTCGTTCCATCCAACTGACAACAAGATGAGCCCTGAATTTTGTTCTCTGTTGACGAAATTACTCCAGCTCTCTCATTCGCTTTCTCTCCGTACACCCTCAGAGTTCTACAGTAAGTCTAAGGGAAGTTATGCCCACAGGCTCTTTTCCAGTTCTGTTCGCCCACTTGTTTCATTGATAACCTTCGCCCCCTTCTCTTTCGAAATGGAAAAAGGTCAATGAATCCTTATTTTAAATTATGAAGAGAGGAAACTTAATCTCTTTCACTAATTTATATTCATGCTTCCCTATGCTTGCACAATCCTCTCACCTCAGCCACATTCACACATTTTTTAATGCTTGTCTTCTGTTCCTGAGACTTTTAACATTTCTCATCTTGAAAACCCATTCTTCTCAAGGCATTCACTCTTCTCTCATATATGATTGTCTGATTCGACTTTAATCTGTTCTCTCAACATGCCCAAACAAGCGCAGTTTCATAATATTGCCGGGGCCTCAAATTTGTAATTGTTTTCATGGTTCACTCATTCTTCACCCAATGTCTCTTTCCCTTTCTCGATTGAATGAAACGTAATCGGCTGTGTTAATTATCAAAATCAGTTATGTTTCTCTCATCTTATGATCAATCAAACAACGTGCCAATATGACCTTGAAAGGAGAATCCGCAATAACGTGAGGTCTCTACTGGAAACGCTACGCAGAACGGTACCTCAACGCTACATTTATCACTTCACGCATTTCATAGAAGCCTTAATATATACAAACTCTCTCTCCATTAAAAACGAGCAAAACCTAATATAAATTCCTTCTTGAGTCACTGAATGGACTATGGCCCTCTTTATTTGTGATTCCTTAGAGTAGGCTAACAATGGAGGAGCCTTGTAACTGCAATAGTCACGGATCAATCTTTGGGGGTGCCAACTATTCGCTGAAGTTTCATCTGGTGTGCAATATTTTATGTTCCGCTTACTTTTTTGCGAGAATTTTTAAATTTACTTGCTTATTAGTTCATCATTTTATTTTTAAATCAGTAAGAGCTTTATAAAAATATATATAATTAATTTATGATTTTCTCGACAAGGCTGGAAGACTATTTAAATCATGTATGAAATTATTTCCAAACATGAAATACACGGTGTCAAGCTAAATCGCATTGGAATTACTACACAACTAAACCAAAGAGCCTTTTTTTTAATGCCACAAGTAGAACTTCGACAAGTTTTTGGTATATCGTGGTGAATATGACATTTCCGAGACCAATGCGGTGGAAATAGCATTGAATGCAAAACGTGATATTCTTGGCCTTCAATACAAATTAAACATATAGAAATGTAATGAAATAATTGACTTTGTAATTCCACACACTTTATTTAAAAACACGACCAGGTTTCGACGTTGAACGTCATCATCAGGTGATGATGACGTTCAACGTCGAAACCTGGTCGTGTTTTTAAATAAAGCGTGTGGAATTACAAAGTCAATTATTTCATTACATTTCAATATGTTATGCAAATTCCACAAAGTTACGCCTGAGACAACAAACAAATTAAACAATTTGAATTCACATAATTACTCCGTGAAAGACGGAAGTTAATTGTTGGCTTTTTTAAATAACTTTTCTCTCAAGAAAGCTCCGTATGAGTGAACCAATAGAAGAACTATTTTCTTTGAAACTCTGAGTTTTTGTTTTAATCTCGCGTTGAAAGGGCCTTTTTTATGTAGCGTCAGAACAATACGTCAAGCATTCTCTCTATCCCGACAGATGTCGCCGAATCCCGAGTGGCGGCGTACCCCTCCCTCTGTGAAGTCGCCCTCGAGGCTTGCTCCTCGTGGGTGCCCGTCTCGCAGGACTCCACGTAAGAGGCGCAGCACATCGAGGTGATGGATGCCCTCCCGACAGCCGCCTTCGCCGGAGGGACACGGGGGCACCAACCAACAAGTTGGACCAAAAGCCATCGCCCTCAGGTTCCGATCAAACATATGAGCTCTTCGAAGCGGGGCTGTCCAACAACAACATTAAAATTCATTGCAGAGAAAATCGAAAACCATTCATAATCATCTTAATCTTTGGAAACTTGGTCCTGTTTAACAAGGAGTTGATTGTTGGGCGATGAGATGACACGTATTTAAATTCTTATCTGCTACAAAGTTAATTGGTCCGATTTTTGATGATTTCGATTTTTTTTATTTTGATTTATACTGACACAATATATTCGTGATCTTGATCCATTTTAATGCATAGAAACTAAATAAAAACTTCCTTCCGCTAAAAGGGTTAATTGGGCCCCCCTCAATCACTCATTTGAGGCATGGATTGTAAATAAGGCAACCTTTTACGGATAGGTTGCCGTCCTTTCATTTCTTTACAATCAGTAGTTTTAGAGACATGAAACACGGCCTATCGGGATAATGAAGACGCAATGTCATGGTAGCTATTTTTATGGATTTGCATTAAAACCGCTAATGTTTTACTTACTGGCAGAAACCTTATTTAATGCACTTCATTTGCACCAAAATGTAAAGATTTTAAATAACCGAAAACAAGCTATCTCAATGGTAACTTAGATAGTATAATTTTGTTTGAAATAAATCCAAAATTTTGATTATAACTATATAATGACCACAGTACTCTCGCTGAAAAAATGAATTTTGTATCAAATTCGATGTTCCTTAATATTATGTATGTTTGATGAGAAATTTTCTTGGCAATGAATAGGAATAGTTACGATAACATGAGAATAATTGTAGTATACTTATCTCATAGTAATTTTTTTCCCGGGGCATCAGAAAAATTCTAAATCTAACCCTCAACTTAAATTGTTGGACATCCCTTGCATTAAAGTCATCAAGGAATGGAATTTTTGTATGTATAATGTTTATAAGCTGTAGTTGTAATGTCTAAATAAATATTCAAGTACCAAATGAAGCATTTACACATTCCGCAACCTATTCCCCCGATGAGACGGATTTAAACAGCAGAAATAAATCAAGTAGAAAAACCGACATTTATTTTGAATATGTTATGCATTCACCTATCCCACGTACCTCCAGCTTGACGTGGTGGAAGGTTTTATGCGTTATAATAACCCCTAGAACTGACCTGTCGGGAGAAGTGATAATTGCTTCTGGTAGGGTCACCCATGCCTGGTATGTCAAAGGATGGGAGCCAGACGAAATGTGGTCCACCCGGCCGGCGTCTGTTCCTCAGTGAGGCGGCTGCAAAGGCGAATGATCACATTGGGGCGGCCATTGAGTGATGGCGTTACGATAAAAACGCTGTTGAGAAAGGCAACCGGCAACAATCTCAATTATTCACCCCAAGACGGACAATATGGAGAAAATGAATCCTGGCAACTACGGGACTCGGTTCAATCGGCCGTGTGTCGTGCCCGGCAGCGGGAGAGGCAAGGTTTCCAAGGTTTTCATCTCACCCAATGCATGCAAAGCGAAAGGCAGCGGCAAAGAGGACTGAACTGGTTAGAATGGGACTTGAATTTTTAGGATGATGTTGGGGACAGGTACATTAGAAAATATGAAGCGAGATACAGAGAGACGGAAATATATATATATATATATATATATATATATATATATATATATATATATATATATATATATATATTTTAGAGCTATGCGGAGTGAGACGTAAGAATAGCGGGGATTATTTGAGTGATAGTTATAGAGTAATATACGTAGGCTCGGAAGAAAGCCAGCGAGTGGCAATATAGAACACGAAGGCAGGAAGAAGTGTAGTTAACATTGAGCAAGCAACTGTTAAATTATTACTTACCAGTAGAAGTCAAAGTGAAGCCGGCGAATTAAGATATTGTTCAGGTATACAGGCCACCTGTGCATGCAACCAACCATATGAAGGAAGGGTTTTCCTGAAGAGAAACATTTGATAGAGATGGGATATTGGAACGCGACGGTATGCGAAGGAAGATGTGATAATGAGGTGGGGGACTACGGTTTCGGAGCCAGGAATGACCGCGGGGAGAAAGCAAGCGAGTTCTGTAGGAAACGGGTTTTTCATCACCAACACTTGGTTTAGGCATCACAAAAGGTGTAGGTTCACACGGGAAATCACAAGGGATCCAGGAAGATGTCAGCTAGACTATGTTATTGCCAGACACTGATTTGAGTACAGCGTTATTAATTCGCTGTTTCCCAGCAGCGGATGCGGACTCGGATCACAATTCAGTAATTATGAAGTGAAGCGTCCGGTTCAAAAAGATAAAACAGGGAAGATGTTTTAGGAAATGGAACGTAGAAGTATCAAACGGATTGTCAAAGGAGTGTTAGCAGGTTTAGAGAAAATCATGAATGAGGTAAAAGAGCTGGGTACTACAGAGGAAAAATGAGAATATAAAGGGAAATCGAAAGCCGAAAAAGAAACTATGGGAACTGTTAATAGGACCAAGGACAAGGAGACCATAGATTACAGACGAGATTATTAGAAAGATAGACGACTTAAATGGGAGATTGTATATAGAGTGTTAGATAGAAGGGAGTATAAAGAGATGAATAATTAATTGAGGCGAGTAACAAATACATAAAAAGAAGCACGGTGGATGGTGCAGTGTGAGGATATGGAAAGTCTGCAAAGGAAGGGTGTAAATACATGGAGGTGTGTAATACATGAAGGTTAAAACGCGTCACGAAGGAAGAAGAAAATTCTGTGTTAACAATCGGAGAAGTTAGGAAAAATATTAGTTGAACGATAAAAGATCCAAGAGAGATAGAAGAACTGTATGGTAAAGATATCATGCCAGCAAAGTTAGACATAAAAAGAGAATGTGACGTAGATGAAGATAGCTTAGATCGACCCTTACTCGACGGTGAGATAGAAAGGGCATAAAGGGGATTTAAATCAAATAAGGTCTTGGGAGTAGACTACATTCTAAAATGTAGAGCAATCCAGTAGAATTATCTCCTGAACATTTACATTATATAAAATAAATAATGTAGTAATATGATATGTTTATGCAAATATTTTACCTAAGTAGAGTAAACCCATCGCAAAAAGGAAAAATGAGAAATGAGGTTATAATAATAACAATGTCTTGACAAGGCACATAGTAATTTATATATTTAACAACCAATAAATATTATTAATGTTATTAATAACCAACTACAGTCCTGGATCTTTGACAGGCTTGCTCTTCACTATTTCTCCTTGCCTTAAAACATTCCCCAAGCAGTCAAAGGTGAATTGCATGAGGGGACAGCAGTATTCTTTTTAAACTGATTTTCATGTAAATTTCTAAAAATTATTTTATAGGGTGAGTTGCATGAGGGAACAGTAGTTTTCTTTTTAAACTGATTTTCATGAAAATTTCTAATAATTAATTTAAAGTTTTTACTTGAGAGTATGAAATGCTATATCGTGAATTCAGTAATAGTTATCAATCATAACATTTTTGAAAAGCTATGAAGAACAAGTATAAAGAGCAGGACTTAAAAGGCAAATGGTAATCTCCTGCAATGAAGAGCCAAAAGCATACCTTTCAAAATGAGTTTCACTCAAATTATAGGATGTAAGCCCACATCTTCCTCCTCCCATAGCATTCCAGCAAGCTCCATTAATTTTTCTCAAAAACCCTTTTCCAGGCAGAGGAAACAGGAGAAAATTAAGCATGGGATGGGGATAAAAGGACAAGTGCAGTCTCAGAAAGGTTTTCTGTTAGCCTTAACTCATCAACCAAATTATCATTTTTATGGATTTTTTCCCCAAACTTTCTGTACACCCCCCGAGTATTCCAGGCTTCAGGAAACCCTGCCCCTCAATATTAAAAACAGTCTTATTCAAGAAATACAACTTAGTTGAGTAATTAGCAAAATATTTTCTTTAGAAGTGTCCGTAAACCTTCCTTTTACCTTAGATTAAAATTTGGAATACACTTATTGTACTCCATTAATTTATTCACAACATTACTCAGTCGTCTAGCCTTATTACTGACACAAATAAATAAAAATTGTAAATATTGTTGATGTTATTGATGAGTTGACTAAGGAACCACAAAGAATACCAGTTTTTGACAAAACCCCAAGGAGTCTCAATTTTTGATTTTTTAATATATTTCCTTTCTCAGTGTATAATAATTATTATTATTAAGTAATCTACGGGTTAAGGTAGGTTTTGGATGGATGCAACAACCGAATAAATATTTTGGGACTCCTAGCAGAACACAACATCCTACTCTACATCAGGTCCCTCTTCATCTCTGAGTACCTTCATCCTTCCTTCATCCCGTCCAACATCCCTATCCTTTTCCTTCCCTTTCCTCTTTTGCCCAACATTCTCCCCTCTATCACAGTCTTCAACATCCCACTGCCGGTCAACACCCCCTTCATCCACTTTTCCTGCCTCCATAGGATTGCTCCCAACAAACCCCTCTCTTCGCCCACCATACCAAGTACTTCCTCATTTGTTTTCTTCTCTGTCCATTTCACCTTCTCCATTCTTCTCCACACCCACATTTCAAAAGCCTCCAAACCACGTCTATCCTCCTACTTCAATGACCATGTTTCCGCACCGTACATCGCTGCACTCCGTATCAAAGTTTTTATGAGTCTTTTCTTAACATCCTTACTCAACGTCCCTGTCATCAACTCCCTCCTCCTTGAGAAAGCCCCTTTGCCTAGCGCAATTCTTCTTCTTACGTCCCTACTACTTTGGCCATGTTGGTCCAAAGCACTACCGAGTTTACTAAACTGTTCTACCTGCTCTAGTTTTTGCCCTCCTATTTTAATGTTTAGCTTAGCCTTTTTCTTTCTAGAAAATCGCATAACCTTGGTTTTATTAATATTGATTCTCATCCCATACCTGTCGCACTGAATACCCAATTCACTCAGCAATGCTTGAAACCCCTTGGCTGACTGACAAACTAAAGCTCGGTCATCAGCAAACCTAACTGATTTTACAAATTCCCCGCCCACTTTCATTCCTACTTCCAGTTCTTCCCATGCCTCTTTAATCATTTCTTCTGCATACAGG
Source organism: Hetaerina americana (assembly GCF_022747635.1). Taxonomy (NCBI): domain Eukaryota; kingdom Metazoa; phylum Arthropoda; class Insecta; order Odonata; family Calopterygidae; genus Hetaerina; species Hetaerina americana. The sequence goes on from NW_027287538.1 coordinate 61,028,240, forward strand.
TTGAACAGTAACGGTGATAATCCGGAACCCTGCCATGCCCCTCTTCCTAACAATGTCAATCGGGACTCCATTCCCTAATCACACCTGAGCAGTCTGAGACATGTACAGGTTGTGGATTAGCCTCCTGTTCCTCCAATCTATTCCTATTTTCTGCAATATACTCATTAGTCGTTCTCAACTCACTCTGTCGAATGCTTTCTCAAAATCTAGCAAACAGGTAAATTTGTCCTGATTGTATTCTACATTCCTCTCGATTAGTGATCTCATTACTGCAATGGCATCACGTGTACCTCTCCCCTCTCCCCTTCCTTAACCCGAACTGACAGTCCCCCAAGTAATCATAGTGCATAATAATAAAAGCAATTAAAAATTTTACATATAATGCTTAAAACATACTAAATTTTATTCAGCCATGTGACTATTTTGTAGCGAAATCAGTAAATCAAGATTAGTTTTGATCTTGAACTTCTATTGAAGTGGAGTCGTTTTGAGCTGGGTCCAGCTATAAATTACTTTAGGTTCAGGTCCAAATCCATGACATAACATTTTCTGAGTCTTACTTTCTTGCTTCAATAGAATTTTGCCTGCTCTAACTACAATAGCCTAATCTAATCTTAAACCAAACACAACCTGACATCTGACACAACAAGACTACAACTACATTTTCTCTCAACAAGTCTCTTTTCTATTCAGCATATTTCCTCCGTTCCCTTCATTACATCCAACATGTCTCTTTTACTCCAACACCTGAATCTTTTGCCCATCCTTCTCTCTTTTATCATAGTCTTCAACATTCCATCATAAATCTGAATGCTCTGCATCTACCTTTCTGCCTTATTTTGATTTCTCCCAACAATCCTCTCTCCTCCACAACCATGGCTAGCTAGCACTTCTTCCATCAGTCTTACATTCACTGAAGGCATGTACGCACCTTAAAAATTCCAGGTAATATACCATTATTTTAACTTATTTTCTATCCCTACAGAGTACTTCTAGAAAGACCACAGATGCCTATGGCTACCTTTGAATTCTAGCTGGAGGACTTTAACCTCCAATGGAGTATGAAATCTTATTCAAATATTGGATGATTTTTTTTGCTCAAATTCAATGCAAAATTCTGTATGTAATGACAAAACTCACAATGCCAATAGCTACAGCAGTAGTGAATTAGGATGACCAAACCTTTCATTCATAGTTAACGACTGGTGCAAACGACAGTTGTACTAGAGGAGATAAAATCTGCATTTTTCTGAAACACTACAAATTATCTTCAATAAATAGCAGCAGGATTTTTATTGGACAAATAATTATGGTAAAAAAAACAGCATGTGTATGGTATGTGTGATTAGAATAATATATTGCAGCTTAACAAAGTATCTGATGTACAGAGACATCCAAGAAGTTTGTCTTACAGACCAAAGATAAAGATACTTAATAAATAAGACCAATGCAGTGTGATACTTAAGGCACAATAATTACATAAAATATACATTAAAAACCTTCAGATGAAGGGACAATTCACGGCAGCACTAATTCATTACACACATGCACAGGATTAAACATTTGAGCATCGTCAGGTGGAGATATTTCAAATTCACAATTTCCACCTTGAGGATTGATACTGGTGGGCAAAGTAAAATTTATGTCCTTGGAACACACATACACACACTGGACAGTTCCAAGTTGAACGAAATAATGTTCACACATTAAGTTACAGGTGGGAAAAGAGAACATGACCAGCAGCAAATATACAATGCTAAATTGCACCTACCACTAGGGATAAAATATATTTATATCACTACATAAAAACTCACTAATTCTTCACTGTGCCAATTAAATTAAAATATAATGGTCCACTTCTAATAGTTCATAAAAGCAAAAATAAAATAATCAAAATTTACAACATCTCTGCTAATGTCCTTAGTTTAAATATAGATCTAACTAACCAAATTTGCAGCAAATATGCTCATATAATACTTGAAATATATTCACATATTTAACTTGCTCTGTGATTTATACACATACTCATAAAATAGTGCATGACTAGATATTTATTTCGAACTGTGAACCAAATTCATTATTTGTCAGTCAAAGATGAATATTAGACAATTGAGAAGTAGAGGAATTTCACAAAATATATATGTAATATGATTTTGTGTAGGTACATGAAAGGCAAAAGCAAGACATTTTTTCAATAAATTTAAGTATTATATGCATTCAGACATTATTTTTCTTTTAATTTGGTCTAAATGTGACTAATTATTGCAAGAAGGTTTTCCACACCATACAAAAGCAACATTTCTTTGAAAATGAAGGAAGAAAATAAATTAAGGATTGAAAAAGAGGTGAAAGTTTAAATAAATGACAATATATTTTTTATATTTCCTCAATGGCATTAAACCATCAATGGTCCAATGAGCATTTTGAACGCATACAGGAATCAGAAGCTAAGAGAATTAAATTTTTCCCCACACGACTGACTGCTTTACTAAACGACAGTAATCTAAAGAGCCACAACAGATGAGAAAAGGCATTATTGACTTGATGCTGCCAGATTAAATTTTAAAGAGCTTGGCTTCCTTATGGACAAGATTTGTCAAAAAAATAATTTTAAAAGTGTGCTGATATGGTCTTTCAAAATTACTGTTTAACAGGTCAAGGCAGATTGAGTGTCATGATGACAACTTGACAAGTAAAGATGGCTCACATTAAATATTCCATTCCCTGAGTTACAGAAGAGAGAACACAAGAAAACGTGAAAAAACCACTTGTTCTCTAGCATCCTGCACAGGAAAAATAATGGGTTAAAAAATTGAAATGTATGCCAACCAATTTCCATAAAAATCACCAACAAACAAAGATTAATAAAATCAATGATCTTCTGGCTTAGTTCATATGGTTAATACCAATGAATAACTAACTAGACTTCACCAATGTTTCATATCAAATGATTAAACAAAACCAATGAATAAAATAACATGAAAAAATAGATTAAATGAAAGAATCTGAAATCAATACTATCGAAGTATAAAATCAACTACATTCAAATAAAAATTTTATGAATAATCAATCTTAAAATGCTGTCAAGAAACCCAAAAAATCCAATCATTAAATTATTTTCACTGGAGGTACTCAAAATCAAAAAAGATTGTCATTGATCTAACTTTAATATAGTGATAACTACAAGGTAAACCCACTCATTACCATTCTAATTATTATAGTAGATTCACACTAATCATCAGCCACAGTTCTCTTCAGAGCAACAGCACAGGGTACTGACATACAAAACCCACACTTCACAAAAATGTAAAATTTACTTCTCAAAAACATTTCTCTAATGCCTGAAGCATTTTCGATACCTCTGGCTCACCCGAATGCCATGGTAACAAAATACCATGCATATTACCCTGGTATACTTTTTTGAACTATTCTCTCACCAAGCAAATTCGATCAAAAAAGGTTCCTATCAAAGTGACTGCCTGGCTTTGATGGACGATTAAAAAGGACAGCACTGTAGTATTTGAAAGAAGAACAAGGCTACTTTTTTTAATTTCCATCACATTATGCACAAGAAGAAGTCAAAGGCAACTCACTCCAAAATAATGCTGATTCAGTTGACGTGAGAAAGATGCAGAGAAAAGAAAAATCTTTGGCACATTGTTTTCTGCTCATGGTTTCCCATGTTGGCATTATTTTTTGCACTCTTTTTTCCCAATTTTCACATTTAAGGACAATGCAGTTTTAAAAATGACAGAAAAAGAAAACTGCCCGTACAAAATTCACCCTCTTTTCACAAAGCAAAGTCCCTGGAGTCATCAGAGCCACGGTACTACCAATCACAGCACCTGATATACAATATGTATAATTATAACTTTATAAAATGGGTGGGTGCTATGAAAACCCAGGATGCATTTTACGTCGTGAACACACCACAAACATTAACCTCACACATCATAATTTTACTTAAACATTACGTGCATGGTTGACTAATTATACAAATCAGCATCTCATCAATCTAACCCAATATCTGTACCCATGCGTCTACTTTATGTAAAGTGTTGACCTAAAAAGCACTTATTTTCTGAGTGATAAGGAAAGGTGTAGGGCTTGATACAAAAACACTAGCAGTGCTTTTTCCGTTAAAACTGAATATATGTGAGCCAGTCTTGTAACATTACCTTCAATGAAAGGATCCTCTCAAACATTTATTGCTGTTATTTTGGGTGACCTTGAATCATGCAAAATCCATATTTAAATTTCATTACCTATCTCTATCACTGACTTATCCGGACACATCAATGTTATCATTTTAAAAAAAAACAAAAATTAAAGAGACACAACCCAATATATTTAAAATTTGGGTGTTTTGATTCAGGGAGTAGTAAGATACTAGATGTTATAATTTAAAGATTTGCTTGGTAACTCTATTGCAAGCCCTGAATTAATGAATTTTCCAAGTTAAACTTTCTAATAATTTTAATCAGATGAGCATTTCAGCTAGCATGACATGTCTGTGTGGAACGATGGCACTTTGACTTTGTTACCCTTATTCATGACTCTTCAACTGGGCACTTGAGGAGTGCAGGTAACAGTCAGGGCTTAAGATTCAGCCTGAGGGATTAGTGTAGCTGCAGGGGTTAATGGGGAGCAATTTTGGACTTGGCACTCTCTGACCCTATCAATGACTTGCCCTTATACATCAATGGTATCATTTTAACAAAAAAATGTTCTCAGGATCGTTTCTGGGTTATATCCCTAATCCCATTCTCTGAATTTGTTCATTGAGAATTTTTTTGTGTCCACAAAACTTGTCCTCAAGAGTGTGAGCAACAGAAAAATAGCTAGCACGAGCTATCATGTCTGAAAAAATAACCAACAATCACAATCAGGGAAGGATTTGTCGAGGAATTGTCCAGAGAGATAAGGGATGAAATGCATCTGCTATAAAAGAAGGGAGAGAGTGAGAGTGGGGGAGAAAGATTAGGGAAAAGATAAAGACAGAACGATTGCATTTATGGATTGCATCCAGGTACAAGATTCAATATCAGTCTCATGGAATGGAAGCAACTGTTCAAAGTGAACATGAATATTTATATAATAATAATGGTTAAATAAGCACCCCCAACAATCCCCTGCTCTACTCAATGCATTGTCCCATGCCTCAGTTAGATCATAAGTCATGAGCACTGAAAAGAGAGATAAGTTGGCTATCTCAGTTCTTGATTGGATATTACCTATGATCATAGTCAATGATGTTCACCCTTAATGAGAGGTTAAAACAGGGTAGGCATGACAAGCAGCATGCCTTAGCTGTAAGCCATTTAACTCCTTTAATGACCATGACAAATCTAACTTACTAATTTTGATATATTCACTTATTGAAACTCATCTGCAAATGATACTATTACCAATTAGACTAGTTAGACATAGCCATAGCCTTGAGCAAAGCCCTACTCAATTCATTTCTCAATTATATTTTAAACTTAACTGACTAAAGTCTCACCAAGTATTTGGCAATCTTTGACTTGAACCATTGTTTCATCCTGCTTGTTGATATAGACATTACTCCACCAACTATAAAGTTTATCATTATGAGGTGAAAATGTTTCATAAATTTATTGCAATTTATTGAAATTTCATCCTAGACAATTTTGAAAGAAACTTAATACAATAAATATTGCAAAGAGTTGTTTTTTTATGTAACATGCATAATTGTTTTCCTGGAATCGATACTATCTCAGTTTTAAAAAAAACAAGTTATCAAAAGCTATCTATTGTTTTACTAGTTTTGTCATGTCTGAGTCCAGGTTCGATAACATACTATGTTTTATTAAGTTAAATAAGCATTTCCCTAATCCCAAATCAATACTTTTTTGAAAGATTTTTACTCTTAATCTCCCAATTTACCAAACAAATTCACTGGGAATGTGTAGGTATGTACTAATTTTTAGAATAGGAATACTACACCTCTGTATTTCCACTTGACAAACCATAATCTGCTCATAACCCATCTGACTTAACTCTTTGAATTTACATAGTAATTACATCCTCTATATTAGTAATAAATAAATGGATCATGAAAAAATTACACTAAACCTATAATCAAGGTCACCCAACTATTTTACTTTGATCTTAGGCTGATTATCATTATTATTCAACTGATGCCATTCAGGACATATGGCAAGTGGCAGGCAATCTCAATCACCATTTGATTATAACTTCTGACTGGATATGACCTATCATTGTTTCACACAAAATTTGAGCCCTTTATTTAGGAAAAAAAAATTATATAAAATCAAGTATGAGCCTTGATGTACCAAAACATTTGGACACTTTGGAGCAAAGAATTTAGAGACAATGTGTTGTCTTTGATTTTTGAGCATGTGGGATACTATTTACCAACCTTAAAACCACAATAATCAACCCAAAGGTTGATTTAATAGGCGAGGGTAGAGCTCCCCCAATACTAAGCCCTACATGGCATGTGACATTCTCACATTAGGAAATTAAGGGGGGGACCAGTTCCTTTCCCTGTGCCACCTGTGTTTTCTAAAGATCTGGTACCCAAAAAATCACACAGCTTGGGTGATGCTGAAGGGGTGTCCAGGGGCATTACCCGAAATAAAACCCTGGTCCTCTGACCAGTAGCCCAGCACTCTACCCACTGGACTACCAAGACACATTACTATTTATCATGTACCCAAAAAAATTCCTTCAATAGGACTAAAATACATACTGATTATGTAAATCCAATTCCAAAAAAGGTACTTTTTATGCATATGTTGACCAAAGACATCCACCAGACAATTGGCCACCTTACAAAAATGTTGCATTACTTAAAGATGAGCATCACAAGATACATGAAGGGTAAAATATCTTTTTAGACAAATGAAGTGTAAAAGTTTTAAATTAAACTCTTTCAACAGCTCCCAAAAATACCCTTTCTTCCCCTAACACCTCGTGACAGGCTTGTCAATCTGATCTCAAAAAGAAAAAAAAATGAGGAAAGAGGGAGGCCTCACTGAAAGGCAGTTATGCATGTCCATTTAACTGCAATTGATTATCATGTGAGATAGAGAGAGGGAGAGAGAGCGCTTGTTATTTTAGTGTTACTCTTTCTTTTCAAAAGGGAAAGCTAAGGCAGAGTGCCCATTGATGAGGAGACTGCCGCAGAGACTGTTGGTGGTTGGATGCTACTTGGTGGTACAGGGCGACCAGGATGGAACCTCAAGAGCTCAGCAACCGTGATGGCCACCCTCACCAGTCCACGACCCTCCACTATGTCAGAAGCACAGCACACCATTCCCTGCAGACAAAACAAGACACCAAGACAGTCAGCATTAATGCTCGCACTTACAGTTTGGATCAAATCCTCGACAAGAATAGAAGCCCAAAGGAGTGAGTTCAGTAATTCTCCAAATTTCACAGCTCCAACAATTAGGAACAACTTAATTGTCAATTTTTCCCAGTAGAAGTGACTCAAGTATTCTTTTCTGTGTTTAAAAATAAAATGGTTGAAATTGAGTTGAAAAATCTTAAGTACACCAGTCATATGTGTTTTCCAAGTTTATTTCCTATTTATTAATTTAGTTTATTTTTACAATTTAATTAATCATATTCAGAACTTAATTGATATTCAAGGCTCCATGGTTCATACTATGCTCTAGTAATTTTCTGTGAGATGGTAACTTTTTATTCTGTTAAGAGTAGCCATTGAGTTTATAAATAAAGTCCACTAAAACTATGAAAAAAATTAGAATTGCTTAAAATCAGCCGATAATTCACTTGAAGGAAACACTTAAAACAAGAGAGAGATCACATATGACAAGAAAAAGAGTGACTAATTTTCCAATGTTAATTGAAATGCTTTGGTATTTTGTCAGCAGTTGGCAGAAATAAACCAGTAGTATTTATGCCACATATCTGGGCATCATTCTTGTACAGGCCATCACACAAACAGAGTAACTTGTGGATATGAAGTTCAATTAAATATGTACCTTGAGAAACACTATCCAGAATCACTCTTTTAGCATTAATTTGGGATATGAAAATAGATTTTTACAAAGGTCAAAAATGGGTATCCATACTGCCTTTGATTCCTGGCTTTTAGATTTCAATAATAGTCTACACAAGAATGTTACAGTTATAATGGCTTTGACAATAGACATGTACCATTTCTCAACAGCCAACAGAGTGTCCATCTTTAGAACGTGCTCAAACTTCAAGGGCATAATATAATAGGTAGGTATTTTATGTGAACCATTATCATCAGGCTCATGTAGGTACATCATTAAGGTATCACAAGGTTTTATGAAGGCATATTATGTATTCTAGTGAAACCAGAAATTCAAATGTTATATCTCCACTACAGCAAGTTGCAACCATCTTTTGTCACCCTTCAAAAATCAACCCAATTAAATCTAAATAATTATTAGAACATTATTTTTGATGAACAGGACATCACTTTATCTCTCTCTAAAGTATGTAATTAATTAAGGCTGTTTAATGAAGAATAACCATATATTTTTTATCCACATTATCTATTGTGCAAAATTTTTATTATATATTATTTTTTAGTTTCATATGCAATGCTTTTTTGGGTACTAGTGTCATTGATTTGACTGCTGTATCAGCAGAAGCTGTCTGAACTTGAAAATTGTTTGGTTGGTCAACAGAAATTATTGAGGTAGTGCACAAAAAGCAATATTCTGAATCGAAATTTAGCTTTCAACTGAATATATCATCAGCCATAAGCCGATGCTACAAGAGGATTATGAAGAGTCAGTTCTTTCCTAGATCACACCTAGAAAATGGTTTAAAATGCTCATATAGAAGAGACAGTAAATTTCAAAAGAAGGATGACCTGGAGCTCCAGTCACTTCATTGAGTGCCACCCACAGATTGGAAACAGAAAAATTAATTGAACATGAGGCATGATTGATGTCACAAAATTTGTTTGTTGTGAATTTCATGATTCCACAAAATCACCATTATCTCACAAAAATTAACAATAATTTCATTCCTCATCCTCCACAGACATGTGACTTTTTGCTCCCAATGCGAAGGAATTTCATAGAAAACATTTTTCATCATCAGAAGAAAATATAGGAAAGTTGAACACATTTTAAATAGCAACTGCTGCTTATGAAATATTGTAGTTAGATCAATAAAACTTGTACCACATATGCATTAGACTTAAGGTAATAATATAACATATGGTTGCTTGGAATAAACTATGCTAATAAAAAAAAAATGAAATACATCTCATTGAACAGCCCTTGTAAATGAGATCAATGTGAACGATAATTGAAGAATAACTTTACTGGGTTGCCATTCCTACTTGCCAGCTGCAACAGTTGAATCAGTAAACCACTGGAATAACAAAACCCAAGAAGCATGAAATGCTTTTAATGCTTGAATGATGTATATCGTTATATTATTGTTTAAATGATGTGATGTAACTGCTAATCAGTCAGATCACTAACACTAGCCTTTTTAAATCATTTCACTTCATCTCATCCCCAACCTAATTATTGTTACCTTTCCGATGGATACCTAAAAAAAATTTAACATTATGATTTTCTTCGTGTATTACATCTAAGTATATTCTCATTATCCTAAAAATGTATTCACTTGAATACTTGGGCAGTTTCATTTTCACCAGTAATCTGCATTTTGCAAATTTAATATTTTTAGAATGACTCATCTTATTGCAGGAGCTTCATCAATTCCTAAAAGAGTTTCGAAGAAAGTGTCAAAAAGAGTACCCAACTGATGAGGTATGATGTGTTTAAATTGACAAATAGAGTAATAAAAGAAAATTGAATGAAGAAACTTGAATGTATGCTGTGGCAACATCTTAAACAAATATAATTACAGTTAATTATGTAATATAAAAATCTAAATTAGGCAAAAAAGTTTCTCTACACACCCAAAGAAGATGGCACACTTACAAATGGCAAGCTTAAAATGTTAACAATATTTTCATTTTTGAGCGAAATTACACAAAATGTCAGAGAATGAATGCTGTCCATCTCTTTTGCTCAAATAAACTTTTAAATGAGAATTAAGTTTCACTCAACAATACTTTTCATACATTTGAATTGAGCAAACTTTACCTATATTTGCTCATCATGAGTAAAATATAGTGAAGAAGTGCTGTAGAAAGTTCAAAAATGATGGTTAAATCTCAAATAAATAGAAGGCTTTATCAAGTCAATTTTGGTAATGCAGATATCCTATACAAACACACATCATTAAGGGTAAACCTAACAGAGAAATATTTGCGTTTATTTGCGAGGGAAGTAAAGAAGGATTAAGTTTACATCAGTTTCGTAGAAAAGTATAAGGTGATCTAAATGGAATTTAATGATCTCTCAACTAAATCCAAGAAGCACTAATGCAAGTTGAACTGATTACACCAATGTGCACGCTCAACTCAACAAAATTCAATTTGCATAATAAGTGCAACCCTATAAGAGAATTAATGGTGGTCTTCACTTTTGACTTTGATGAAATAAACACCATCTGGTACCAATGCATGATTGCACTGCACTTAGTAAAACCATTAAGGATAGAAATTCATGAACAATGCATTTTGATGACACAGATGAAATGAGAGACACAAAGAAGTCATACTGAAGATTATTAAAAGTTTCATAATCATCAGACATACACTGCAATAGGCAAGCATTGACCTGAAGGAAATATATGGACTTGCCCAGAGAAAATTCCTAAAGTTGGTGCAACTTGGGATGGAGGGATCAAGGATGAGGCTATACCCAATGAAGCAAGTTAAACTGAATCAGCCAGGCGACTGCATTTTACATTTTTATTATGCCATACACACAAATTAGTGGTACACTGTGTTCCATAATGGTGATTTGCATAATAACATAATAAATAATTCTAAAACACCCACAACAAGAGGAAGCATTATACCAAAACATTTTTTACCAATGAAAATTACATTCATCGTAGCTGAAGAAACAGCTCATTTCCATTAAGACCTCAGCAAACAAGGTCATTTAAGCACCATTCCTTTTCGATAACCATGTACACGATGACATATCAACTAAGGCACACATCCAAACTAAATGAGTAGCATTCTACCTACATTGGTATATAAAGTTTTACTTTGCAAGAATTTCTGGTTATTAACCTTAAGTATATCTCTTTTACGAAAAACATCCCCTTCATGGTGTAAGCACGCATGCTCAAATTCCATGATAATCGTTGTCTTGTGCACGACTGAGAATAATTACAGATTCTCTGGCTAATCAGGGATCCTCAATATAGGAAATACTTGAGGGCAAAGAAAAGTGGGGGTCCTAACTAAGCATCACTTTATTGGAACATAAAATGTATACGTTCCCGCAGAGGGGATAATTGTCACATCACACTCCCACAGTTCCCTATGCTCATCAATTGGCAACTGCAAGTAGCAATATTTCCAGCAAGCAGCATGCAAACTAGTCTTCCCTTTCTAATGGAATACTACAAACAAGCAATTGAGCGAACACACACCTACCAAATTACACACTGGAAGGGACACTTTTAAACAAACTCCGATTTTGATGATGGTTTTGCCATATTTCATTGAAAGTATAGGCGAGGACAATGGAGGTTGCACATATTAATCTGAATGTCGATCCTGTAGGAAGTGACACTAAAAGTCCAAACAAAGGCTTGGTTAGAGGTTCAGCGAAAGGAATAAATTTTATGAAATCATGGAGGAGATCAGTTGCCATGATAATGACAATAGAAACATAAGACATGGTGTATTATGAACATTCCGACTACCAAGAAAAAACTAATAATAAACCTCACCGCTGAATAATAATGACTATTGTTGAAATCTCATTTAAATTATCATCTGTTAGCAAAATAAATTAATGTGAAGTTTCTGCATTGTGTGGGACTAAATTTACTCAAAATAATGTACTTTTCAGTAATTTCAGGGAATTTCCTGTTATGTTATCATTAAAATTTTGCATTATTTCACTTCCCACACACTTCAATCATCACACCTCACACCCTGACTTACAATTAGTACCACCACTAACCTAAAAACCTTTAATGGCAACACAATGTCCTGTCCTATACTTTCCCCCAATTTGAAGCCTGAGCAATTATTACGAGAACAATTAATTTAGCGGATGTAAAAAGAATCTACATTACACAAGTTCACTTAACTTCCAGTGTGTGTGCTTAAGTCTTTAACCAACATCACTCCTTGATTTGGGCAGGTAATCAGCATAATTTGATCAACACTAAAGAAATATACGATTGTGTAAAATTTGTCTTTTTGTTGGGAATCAAATTTGAAAGGAATGTATCATGTAAAAGCCAAAATCAGTCTCAAATAAGGTTTGTCTTTATTTTTCATAGGGCTGGGGTGATTAAAAATCATTGATGCTTTGCAACCAGTTTGGAATGAAGTCTGCCCAATGCACAACAAAGCTCATACCTTCCCCCTCGCAGAGAACTACTCCACAAAAATCCACAAGGTTGCATGACCGTATTTATCATGCAGTCGAAAAAGGACAGGCAGAGAAATCTAGCAGGCACTAGCCTTTGTCTTCAAAAAACTCAATACCATAAATGAATACTGATAAAAAGATATACTCTGTACATATTTTATGGCATACAAGACAATTTTTTTTCTTTGAATAATGCAAAGTAGGCAGTATCTTGGAGGAAAATTGGCACAGAGATAGAGATATTGAGAGAAGAATTGTGTTGGCAAACAAAGCATTTGCAAGAAGAAGGGAATTGACTACGTGTATCCCAAGAAAAGACATGAATAAGAGAGTGTTAAAGATTTTAATGAAAAGGCTATTTCACTACACTAATGTAGAGTACTTTTCACTGTATGGATCTGAAACATGGTCTTTGATACAACAGGTTGAGTTTAGATTGGAAGCTTTTGAGATGCGGGTATGGAGGAGAATTGTGACAATAGGTTGGACCAAGAGAAAAAGACTAACTTTTGAGGACAAGGAATGTTTTCCTGAAATGATTTAATCACCATCATATAACAAATGTTTTGTTTGATAGGCTCGAGTACAGCTAACCTACTAAATATTATAGCAAGTAACAATCACACATTCAAGGTATGAGACCACGCCTTTCACTGTATCACCTGCTTTTCTTAAGAAAGTACTGATAGCCATTCAAATTAGCTTGGGTTTGGCCAGGGGGATTCAGATGCATTAACCTATTCTGAGATCAAAACTCTCCACTAGAACCCACTAGGCTACATTATTTTGTTCATTTAGGAGAAATATTGAAGAATTTTATCATTCACTTAGTGAGCAAATGACAAAATACAGTAAATGCTTATTTTTCTAAATACCCCTTTCTGAAATAGGGGTATGTTGGGTTAAGAGTATGTTTATAGGCTAAGTGGAAGAAGAGACGATTTGGTCTCTAAATAAAGACCTCTATACAATGTCTTGTATGCCTAAAATATGATGGATGGTGACAATGACATCATAAAAACATTTTAATTTTCCCTTACAGAGGAATTTAAACCTAAATAATTTTGCACATTTCAAAATCCCCAACCAATTCTCACTGTATAATAGAGTCCAATTTTCAAAAGTTACATATTTTTCACATTTTCAGTTTTCTAACAAAAAATCAACTATTGTCCTGAAAAATCCTTCAGAAGAAGACAAATATTAGGAAAAAAATTTTTTAAAATCCAATTAATGTGAGAGGATATAATATATTGAAACAACTGCTAGAGGCAAATCGATTTAAGATTCCAATTCAAAGTGTTCCAAATGACTTTCATGCATCGTTGATGATTGTCTAAATAATACCCTAATGCTGTCAATGACAGTAAACAGCATTTCAGCAGAGGCTGGGACAAATTTGATCACTAAGAATCTTAGTGGTCTCTAGGGCAACAGTATCACAACGGCAGGCATTGTCAATTGGTCCCTAGATGCCAAGAAAAATGAATTTAAATTTCCCTAATAAGTACAAATTATTCCACATTTAAGTGTTATGCTTCACTTAGCTGCCCAAAGAATTTATCCACTTCCAAAAGAGCTGCACCATTTATTATTATACACAGTCAGATTCCCACTTCCCATGGTTAAAAATAACACATTATTTATATGTGTAAAATCATGACTGAGCAACACTCACACACACACATATATAAAAAAATGAAACAAATACTGACATTAGTAATTGTAATTAACAACAGTAGGAAACCCCTAATACCAGGGAATAGTGAAGTGGGAGACGATTAATACTATGGTGGTATGATTACTGATGACAGGTGATTTCACTGTAATAATGGCACAGAGAGATTAATTCAATTCACCCGACAAGATTAAAAATGATAGCATCATTAAATGCTTTTAAATGACTGCAACAGAATTGCAACTGCTTTGGAGAATTAAAAGAGTTCCAAAATTTTACTTTAATAAAAGCAACAACTTGGAAAATGTAATGATCTACAACTACCCATCTTAAAAATGAAAAATAGGTACAACATCAGATGCTCAAAACAAAATAAAATTTGTACTTGGAAGTTTGAAATGTGACCAGAAACATATTTTGGCAAGATTTAAGACAAACCTATCCACGTCTCCAAAGTGAGGGATAGTTTCTTTGGAAAAGCTACAACACAACGTCAAATAAATGACAATAAAACAACTAATAGAAGAATATAAAAAAACATCAATTTTTTTAAAAATCCCAATTCCAGTTACTGAAATCAGGAATCTGAAAGACTAGTAAAAAAAAACGATAGATTCCATTCCTAAAAAATCTAACTAACAGCCATACATTCATGCATACTCAAACTGGATGAAGCCTGAAGAATAAAATGCATTTTTTCTCCAGAGTTTTCTTAACGATTATCAATGCATTTAAATACATCTATCACCGTTGTTTTGCAGTAGAAAAGGAAGAAAAAACCGACAATGTACACATGTAGAAACAATTTCATTATGAAACTGCATTAAAATTTTTACGCTCATACCTGATGATAAAATAAATTTCCAAAATATGAAAATCTAACTATCAGTTATTTTTTTTCTTCATTGCTCAAAGAGGCAAACTGCCTAAAAATTTAAGGCACAACATTTTTACACGCCCACTCTGTAATATGTACGATAGTCGCAAAAGGTTTACAAATGTGACCATGAGCATGCGCACACCCACAGGAAAAGAGACATTCTCACACAATTATGGTCTATAGAATGACTTCCTTCCGCAAATGTTTCCCTTTTGCTTAAACTCAAAACAACAGCATGCCGATAATGTCGCCTTCTCAGAAAGAGGACAAAATTTCACAAACTCGCAAATGAAGATCACAACATTCCTAAAAGGCAGGATTTTTTTTAGCATCTTGTGTTTAAGAAACAAATATCGCATAGATTTCATGATATTCAAATGGTAGCTTGAAAAAGAATTGTTGTACAAACTGTCAAATTTGTCCACGACCTTGATAATAAAACAGTCCATGTAAAAAAGAATGCAGTAATGTATGAATGCACAATCATTCCACTAACATGAATAATCAAACGAGAAACAAACCTTGATAAGTAAGAGGCAAATGAAATCATGATAAGAACATACCAATCTAGTATAAACAAGGAATTTAGCCTACAGGCTTCAGAATCCATGGCAAAAATGCCTAATCTGGTATCAGAACACTTGCGTCATTTTACCCAACAGAAGATTACATCAGCTGTTCTACAGTTTAAATGATTACCTTTGGATGAGAATAAACATCAAACATTTTAGAACAGATAGCAGGCATTTCAGCTGTTCAAATGCAAATATTTACATAAAATATCCACGTAGACAAATAAAACTTTTTTTTTCTAAATGCATTCCTACCAGGCAAACTGATGAGAATCTATAAGAATATTAACTTAAGACTTATAAATAATTTACATCGTGCATTCAGAGAGTTGCCAATGCACAAGATTATGACTTTGGATATATTTCTCAATCTAACAATAATGAATCCAAACAGTAGCATTACAAAAAGTGCTTCTAAAAATTATGAGCCAAAAAATATAGAGATAGTTCTGCCATAACCTATTGTAAGCTTGGGGAACCGCACGGTTTCACCTCAAACTGACAATACTATGACAACTCTCAAAGATACAAATATTAACCACAGAGCTGATGCTATAATTAGATACCAGCAATAGAACTGGCTTACAAATGAAATTGATTGGAAAATGATTTACCCCTATGTTCACAAATTGGGCCTATATGGAACCATATGGATGCATGGATAATTATTAACATAATCAATTGCAAGATTCAGATTGTTAGAATCACACTGAAAATTGATTGGTGAACTAGAGAGAAGAGTTAGCCCAAAAACTACCATGAAAGATTGATGCATTGTCAAGTTCTGCGAGGTTCACCAATAAGTTCACATACATCCAGTGAGGCACCCTTATGGGAAACAAGACATTGATTTCCCCACTGTGACCTCACGCCTCGAGAAAGAGCAAGCCTCTATCATTCAGAACCACTCACAGGGACTGTTGAAATGCTCCTTTAACAAAGTCACAACTGTATAATTGGCCATAAAAATAAAATTAGTAATGCACAACAACAAGTAATACTGCCTCCTAATTGCTCTTTGAAATTAAGTTAACAGAATGTTTGTACAGACAAAGACTAGAATAAAAACTGATGGTTCTGCATCACCAGAGAAAGTGAAAGAGAAAATGACTGTACAATAGCTTAAGGAAAATATGCAGAACACTAAGAGTGATTCCAGTCACAGCAGAGAAATAGGAGGGGCAGTAGCGCCAAGCAATGAATACATTGTAAATGGCTATGGCCTTCAAGATTCTTTGATGAAAAATTGAGGAACGTCACACAAACTAAATGAAAGAAGTTTCCACATAAGTTTAAATAGCCCATCTGGACCGCTTTCATTATAAGGGATGTGTAAAACACAGTGCAATATTATCATATTCTGAGTTCTAACAGACCAGTAAACCGGGGAAATGAGAACCCAGAAATCCTGGGAACCACTAGAATTAACATAAATTCAATTTTAAGTATTCCTGTTAAATAGAATTTGCAACAACCCTGTTCCCTCCAATTTAGAAAAAAACCTCAACCCTGAGGCCTCCACATATTATACAATTAGCACTCGCCCCTTTACTGATAAATGTATATGATTGATGAAGCACAATTTGGAAGATATTCCTTAGATGCATTTGTCAACAATACTCTTCCATAGACATCACCCTGACAAATATCATCATGACCTCGACATCTTTTTAAATCATGAGAAGTAAGTGGAAATGGATGGATCAGAACATGAATAAAATATTAAACAGCCATTTGAAGGCAAAAGAAGTGAACATTTAGAAAATGTGGAGGGTATTACCCTTTAGATCCTCCATTTTGAATGCAAATTATTATAATTCACACCTACAACCACTATTTTTGGCCAAAAGAAATGTTTCAACGTTGTGATTATGTACCCTAAGAAAGGCCCCAGAAGAGAACTTATTTTTGACTCTTAGGTTTATTAATGTATTGTCCTAACCATTGAAAAACATCTTTTATAGATGCCTTCCAGGAGTAATGATTCTTATGAGAAATGAAATGTAATTACTGAAATTAAAACTTGAATCTTTTGCCCATACAATAAATGGATGTCTTTTTTTCAAAATACTGAATATGAAGATGTACTTGGTCCAGAGAAAATGATTTTTTTAAACACTTTCTTGAAAATACTTTCAGGAATGAGGATACTACAAGATGGTTTACCATCTATTAGAAATTGCTGCACTGGTCCAGACCTAGATTAGGTCTCATTTCACTTGGACAGTCTATCTTTTTTATAAAAATCAAGATTATTGCCACTTAATAATTAATCTTTTCAAAAGGATTTATGTGGTAACTTTTTCATTTAGTCAGTAGATAATAAACTGGGAAATTTCTTTCGGCAGTAGTTCTGAAAAGAGCACCATGCTATGAAACAAACCACTGAGTGCTCGATAACTTAAATCATTGAAGCTTCCTCAGATGTGCATTCATCACTCCATTTGCAAAATCATGCAGTCAACGCCTTTAGTAAGCAATTGCAAATAATACATGCCAACATCACCATGGATTGAATGCACATGGCATTTGTGAGCAAAATGCAATACTGAAGGAAGGCAGTATCACAAAAGGGAGTCATATCAACCATTTTCTTTCCACGTACATTTTTCCAATTACACCCTTATGTTGAATAAAATGTAGGCCAATCAAAGAGCAGCATTTGAATTTCAATTACTGCTCTTTTTACAAGAATCTTTAAAATATGACAGCAACTTTATATATCACTAGCCACTGATTTCATCAATGCTTCTAGACAATAATGATCACACCTGAGGGATATAAATACTACTTAATCCATTCATTTGTATACATTCTGCAAGTTTTGCAATGGTTGCAGCCCTTTGATGCCAAGTAATTATAAACTTTTAAATAGAACAGAGAAAATTCAAGGCATGAAAGTATTTATCACACTGAACAGAAAGTATATAAAGCTTCACTGATTTTTTTAAACATTTTTGGTAATAAATACATGCAGAAGAGATAAGCCGACAATATAGACTTTCATATGCATTGTGTGTATGTTAAGAGGTACACCCACAACATTTGGCATATCCTCAATCAAATTTTGCAAACCATGGAATACAAAATATTTTTCTTCACAATGAGATAACCACACTTACATCATTTTTGTTTTTTTTTTCCATGAGAGAAATCACTCATAAGCTAGCACCAAGACCTTTCACAACCATGAACAACCCATCCGCATACACACACAAGGACTGTCTCTAATGGGCCTCAGTGGCATTTTAATGGAAACTGGTTATGGAACTCATTCAAAATCTTGAGAATTCGGGCAGAAGCAATGAAGGAAGAGCATCGCAGGTGGCAAATGCCAAAGCAAAGCAAAGCATGGGACTGGCTGGAGTAATCAAGGGGAACAGCATTTGCAGGCTGAGTTAAGTTATTCCTCCAAACATGAAATTGAACCTTACAAATAACCACACTAAAAAACGTCATCACTGTATCCAAATGTAAAAAAGACATAATATTAAATAGGTATATAAAATTAACTACACATATAAGGAATGTACAAGGACCTCCTTCAGACTTTTCTACCTTTGGTCATTGTTTAGCTCTTAAATTTTAAAAGAGCCCACAAAAGTTAGGATTGCTTTATCCTGACGGGTCAGTTCTTTTTCGTGGAACTGAGTCATGTAAATGTACCTCGAGTGGTTACTCTTACTTCTATGATTTACTCCTAGGGTCTTTCCCATTGATAATCATGAAAATGCAGCGGTGCACAAAATCTATCAAAAGGATTAAAGAGAAAATCTATTATAGAGATGAAAACCCAAACTCCTTTAAATATGAATTTAAATAGGTACTTATCTCTAACATAACTTCCTGATAAGAATTAAATACAGCAGACTTCAACAAAGCAATGTTGGACTGCATAAAAGAACACCTAAATATGCCGTTAAATCTTTTTAAAAATGTTCTTAGGTGAGAAATTCCCTTTTACAATGCTCATTTATAAGCTGTTTCATGAACTTCACATGGCAGTATTTTACAAACTAATTTAACAAATTAGCTGATGCATACAGAATTAAGATTGTTGATAATTTGAATACTCATTAAACAGAAAACTTAAGAATTATAATTAGAACAAAGTCTTTACGTAACAATGCCACTACGTTTTTGGTTAATAACTCCACTACTTTCATCAAGAGTTACGTATTTTAAATTTTGCATTGGAATGATGTGTATTTGCTTTAACTTACACATTTAAGAGATGACTGATGCTTAGCAAAGAAATATTTCAGATGCTAAAATATTAAAGCTGTACATACTCAGGATTTTTCCATTTCTGATTCAAGTAGTGAACAAAGAACTGCAACAAGCATCTCATTATCACAGTTTCTATGCCACTTAAGTTCAAAAGAACAAGTCCAGATTTAGACAAAGCAACTCCTACAAGGATGCTGAAAACCTGGGTTGCAAACAGTTATGCCTCACATCATGAGCCCAGTTCAATTGCTTGGTTCCACGGACACTTTGGCATACAAGGAAAGAAATATAGGAGTGTGTCACAACGACAGTAATTCAATGCAAAGGGGCCTGCATCCAATTTTAAGCTGAACATGGATAGAGTCATTATTTAATGGTTTGGTTTTGATTTAATTTGTTGGTTTGCCAGAAGCAAATAGTCTTCAAGGACAGCAGGATGATACCACTAAGAGCTACACTCAGAAACTCAAAAAAAATACAGTCACTGAGAATTTAGTATTCCTGACTCTAAGCAACAATGTAATAAGCTCATTGGGATTTAATTCTAATGTTCTTTGCCATTAGACGTATGGGAGAATTTCCAAGTTGGCGGTTTGGATGCTTTAATACTCATCCTGAAAAATAACCTCATTCTTAAACAGCTGGTATCTTAAATAATACAAATATAATATATATTAATTCCTATTTAGCTTGAAATTGATTTTTTCTAAAAAACAGTTGAGCCAATTAGTAAGGAGGCAACTGGGAATGATATTTCGGGAAGAAAATGAAAATAGTTTTCCTTGATTGATGACATTTAAAGAGTAATAATAATTAAAATAATGGAATTAAAAATTTGTTGAGACCCAATTGAAAAGTCTTTGGCATAGAACTTTTGACTAGTAAATCAATTTATATTGTTCAAATTTAACACATCAAAATCCAGTATAACAAGAATATAAGGGCTTCTAAAAATGTCTAAGCATATCAGTAGAGTAATGAAAAATAACTGTCACATTATTTGCCCAAGAAGATAAAGCAAATACACTCATTGGGGCTCACCATGCAGTTTTTTTCCCATTCTGGCGGAGGGGAAACCGGCAATAACTTAAAGCTAATACTTAGAACATTTGCAGTAGTTTTACTGCATACATGAAGACATTTACATATTGGAAAATTAATTAAATTGGATAATCAATTCGTATCAAGGGTACTTATAACTAGCAATAAATTACATAACACTAATCTTTGAATAGGTAATAAAGAAGTGATGGTAACTCAAGAGCATAATGACAGATTTTCAGGAAACAGATCATTTGTCACTAATTAAAGCTTCACACCACAGTCATACATATCCAAATGAATGCTTAGGAGGTATATTTTTTGCGATGATGGAGATAATAAGGTAATGATTTAGTAGGGCATATCAGTATGATTGAATACTTTATGCATACTATTCACAGTTGAATAAGAGGCATGCCAGTTGCTCAAAAGATAAATGCTTTGCATGCCATAAATAAGTTACAAAGATAAATAGTATTAATTTACAAAAATAAATAAATTCATATAGTAAAATTAGTTTTGTATTAATGTAAACAACTTTCTAAAAAAAGTTTCATGAATTTATAAAATACATTATTCACTGTTATTTCTAAAATGCATTGGCTAGAGATGCAAGGAAATTTGAACTTTCAAATTCAGCATCTCCACCAGGTAGGTGAACCTGAAATGGGTAAATGCATAAAAAGAGGCAACATACCAATTTCAAAATGTTAATGGAAACCAGATGTAAAGATTATATTCAGGTAATCTAGCTATCTTTGTATACAATACACATACATGTACGTGCGAAGTGGTAAATGTTTCCCTTAAAAATGGAAAATTGGTTAAGAGTAGGAAATATCAGGTTATCTTTTTCAAAAGTCACCAACATTTTGCAGCATTCCCTGTTTTAAATGATTTTCGTCAATTTTCATTTGAGAAAAGCTCAATTTTGTCACACATACCTTGATTGAAGGTTATTTCAAGAATAAAACAGTAGATTACCTCAATTAACAGCAGATGAGGTCTTGATCATTTTGACCAGACAAAAAGTAATGGACCTAATGATAAAACTTGGTTAAAAAATTTAATGGGATCCTGATAAAAAAATTCGTCAAAAAATGATGGAATTCTTCAACAATGGAAAGTAAGAGGGCCGTAAAATAATACATTAACAATGACATGAATTAGTCATATTAGTAATTCCTATCATAATTTACTGTTGGTGTGAAAATTCATTCAAAAGGTATGTACCTCATTAGTAGTTATAGGCTCATGAAAGCCCAGGAAACATGAATATTACTGCCAAACTTCTAAAATGACAACACTTCATAATTGTCAAGAGTCAATCTCTTTGGAAACCCAAGATCACATAATGATAAAGAAAGATATTATATAAAAAATTCCCACTTAGCACAAACAAACGAAATTCATGTTTTTTCGCTCCTTCAATATCCTCACTATCCAACATCTTGACACTAAAACTGCAAAATAATACTGCAGAAAGGTATATAATTATAAAAACGTAGAATCAAGGGACGAAATAATCACAGGCAGGTTGGATGCGCAGTATAACTCTTTCTTCGAAAAGAGGAATTTTTAGTTACAAATAAATGCAGCAATCCCTCACCAACTTTGGGAATTATGGCAAAATAATAAGCTATGGTTGATTAAGACACCATTCACAAACCTGCCGTCAAGATATAATAAAATAAAGCCAAAAATTTAACACTTTTCAGTGCCGACACCATAAAGTACTCATCCATGTTACCCAATGGATCTTGATATTGTCACGATTCTTTATAGAACTGAAATATTATAACTGAAATGTTGACTTTTTCCATTACTTATAAATTTTTTTAACTGTAGTAAATACAGGTATCTATTAAAAAATTACATTTCAAGCTTCGATTCTAAATGATTCTTTCATTTACATATTTATATTTATTTCTAACAGTATATTATGTTAAATGAGAGTGCAACAAAAATGGTCACCATACATAATACCTAAGGCGCTTAGGGATTTAGGCTTCACCATTTGCTATTATGTATTTCTCATTCAGCCAAACTGCGGTAGGTGAAGAATTACACCAAGTATGTACTCTGACTTTTGACTTTCTCAAATAAAATTTGATGCATGTATTTACAACAGATTATAACCATGCAAAAGTCAAGTGATAGAGACACTAATATAACCTCAACAATTGCCTTTCTGAACGTGTTATAGTTTGTGCCATAATTCATTGGGTTACAATGATTTCTATTCATGATTAAAAACGTAAGATGTGAAGAGGACAGTGGATTACCAGCAATGGATAACAAAAAGCACAGAGGCTTGTAAATATCCATTGTATGTTAATCGCAAAATATATATAAGGATAAATTCCTATGATAGACACATATCCCAAGTTACCAAAATTGTATCACATTCTGAAGAACAGGGAGCATATTATGCCACAACTCCATTAAGAAGATGCCATACTATGACTTGCTCACATATTTGTTTGAGGTAATAACTGGAATTAGTATCTCAAGATAGGCCAGAAATTACAGTGCCCACAAGACTAATGAGGATGACTTCTCATTACTTGAAAAACTACCACAGTTCAGTCACATTCAATAATCTGAATGAACATGAAAATATAAGTAGAATGACGAGAACCAGAACTGCAGTATGTATTGCCACTTCCGATATCAATTACATTTCCCTTTCTCATTTCCAGAGAGTTTTCTCATGTTGTCAAGTGCACCTAGGCTGATCTCACAACTACATTAAGCCATTGCTATACAATTTCATCAGGATTTTCATCTGCATATCGAAAATATTTTTTAAATCACTTTCAAATTTCATTCTTCCCGCTGCGAGTGTCTCCACGAGTAGACAAAATTCTCAGTAGGGAGAATGAAATGTTGAGTCCTTAAATAATATACTCAATGCACAGAGAGATATCCTGAAAAAAATAGGCAGCAAAAATACCAATCCCTGTGAAAACCTTCATTTATATGTTAAGTTACCTTCTTCATTAAGAATTAAATCTCATTCTTTTGGATTTATAACTCAAAATTAAAATTCTTGAGAAGCATACACATAACATTCAGATAAAAAATGAACGTCATTATCAAGTGTTTTCAGACTCGTTTTTGGAATGCATTAAGCCATAAGTAGCTAGGCCACGTAAGAGCTCAAGTTCACAGATGTTCCCGAGGCAAAAAATGTTTGATTTAGGCTCCAAGGAAAGGCAATGACAACAGTCTCTGGTTGCAAAAAAATAATTATAAATGCCTTTAAATTACATAGCCACAGGTTATTGTAAATTGCTGGTGCCAACTTACAAACCTACGTCATTATTCAGGAGCTATGGGAGGGCTTTAAGAAATTTGTTATCCTTATTAAGAACCATCATATACTATATTTAGTGCCAATGTTCACTGCGCATGAAGTACTTAAATAGTTGTCTCAAAATATTTCCATATTTAAGATGAAATATTATAAAAATTAAATAAGCATTTCTTCTGTCAAATGGTCATAGAATATGTACCACATTTAATGGGCATTTTGCCAGATAAAAACTGCAGAGAATTGATTTAGGAAATATTTTGTGTAGAAATTCATATTATAAACAATATCAAACATTTAAAAATTCTAAGAATCACAATAGACTTATTTTATTAAGGTCCCCATATTGTATCTGAAGAATTTTATCTTGCTTTACATCCAATAAAGAAAATGAATTGGATACATGCAAATACAGAACAAAGGGACTTAATCCATCATCAACTTAGAATTTAAAGGTATTGGGGAAATCCACAGAAGTCGACCAGTTTAAGGATTTAACTAAAAGACCAAGGCTCGATGGTTAACAATGGACAAACTGGCTTCTTATAAATATTAACTTTCTAATAAATAACTTCCCTTAGGAATAAATTATTTTCCTCCATTAGCAACTACATGAATTCAGCATCTGCACTCTAAATATATATATCATGAATGAACTGTCCTTACACATTCTCTAGTAAGAATCATATGTTCAGTTTGAATGTCCCGAATTTTAGGTCACCCCAAATCAGGGTTTAAAGTGTAAAGCAATACTTTCTCTTGTTCTCTGAAATGCAAGCTGGTTTTTCCGTTATCCTCCACAAATTGGGCTTAATAGGTAGATATAGCATTCAAAATCAACTAATGTTCAAATTTTACATCCATTATCATCTATCTTTCTTTAACGCTATACGTGGTGACTGTAGTGAAGTATAAGAGTTGATAGGCTTGCAATTTCATAATGCCATGGCAATAAGAGTTCAAGTATAATTAGTTAAAGCAGAGTCATCACATCTGACTGAGGAGCACAAATCTGACAACTCCTCCTGCATTTCCTATCACCCTTGGAGCCATAGTATGCCATGCAACCCAAAAAGCTTGGGTATTAATTTTTTATCATGAAATCCAAAATTTTGATTTAGTACTGCACGATAAATGTAAATTATTTCCTTGCCAATGATGCCCTGAGTTTGATTAAAAAATATAGTGGGGGGTTGAAACTCCAGCAACAGCACAAACACAACTCAGACAGGCAAACGAATTCCACCACAACTTGAAAAAAGGTAAATTCAAGTACGCGCACCCACACACACTCACTCACTACGTTGAGTGTTTGTGTGCATGCGCATGGATGAGAGAGGCCCTTCCACTTTGCTTTGCAGTTAATGCTCTATCCTTCAACAGAGATGCCCTTCAATGGGTTTGACGGGTGGGTTGGGGGAGCAAGACAAGGGTGCCAGGGAGGACCATTAGCAGTCAATCAGGAGGAGGGAAGCGGTACAGGAGGAGAACCGTGGCCACAAACACGGACAAGCACAGGATGGTGACAAAGTGATCCCAAATCCTTCCGCCACCACTCCTGCTGAGGTCGTGCCGCTGCCATTTTGAACCACCGGTGCCATGGTCCAGTGGGTGCATGCCGTTCACCTCACCCGTGTGAGACATGGAGCCATTATGTTGAGGGGACGAACCTCGAGAAGACGTACCCAGCGCCAGCAAGTGCTCCACGCAGGCGAGCACGGCAAAGAGGTTACCCTTGGCGAGATTGGTGCCACTGTCGCTTGGGGACAGGTCGTCGCCACTTAAACCAACAACGTCATCACACGTGCAGACGTACCTCTGGAAAGAGCCAATCATGGTGGGTGGAGGAGGTGGGGAGCAGAGGGAATAGAGGGAGCAGAATCAGGGTGGGTCAGGAGATGGAGTGGCAGAGGATAGAATTGAAAAAGATGGGGTAGATACACAGGGGTGAATAGAAATGGTCAGGGCGAAAAAAACAGGAGCAAACAGCCCATGGAGAGAGGAAAAAAGAAAGATAAGAGGGTGGGGGGAAGATTAGCAGGAGAGAGGAGGATGCATAAATCATAAAAGAAAAAAATAATAAGAAAACGAGACCAAGGAAACCGAATATTTTGACAAAAATGACATAAATTAGTGGGCAAACAAATGGTTATTTTTTGCATAACAACCGCAATGAGTGATCCACATCATTAAATAGGGGAGAAGAATTAATTTCAAACGTGATTTGAGATTTCAAACAAATCATCATCAAGTTAAAGTTCATTTTTCATTTTGACCCACAGGGAAGGGAGTTAAAACAAAAAATGAGGAATTGTTACAGAAATGGGGAGTTGACAGCAGCCGGGCATGCATTGAGTTTCATTTGAGAACAGTTGGAAGAAAGTCAAGATTTGGATTTCATGAGAGAAGCGAACACACATTTTTACAGAGTGAGCAGAGATGGAGAGAAACAAAGATGAATGGTAGAAATAGGGTGGACCAGGATATATGAGAGGAGAGAGATAACAGGGTCAGGAGATTAAGACAGAGAGAGAGAGAGAGGATAGGAATCAAGGGTCAGAGAAGGGAGGTGGCGGGGGAAAAATTCTCGTTATAGTGAAATGCCCATCACAGACAAAACATTAAAATACCAAACAACTTACAAGTATTTAAAAAACAAACCAATAGCAAAACAAACAGCTAGAATTTTTTCTCTTGAAAAGAAAGCTTAGAATCTGCCCGACTGACAGAGACCGTAAAAGCAACAAGCTATTTACAACCAAGAGGCAACGTCATCACATAAAATACACACAACCTTTCTCAAATTCATCTTGATAGCCCGGTCATGGTGTTAAGTGGAGATAGAAATTTATTCACGGGCAAATGTCAACAAGATAAAGAGGAGAGAGAGAAAATCAGGAGACTTTCAATAGATATCTTGGACTATATTTGAGACTAGGCCAGTAAACACAAACAAAGATGTGCAGCCAGAAAATTCGACGTCACCAAGAGTAAAAGGAAAGTTCAAATGATGCTTCCTCCAATTCAATGAATTTCTAACCAAGAAAATAGTCACGAAAGCGTAGACATTCCATAACGAGATTTTGAGCATTCTAATTCTTTTCCACTTGTCATGTCTCAGTGACTTGGATTTGGGGAGACCGATAAATGGGGGGAAGGGGAAGGCAAGGAGTAGAAATTGGGATCGTTGGAGCCTGTGAAGCTGAGCAGAAAAAAAGGTGGGCAGATCTGAGTGCAGGGATGCGAATGCTTATGGGGAGGGCAGCACCTGCTACATGCATAGCTAAATGCAAACAAGACTACATCGGCTCTAATACTAGTTATTTAATGGTAATGATGGACAAAGAAAGAAAGGAATAAACATGGAAATGTGTATGCAGCAATGGAACATGTCAAGGAAGATGGAAGAAACAGAAGAAAGCAAAGGAATGAAGGGTTATCAGGTCATCTCTCATGAGGGTTGGATCTAGGCATTTGGGTTCTCGATATGGGCTTTTGTTTCTGGGAAGGATAGGGAATATTGGCAATGTGGGTGGGTGAGGTACTTGGCTCTTTTATGTTCACCTCACGTGCTCAAGAGCAGGAACAAGGCAAACAAATGCCAAACCAGTGGTTATTGAAACTAAAGAAAAGACAGATAAAGCACTTGCAAGGATAACAGGATTCTTCACATTTATCAACCTATAGCCTGCAAAATCAAATAAAGTTCTCTTACAAATACAGACACAATATCTATCCATCCCATTGTTTATTCCATCTTCCCGCATCTCAGCAGTCAAGTTCCTCAACTTCTCACAAACTGGTGAAGAGGGAAACTTGACTCAAATTTACAAAGGGGATGATGATGCACATGCAAAATGCATTAGTGTAGAGCGCTTTATTTGGTTGGCAGAGTATAAGATGATAGAACATAAGCAAATACATCAACAGTGTGCAAACCAGGGTTGGAGCTTACAAAACATTTCAATTAATAATGAAAAAACAAACTCTGTGTTGGTCCACAGCAAATTTAATTGGATAACTTAAAAGTATGCCAATTATCCTCGATTGGGTATAAATGTAAAATGCTAAGGACATATGCTTGGAAAAGGATGGGATTCTGGGGAAGAATAGGAGAAATTCATGTACAAAGTGGCTGCAAGCCAGGATGGGGAGGGATCAAGGGAGAAATGTACATAACAGTGTCACTAAACGCAGGCCAAATTCTCTGGGTGCCTTCAGGAGATATGATTTGTTAATAAAGAATGGAATAAGGAATAATTTTTCATTCAACACATCATAATCTAACTGGATACATCAAATTTGCTGTGGAGCAGTTCAAAGTATATCATTTACTAATAAGTTCTCTTTAAAATGATCCATCTTTTACTGCTCTTCAGATTGAACACAACAATAATAATTGTATCTCAAATCCTTGCATTAATTTTATTAGTATGTATGTACAATGCTAAAGAGCAATTATCATGTAACTGAGATAACCTCATGAAGAGATTTAAAATTCTGATTATATTCCTTTCTTTTTGGTTTGTATCACCAATGTATCAACACGTAAAACTAAAAAACTTATTTTCCTGGTCTTGTATTTATATGTATTTCAAATTACTCACTCAGCTCATAAAAGTTTTAAGTACTACTTATTTAACACAGTAATGCCAATTGCTAACAAAAAATATGCTGTACCAGATTCATTCTTTCTGAAATAAATGGCAATATCAAGCAAGAATTGAAAAATACTACACATTAATCACAGCATACAAGTAAGTACTCATGAATATAAAACATTGAAGCACATTAAAAGCCGGGGACAAAAATTATTTGATAAATTGGAGAAAATATTACTGCATATAAACTAAAGTTTTTACATAAACATGATTTGAGCAAGAACTTTGATAAATGAATAAGTGTTTTCTTCCAACCCTGGGGCAAAAAGGATTACAGACTGGGATTGTTTTCTTATCCACCAATTTCAAATCCACACAGAGATGATTGATGTCATAAAAGTAACAGTAATGAAAGACATTTAAGTGTTGCATGTAGTATTATAAAACATTGCCTAACTCCATGGTAAGGATCCATTCGTGAAGCCAGCCAATATAATTTAACTTTGCTTCTAGGGTTCTTTCCATATTTGTTTTTATTTTAACAAAATTCAACAAAAGTGTTCTCTCAAGCAAATAAAAACATGCACCATATGGAAACACTAATAATAATAATGCCATTTTTCAGATTTAAAATGTTACCCATTGTGATAAACTCCAACACAAATTGACCCTACAGTATGACACATTAACAGTTAAAATGGTCATGTGAAGTTATAACAAGAAATATTCCAGGGCTACCAAGTGATTTGTGAGAAGCCTGCCACAGAGTGAAAGTACAGACACAGAAGGGAGATGAAAGTATGATGTGTACAGGCATTGCAAGCAATGGCTGGCAATCAGAAAAATAATTTTTATTTTATTTAATTAATCCCTTATGCATTCAAACAAATCATTTTCTTTTACATGTAATATAAGATTATTATTCGGTTTTTCAAAGTAAGGCATCAAGCTAATCCACTAAAGTGATCATTAAAACTGTAATATATGGGAGTTTATATACCTCTCAAACAGCAAATGCCAGAAAATATGAAATCTGAACATTGAAAAACAACAATCTTAAAACGAAATGTGCCTTCCATATTTATCAATATGATTATTCAACTAAATTAATTGCTCATATGTCATACCATGCTATTATTTCCATATTCTGGTTAAATAACAAAATAATATGAGCAAGAGAAATATGCTGTGAGAATTGAGCAACAATTTTTGCTTCTTTAAAAAGACTTAAGCTACAACGTATGCTTTCAGAGAATGAAACGTAATGACAGGATATGATGAAATATTTCTGATTTGCTTATAAATATTTCAATATAAGAGACTTACTAGATTTAGAAGAGTACTTTCCTAATTTGCTGACTTCTGTACAAGCATTCCATTCTTGGAATGAAATTGTTATGAAGCATTTCAAGTATCCATATTTTCAAGTAAATTTAATTATTATTTGATTTCACTCATCTCCAATTAATGTCTTCATCAAATATACTATATATATGCACAGCTGAGACATTACCTCACAGAGGCCTCAGAAAAATTGCATTAAATTAAACATCCATGAATCAAGCCAGACAAAAAAAATTCTGTAACAGCTGAAAAACCATTTTTGTATTTGACATATAAATAAAAACATTTCCAAAAATGTTTTATTGATATATTCTGCTAAAACGTCTCGACCAATGAGAGTCCAAAATACAAATGGTTTCTCATCCAGAAATTATACTTTCCTCTCTCTTGAAAGAACAAACAACTCTACTTTAAAAAAATAACTAGTACAATAAAAAGAATTTTTTTGATGAGAACATGATGAAATATTTGAGAAATCCTCCATAAAATTTTACATGAGTTTATAAAAATAAATTATTTCAGAAGCAAAAAGAATTCATACGAGATAAATCATCGTACTAATGAGCAACATCAGCAGAAATTTTGAAGGGCATATTCAACATAGATATGATGAACATAACACAATGAATAAGCATCAAACAGCAACATAAATATGTAGAAACAAGTGCTGGAGCCATGCTTTCAAAATGTATGAAAATACTGTCACTAATCAACCAACTACATTTAAAATTTCTGTACCACTTCATAGTTCAGCACAGAAATGTTATAACCTATAGCCTCAAATGTTAAGCTCTATGCATATATATTTATTTCTATCGTTTAAAAGCCAGCAATTACAGAGGTGTTACCCTGATGTGGAAACTTAAGCTCAGAAAGGAAATGCCTGTACCATGTTCTTGATTTTAAATTGCATAGAAGAATGTCTTTGCAATAAAACATTGGAAAACAATCCATAATATCATACTTTATTATCCAACGAAAGTGGCAAGGCTATGTAGTGACTACACTGTGAAAACCTTTATTTTAAACTTTTGAAAGGACTGCCAATTTTACACTGTGGCTGCAAAATAGGGGAAAAGGTGACAGAAGAATGACCTGGATCCAAATAATAGTACAAGTTAATTGATGGGGTAAAATTTTAGGATGTATGCAATGAAATAAAAATTTAATATGAATAAACATCTATAGTATCATTTTCAACAATGTCTCTTTTCCAAATGATTAAATTCAAAGTCGAAAAAAAGAAAGGTACTCTAAAAAGCAATCATAGCTAAAAAAAAACACATCCACCCTGTCTCACACTTCCTATTCCCAGCTAATTTATTGAAAAGCCACTCCAGTTTTGACCATATGAGGTAGCAGGGAGAGGTGTCACTGAAGACCTCAACTTTTAGAAAATACAATAAAAATCAACGATAACAAAGCAAGGTTATATAAATGCCAATGACAATGAGACTAAATACCATGATGTATCATTCCTCTATAACAAAGGGGGAAATGTTTATCAGCTAGGGATTGAGTACAACATTCAAATGATGAAGGATTGCAAGAATTCATTTCCAATGTACCCACTCTTCAAATTAGTACAAGCTGAACACACAAAAGCGCAAAGGGAACACTGTAAATGTCCAAGAAGGTAATTGAGTCAGTACTTGTGAAATTGGGTATAAATTTAGGAAAAAAATAATGCAGGAGGAGTCTAAAAAGAGATAATACTGAATTTTTTTGTTCTATGGCATGGTCTGGATTGAATTATGTAATAGTGCAAAAATCAGGGACGAAAATTCTTGAGTTCATGAAACAGATAGTTTGCAGCTAAAAAAAAAGGTAGATTGAAATTTTTGGAATTCCTGATGGCCAATGACTTTTGAGGTAGGTTTCACACAATCTATAAAGTAAAAAAAACCGGAAAGTCCAAAATACTCAGTGTCAGTAGTTCGACAAAATCTTCCCAATTCACGGAATAACTCTTCAGGGAAAAATATTGAAACTATAATCGTTATCTAAGTGTTTTTTTTACAGAATAGAGTATATCTGAAGCACAAAGGAAAATTTATGCATGGGAAATATTCAGCTCTAGAATTGGGATTGGTGTGATGCTCCTTGAAAATTTACTCCTAGACACTGTACAATTGCATTAGCAAACATACATTCATATGTATATTAAACTTGGAAACCTTCTACTTGTTTTCACAACAGACTAGATATAATGAAGACTGAATGCACTGTTTCAAATGCTGTCATATAATTCAGCACAATGACAGGAATGACAGATTTATTTTTTTGCAGCTGCACTCCATTAAAAAGTGCATAGATTCTATTGATTTGACATACAGTTAGCTTGCCGATATACCATACTGAAAACCTTTAAGGCAGTTAACTTAAATCAATATTATTATGAAGGATTTCTGTTTATCCCCTTTTATCAATATTCATTCCAATATTTAGTGTAATATTTAAGGAAGGTTTCTATACAATATTTATGATTGAACTTTCCCAGATTTTTTCTCTGACATGAAATCACATTAAAAGTAAGATCAACAATGAGTGTTGGGTTGTATTACCAGACAAAGTAAAACAATAAATTTACACTTCAGAGGATAGTCATGAAAAACTGTGTTAAATTGACGTTCATGTCGAATTGAGGTTGGGAGGAAAAAATTTCAAAATATTATTATGATATTTTACAAATTAAATATCTAATGTGATTCAATTTAAGAGTATAAAAACCAACAATTTGTCCAAAAAATAATTTCAAAAGAAATATTAACTTAAAATAAGTCCTCGCACTGAAAATTTGAAGCAAAAATTCGCACATAGAAATAAATTTAAGATCAATATTAAATTTATATACAATATCAACGTTATAATGTAATCATTAAGTTTTCTTGACTATCAACACTGCAAATACATTCCAAACCAGGGGCCCAAGAAAATTGCGACCATGAGTCACTCTGTAATTGTCATTCTAACTAATCTGAGACAATTTAATTAGCATTTTTAAATGAGAAAAACACTACTTATGACAAAGGAAATAGTTTGTTGAGCAAAAAAAAATATTGCAAAATTGCAAGTTCTAGTGGAAGCAGAGTAATGTCCACAACTTCTTGCCTATAGGGTCAAGGGTTTTCGCCATTGCCCTTGTCATTGTTTTCATGCCCTTAATCCCAAGTGAAGGCAAAAACTACCTGCTCAGGTAAGCGTTAATTGAATTAACTGCACTTAAGTGATTGCTAGGATTGCCCTTGGACTTAGGACTGCTTGTTAGCGATTGCCCTTTTCTGTGATGCCCAAATTTGAAATATTTATCACCCTAGTGTGTTCTCCACATTACCATCTACTTCTCCCAGAATTCCATTTCTGCTATATTTCAAACAGATTTTAACTTTCTTTTGACCATTTTAAAGCTATATATCTCAGCATAAAAATGACATAGAATTTCGAACTAGGTTCAGTCAGCTTCTGTGGTTTTATTTTGGTAATATAAAAAAAAAAAATTAAGCTTTGTGCAGCTCAGATAATAAAAGTCAGTGGATTACTTCTACAATTATCATTTTAAAAACCAATTTCATTGCATAATATTATTTTGCTCTGCAAAAAAATTACGCTAATTCAAGGATATATTAAAGTTTGGATATGGAACTTCCAAGATTTTACTATATTTTTTTATAAGAGAGAGAGAGAGATTCAATTACTTGGAATATATCACTATTTGTTCGAAAACATTTTCTTCAAAAAGATTAACACTACTTCAAATACCTTTCGTTGTAGTTTTTTTCAAAAATCATACAAACAACACAAAAATAACAGAATTTCTAGATGCCTAATCTTTCACTTAAATGAAAGAATATTTAATTAAGTTTGTTGATTCATTGTATCAAGAATGAGAATGAAAAGGTTGAAAAAATATGAGGTCTCTGGCATAATATTATGGAATTTATGTAACATATTGAAATGAAAGAAGTAACTTTGTACAAATTGAGTAGTTTCAGGCATGACGTGGTGGAATTCAAACAGACTAAGGAACAGATAGTAACAATTTTCCATTAGACAGTGGCAAATTGCTATTATCTATTATATCCAGTGGAAAATTGTTACTATCAGTTCTTTATTAAGTAACTTAGTAATTCCAAGCATACTTCCTTTAGAACACGATTTCAGTTAGTTCCGATGTTGGACATCATCATTAGGGGGTCCTCAAAGAAGACAACTTTGTATATATGCCTTCAGAGCAGGGGAGGTGCGCTTTATCATAGTGGGAGGGTAAGGATTTATTCCTCTAAACAGTCACAAATAGGGCATACCTGTTCATAAACCCAGGTATCCTCCATTGAGTCTCTTGAACTCAGTCAATGATCCCAACTGGGTTTGAGAGTTTGGGTCTGTAGATGGTCCCTGGCAAGGAAGTAACATTCCTACAAACTACTGCAGAAGGGTGTTCTAGTTGAGAGGTTGTGGTTGGTTACTGCCGAGGAATTTGTTTTTCCCACAAACCATCACAACAAATTTTGTTTTAATTGCGGGACGCGTGTTGCCAACTTATTACAGCTATAGGAGTTATTTTATTGATTTACTAGGCCGTAGAGCTCAGTTTCTTCTATTTTAAGTATATTTGGCAAACGGAACAGAAATCTAAAGAAAATTTAGAGAAGCATGAAACATGTGATCAGAATTGGGCCATAACATCCCTCTTTGCAAAGCATCTTATCAAACGTGACCACAAAAGTGATTTTAAGACTGAAATTCTGCATTTCAAAAATAAAGGTCATAGACTTGATGCATTGGAACAAATAGAAATTTTAAAATGTATCCGTTTCAAGGATGAACTTGCGAACAAAATTTCAGTTCCCTCCTACTTCCTTCCATCTTCTATTTCTACCACTCTTTCATTTCCAGTGATCCCCACACGGGGTATCCCCCCTCCCAAAAAAACCCCAATTAACAGCCTACAATTGACACAGAAAGATGTACTCCCCTTTTACTCCCATCTACATTTTAAACTTTTTATCCCTCCACCCTCCCTTTCTCTCCCACTCTGATTAACCCCTCCCTCCCCACTCTGAAGGTTTATATACAAAGTTATATCTTCTTTGAGGACTACCTGATAATGATGCCCAACGTCAAAACCCAGGTCGTGTTCTTAATAAAGTGTGTGCAGAATTACAAAGTTGCTTATTACATTTCAATTGGAATAAAATGGTTCATGGTTATTTCTCTGTACAACAAACTATCGCCACATTCATCATCAAAGCATCATAACTGATGGATCTCCATCCAATTTTTCCAATATGCAGAAGCAAAGACTGTTAAAAATATTTCACATGACCTACCTCCTCGACACCAATTTTCCGACAGGCTTCAAGGAAGTTGTCCACATTCCTCCGACATCGGGCCATCGTCAGCTTGGGCTGAAAAAAGAATAAACACCATGAATCCATAGGATGAATTTATGAGGGCACTCCTTCAGTAAAATTAACTAGTTTGTAAAGATGATATGATCACAAAATGCCAGTAAACATCTTAAAATAAATCCATTTGAAAAAAGGGTTGCTAACCCATCTATTCACCCCTCCTAACAAATGAAGATCAATCAGCTGCGATCTGGGACACAACCTATATGAAAAACTAAATGGGGCTTCAGATGTAATAGTGTGACACTCTTGATTAATTGGGGTCAGAGAGATAATAATGATAATTGATTGTGAATTCTTCTCAGGATTTCCAACAGGTTAAGTTAACTTATGCATGCTAGTACATGACACATCACAATGATTTTTTTGTTACAAATATTTTCCATTAAAATGAAGAATAAAATCTTTCGAGACATCATAAAACATGGTGGAATCCTCATATAATGAATAGCTTGTCAGAGAAAGTAATATCCAAGATGGTTTATTTTTCCAATGTTTATATTTAAAAATAATGCAGTCATTTAAGTGATTCAACACCCATTTCAACATGCAAGTCCTAAAGTTATTCGTTAATTTTGTAGTGCATATATTTCCCACTATCTGATCCTGTCCATTCATTATTTCTGGTGCTATGTGGTTTCTATGGCTCATTTTTATATTATTTTATTTTCTGTATGACTTAATTCAGTCAGTCAGTCCATAGCACTGTTTTGCTGTTTAAATGAATCCAGAATAAAAGTGTCTACATTACACAGCCCAACCTTTTCAAATGAATTCATCAGCAGGAAAAGTGTTCAATACCAATGATATCAACACCATAATGATTATTTTTTATGCAGTGAAAGCAGAATATAAAAGTGGGAAATAAAATGTTTTGAAAGCAGACTAAATTGGATTAAGAGGAAATGCATGTGTGGATTAATGAAAATTAACTTGGCAAGCAAAGGTTAAAATCAACTAAAGACTTACCACTGCCGGAGAGGGGACGTAAATGGATGAGACGGACCTTGGCCTCACGTGATTGGCCAAGTGACAGAGCACCACACCATCAGAGAGAGCAGGGGAAAGGTCCTCAGGAAGCGTCATCTTCAGCCGAACTTCAATACTCTGAAAACAGAATGCAAGGAGGATAAACAACAACATAAAAATTATAATAATTTAATATTTTAGACCCCATTTCAATTTTTGAGGCATTTTGAGAAAATACAAATCTAATAATGAGGTTAATGGATACTTGGACCTTGTGAAATAATATTTTAATGATGAGAAAAGAAAGACATTGTGGTACCACAAAATGTTATATTTGTGATCAATTGCAATAAAGAGTAAATAATATGGCTCGAAATTACATTTTTTAAAAGATTCAATTATGACAAAAGTGAATGAAAATAAAAATCTGTATCAATAATTATCACAACTGAAAGGCACATTGTGTAATAGCAACCTTCCTGCATCCATCCATTCAGCTGATGAATGAAATGGATTGTATTTTCTCCCTACATGCATTTCTTCTAACATTACACCCCTAAGTAATTATGCAGTTGGCTTCCTACGTGAACAGCTCATGTCGTACAACACTCTGCAAAAGTGTGAAATACCCACACCATCAGGGTATTTAAGGCAATACTTGAGAGTCCCTGGACCCATTAAGCGTTTCCCACAACGTTTTCATGCCCAGAAAATCTCACAGTTTGGGTTTATTCGGATGGAAATCCTACCAAAACAGAAATCAAAAAGACTTCTGTATTCTGACATGAAGAGAGGGAGGGCTGAAGGGTCACTCACGTTTCTCATCCTCTCAATGAGCTCTGCCTCCTCTTTTGCCTTCTCAAATTCTCTCCTCATGGTGAACGTCAGCTTGTGGGGGGAGGCGTCCCGGTTCCATAGCAACTGCTGCTTCACTGATGCCACGCGACCCCCACGGCACCTCACAGCCACCGGCTCACTTGCCGTCAAGGGTGGCGGTGCATCCGTGGGGGAGGGCGGCTGCGGAGGAGGGGGCCACTGGAGAGTCGCCCGGCCCGGCTGGCCAGTGCCGAGGTAGCCCACGCTGGTTGTGACAAGGCGGGGGGTATTGTTTGCGCCACCAGTGGTGGTACTCACCCCACTGCTCGCTGGGTGACCAAGGGAGGTGGTGGGGGGTGAGAGGGGTGGTGGGGGTGTGTATGGGGGAGGGGAGGTGGCAGCACCATTTGCCGCCGGCTTGTGCTGCGGGCTGCTATGGTGCAAGAGCCCCCTTCCCCCGTTCACCATGTGTGGCTGCGAGGGCAGGACGCTGCCATTCCCGTTGTTCAATAAGGTGCCACTACCGCCTTTGTTCCTCACCTGGAGAAGAGAGAAAATGTGGCAAATTCATTTATTTATTTAGCATTAATCTGAAAACAGCACTTTTTGGCCTTAAACGTAAGGCCAAAAACCATCAGCATTTACTTAGGAACTAAATACAGTCCCATTATCATTCCCAGAAAGATGAATAAATTCATAATGAGCATGATGCTATTAGAAGGGAAATTGCCAGAATAAATCATAACAATATTCTTAGCCTTTTCTTAAACAATGAGTTAGCAGAAAAATCAATCCTTCTTCCGCCTAACCCCTAAATATTACATTGAAGACAATTACAAACACTCAAGCCCTAGGTGGAAGTAAACCCACTCAGATGGGAATCGAACCTGTGACCTATGGGTTGGCAGGAAAGGACATTATCCAACTGCCACCTGGGCTGGTTGAGGGAAGATCATGAGACTTGAGGATTTCATGAGATTTCCCAAGAGTTCACATCACTTCATAAGAAATACACTTGACAATGAGACAAGATAATTTCTCACACACTATCATATACAGATTTACAGTTAGTTAACCCTCACCAGGGATCAGCACACATACCAAACACACAATCAGTCAAGTAATTAAGGGTCCCCAGACACACCTGAAGAAGAAAAATTGGAAAAAGTTGGAAAGAAGAAAATGGTACTTCTGAATTAAAGGGCTTGAAAAATCCAGATTTGAAAAAACATCAGTGTAGTGAAGGAAAATCTTCATTAATGCTCAAATTAAAGTGGCCACAATAGGAAACATCCAAAGGTATATACATAGATGACGATATAAAGTATTTGGGAAGGGGAGGAAGTGGTGGTTTTTAAGGAACATTGTAACTGTGATATATAAATAGATAAAGAGAAGATATGAAATAGGAATGTTCTAAACCTTCCTACCACACAAATCACTTCCCTGATATGCCAATGAAAGGTGGTCGATTACTGCAATGTTCAGAAAACAATTCTATATTGACCTTCAGGTTTACATTTAGCTTCAAACAGAAAAAGAGATAGGCAACAAGAAAAACAAATTATTTTATTTTGATGAGCTTGTGCCAGTAATCTTACATCACCGCTGGCCAGCAGATGGTGACATTCTAGAAGTACCCAGACACGGTGTCAGTGGGCAGTGTTCATAAATATATCAAGGAATGAAAAGGATCTGGGCAAATGAAACATTATGATCTCCCTTTGCTGAGTTACTTGCACAAGTTCATCAATTCTATGATTGGTTTGCACATCAAAAAAAGTTTTTAAGCCAATTTTTATTATTAATAAATTATCACATAGATATCATAGGCACTTCTGTAATGTAAGCCATTTTGTAAATTTTTATTTTAAAAGATTTTTCAAAGTTGTTATTGTTAAATTCTTGTCATCAATAAATTACATTCCCAACCCATTCCAAGAAATCAAGTGTAACTTATAGCCAAATACATATCATGTATGTTATGTAACACCAATAGAGTCACCCTGATTGATCATTCAAGTTTTTTATGGTCATCATGCAAGGCTATGTTAATCTTGCAAAGACTTAATTGCAAAGTAAATCATAATTGATTGTTAAGTGAGAACTCAATATAGTGGG
The DNA here is from genome assembly GCF_022747635.1 of Hetaerina americana. NCBI lineage: Eukaryota > Metazoa > Arthropoda > Insecta > Odonata > Calopterygidae > Hetaerina > Hetaerina americana. Next base: position 61,067,701 of record NW_027287538.1, read on the forward strand.
TGATTTTTTAGAAACTGTCAACTCGCATTATATTGAGATTTAATGCATCAAATTGAAAGACCACAAGATACATCAACATGGGTGCCACTCTTCTCACTGGACAACAAAAATATTGTTGGTTAATTTTACACTCTGCAGATATGTGCCATTTTGGAATTCACCTACTGAGTTTTTTTGTAACAGATCAAAATGACCAGGCAATTACATCACATTATCTACACATGCACATATTACAGTCAACACATCATAGCAATTGAAAATGCAAAGAGAAATAAGGAATGATTCCAGGATATTTCTTAAATTTGTAAATGTTTTCCTCTGAAATAGCCCAAACTTAGTTTTTAGCAGAAAACTGATCAAGTTCTTCAAGCATGGCTAATTTATTTATCTCAGAAAAATTTCTGCTACCGACATTTGAATTGCATTTAATGAATATTATTTTATTTTCGACAAAATAATGCTGTAGTTGCTCTATCCCCTGGAGAGGTAATGACCATTCACAAAATGATTATTGAACTGAATGTATGATCTGCAAATTGACAATTTAGGTGATTTGATTAACATTTACACATTGGACTCACAGATAATCACATATGTTTAAGTGGGAAATACATGGCACTGATACTTTTTTAAATGCTTCCGAGTTTCTCACTCACCTTGGATTGATAGGAGGTGGGGGACTGACTAAGAGGGGGCTGATTCTCAGCAGGGCTGCCCCTTTTGCGGAGGGGCGATGAGGATTCGGAGGGCAGGTTGTTTGAAAGGCACTCTTCATCCTGGCGACACAAAAATAACATGTAAATCATGCTGGAAATTTGGATTTGAATGAACCAGAAACACTAATGCATAAAATCGATTCCTGTTCGGGTGGATTTCTCTCCACCCCGGACAGGGATTTTTGGCATTGTTGCTGTTGTTATTTCATGTTTATTGGCTGATGTAAAAGGCCAAAACCTGGCTATTTTTGGATTGGTATTGAATGAAAAAAAACTCAAATTCAAAGTACTCTGAATATTACCTGCATGAACTAATACGAAGGGAAATTGCAACAAAAATACATATATTAAAACTAACGGAGCTAGGGGTTTCTGAAAGCATTCAAACAACATATAGACAGAAATAGATTAGTAAAAGTCACTAATTCCAAAACACTTTTTTAAATTCCAATCATAAATTATTTGCAAACTATATTACAGTGCCAGTGTTCAGTTTGGCACATATTCCTATGGTTCCAAACAAAATTTCATAATCAATTGGGAATAAAAACCTGCCTACTGGGGCTCTATCTCAATGGCACAAGGAATCTTAATTTGCAAAATTAAAATTCCTTGCGCCATTGAATTTGAATGTATAAAATGCATTGTGCCATTGCCAATGCATTTTATACATTCAAAGGTGAAGAGGCATCTTGCAATTGACTGCTATGTCTTCTAATTCTTTTAGCCTACCCATCAGGATTCAGATACTAATAAAATAACATGCAAATAAGTACTACGGCTTTCAGAAGACAATTGTTTACAATGCATGTCATATGCAAAAATTGTTTCCTTTGAATCAGAATCACTTCATTAATTATACTCGTAATTCAGCCTATTTTGGGTGAAGAGTGTGAGCAAGTGAAGAGATTGGGGAATGGAGTTTCAGTCCTACATGCATGCACATATTGTTGATTACTTCACATTAAAATGATATATTCACCAATATTCAATTGTTCTTAGAAAAAAGAAATCTCTGGAATATTTTTTTTAAACTTAAGATTCCCATGACTTAGGTCAAAATTTTTCTTAAGGTTCAACAATGCACAAATGATCTCAGTGAATTTGACCTCCCTTTTCTGTAAGTTTTGAATTAGATTTATTAAAGTGACTGAAAAAAATCAAAGTCTGTTAAATATCTAACGACTGACATCTATCACCGTGGTAGACATATATTAGTCCATTTCATTACTGTCATCCCTACTCACCAGTGGTTGAGTCTCCGATACCCTGGAGGCAAAGGCATCAATTGTGAAATTAGACGTGACGGGAGAACCAGGTGTTTGTGGGCCATCTATCGAAGAGATTCCCCCACGTGTCCTGTAGATGCTCGCTCCATCCTGCCCTGCCCTCTGCTGCCTCAGTGCCTCCTTGTACTCCCTAGCATATAGAAGGAAGCATAGCAGACAGATAAGACACAATCCAATGGGAAAACTTATAATCAAAAATTTCATATGCATATGTTTTTCTTAGGAAGTAACAGCAGATACTTGACAATAATAAAATCCAGCAATAGGGTAAATTCATGTTTTTACTCATACCTGTATGTTTGTATGTGTTCCAGGGGTTTTCTAACATCATCTTGGGCACCCCGCAGGGGATCAACATTTTCAGTGTTGCCAGCACTGGATGGCGACTGCCCTGACTTGAGATGCTCCGGACTCTCACCGTTCACACCATTTGAGCCATTGGAATTGAACCTGAGGGACAAGAGAGTGAAGATAATTGTTAGATTGATGACCAATCCAAACTCTTTCAAGATGCCATTCTTATGTAAATACTGAGAAACTTATTTTTTACAATTTTCAGGAGAAATGAACATTGAACATGCCAACCAAGAAAACATAGCAACCATGACTGAAGCAAAGATAGTAATCATTATGGCAATTCTAATATGAGGCATACGAATCAATATGAACATGATTATTTTATTAAGTGACCATTTTTTTGAAGAGGGAAGATTAATTTTTCAACAAGGCTCACCTGACATGCCCTAGTACCCTCTTTCCGATGCCTTGCTCCTGTGATGGAAACCCAGCACCACCACTTCCCTTTCTCCTCCTCCCATCCACACTAATTTCTTCTGAAACAGACTCCAACTGGCGAACCTAAGTATGGGAAACAAAAGAGTAGAATACATGAGGCACTTAGATTATTTGTTCTTATCTTCAACAGAGCATGTATCCAAGATAAAACTGTAACAACCTTAAAAAAAATTTACTACACGGACTCCACCACAAGACAGCTGATGCATGCATACATCCTTGCAAAAGCCAGTTAAAACACAAAATGTGTGGAAAATGTTTTTTTTCCTCCGAAGTAGTAAGTTTTTCATTGAAAGGACATTTTTTTAGAAAACACAATTCCAATGTTCAGTAGAGAATCTGAAAGCTACTAAGTAAGACATAAATGGAATGGAAGGCCACAGAAATATGACTCTGGGTGGTTAGATGGTCAAAGTTCAAAAAAGATATGGTGACAAATAGAAATTGTACCTGGAAGAACCAAGGTCAGAACTGTTGTTACATGGTTTCAATGAAGATCATGATTCAAGCTTGGAAGGAGAGAGCTGCAAATAATATGTAACAATGTGTTTGGGCTATAAGAAAATGAGAGAATATAATGAATAAGTCAATGCAATAATTTCAGAGTGTAAAAATCATTCGCCTTGACCGGGATTCGAACCTGGATCCCTCAATGTCCGATCGAGTGCCTTAGCCAGTTAAGCTATCAAGGCATCCTATTGAACTCTGAAATTTTTGGGGCTTTTAAAGCAACAAGATGTTGTGATGAAATACCGTACATACAATGTCACAGGCATTCGTAGTCCTGCACGATGCACCACAGTGCACGAGGTTAAAAACCAACTATAAACACTTAGGTAGTTTATACCTTAGACAAATCCCAAAGAAACTGCGGGAGATGCCACAACAGTAACTTTTAACTGAGTCATCCACTAATATGCAATTCAATGCAATAATTTCAGTGTAAAAAGCATTCGCGTAGACCGGGATTAGAACCCGGATCCCTAGAAGTCCGGCCGAGTGCTAAGGCCAGTTAAGCTAAAGCACTTGACTCAACTATAGAAGCTCAGGATATTTTGAAGCACATATAAACAACTACCCCTGCCCTATTAATGATAAAATTTCTTCCTGAACCATTATAAGCCATAATAATCAGGTGAGTTGCAAATTTCATTTTGAATAACAGTCATGAAATTTCTAGATACAGCCACTAAGAAAACATTTTCAAAGTTAATACATACCATTGTGGACTCTGAACTATGAGATTATGTACAGGTATACTATATATTTGTCTGATTTCAGTCATTCAGAATTGTGTTTGGAAATTGAATATATTCAAGAATTTTTCAAGTCAAGGTAAAATTATAAGCCAACATCGTCACATTGTGCAAAAATGAAGAATCACCTTGACCAAAACCTGTTGGAAACATTTATGGTGACGTGGAGGAGTTCCTAGAATTTCAGAGACGGGGGAAGTGAAAGGTACTTCCTGAATTGCATAGTTTTTGTGCTATCCATTTGTGCTAGAAACTCCAGGACTGCATTCTAGTATTTCTTGACAATGGTTTTTGGTCTTTATTCCACACTTTGGGCAAGCATGGTGTGGAATTTCTGCCTATACCAACTGTCATTCAATTCAGGAATTTAGGTTACGGGGTGGTGCAGTAAGTAGGTTCAGTTCAAGGGTGCAAGATAGAGTGGAACCATATGTACCAAGATAGGTGAGATTCAAATGTTTTGGGATTTGGTTTGGGGTGAGATCCACCCTCGCCCATCTAAACCAACATGAAGCCTGCAGTGCATGGTCATTTCTTACATGCAATTTCAGGAATCATTTATGTTAGTGCGCATCGCAGGGTTTAAGCATTAGGTGACGGCACATGCTGTCATTTCCTGCTCACAATATCATTTCCCTGGCCCTACTCATGCCATTTCCAGTCCTTTTAAACTGCTTTGCATGTGCATTGGTGTGAAACAGTAGGAAATGGTGGTATTGTAGAATTTTGTACTGTTATTAGCTAGTGCAGTAATTATAATTGTCAACAAGAACAACTGCATTAATAATTCTAAATTATGAATTTGTGCAGCTACTTGATCAGGCTCAGTCAAGCATATGTGTTTTCAAGCATATCCAAATTCATTACAAAAAAACCAAACAGTGCCATTATCAACTCAACTGCACTCCATTATATTGATTCCAAAAGAATAATAGAAAAATTCAAAAAATTAAGAGACAAACTTTATTCTCCCACCATCATCTTACTTTAAATATCATTCACCTGTAGTGTCATGACTACTTCTATTTCCTATCATAGAGATGCCAAAAGATATAATATTGGCTGAAGAGAATATTCATTCATGTGTTCAAGGATGAATAAAGGGACATTCTAATGACCGATACAGGGATCATCACCCTGTCACTATTAAAATCCCTCAAAATGATCACTTCACATGATAATGCAAACGCTAACATTTGAGCTAACACTGACACTATCTCATAACATGTATGTACTTGTGAAAAATGACCATGTGGCATGGGTTTAAGTTATATTACTGCGGTGGTGATCGACATGAGCTGGAGTTGTTGAAATATCATGATTGGCATGCTCTGACACAAAACTTGCAGAGAGGGCTCAACGATAGATAGAGTATGGGTGTCTTAGGTGAGAAGAAAAAGCCTCATCTCTCCATATCGTTAAAATGTTCAGGAACACATTGCCACTAAGAAATAAATCAAGTAGCCGAGATGGAAGTTCAAAGTATATCCTTAAATTAGCTGCTAAGCATCACCGTTAAATAACAACTTAACTCATTGGATCAATAGCTGGAGCCATTATGGAAACTATTTTTAATACAATGAATGATAAGCAATGTAATGGAGATATGCTACAGTTATTGGAGTTGTAACTACTAAAGAAAATCATTCTCAGAAGAAGCTGATAGTGTAGGCATGGGAGCTAAGAAGGATAAGTCATAAATGCTATGAAATAACTGCCGTAACTTCTAATAGCTTGGGTTAATTGGTTTTAGCCTGAGCTGCCTATCTATAATGTTAATTCACATCAGATTACTAAGGGATCTCTTAGCATACATTATGTTATTACAATTAGGTATTCTCCCTAATTCTTTCCCAAATAAATTAAGATCACCACTCAGTATGATAAACTTGGCCCAATGCCCACCTTGAGTTCTTCTTCGAGGTCCATGTAACTCTCCCCTGGACTGATGGTTGAAGGCGTTGATGTGCCACTGAAGCAAGCACCAGTTGTGCTTCCACCATTGGACACTGGGAGACTGCCAGGTTTGTTGGGAGGTGTTTGGTCACCCTTACTCCTAACTGTCATCGTCAGGCCCTTGTCCTGCGATGATGAACCCTGAGAAATGGTATGACAATGACTGGTGACAACTTGGACCAGGCAATATTTCGCACAATGCACAAGGGAATTGGTCACTGCATTATTACAAATATTTTACCATACCATACCCATTTTTATTTTGCTAAGCGTTTGAAAAACAGAAAGGCCTAAATATTTTGAAGGTTGGATTTTTCATGCTGGCATTTTATGATGGCAATGTATCTTTTGCTCTGCCGCAGATTCCCTTAAGTCAAGCGGAAGTCCTGAGCTTGAAGATGCTCTCAGCTAGCAGCATAACTAAGGGGGCAGTTAGCAAGGGGCAAGGTGAGGGGGGAGGAAGGGAGCCAGCCAAAGAAAACCCATGTTTGTTTGAATATTTAATACATGCATGTAAGGATGCATTAGTCCACTGGGTAGAACACTGGGATACTGTCTGTAGAGCCCAGATTTGATTCAAAGGAATATCTATGGGCACTCTCAGCTTCATCCGAGCTGTTTGATTTTTCGGGTACAGATCTTCCTGGGAGACCATAGACAGCACAGGGAAATAAACTAACCTCCAACCCTGTGTGAATTCCACATAACTTATGGGGTAGTGCTCAGTGAACCCTACCATCACCTATCAAACCAACCTTTGGGTTGAATACTGTGATTTATATGCATGTCTGACATGTATTTTATGGCAGTGCAGTATTACTAAACCAGATAATAATTTCAAAGATTTCCTCACAGGAAAAATTACTCAGCCATTAAATATGTATGCTATATAAATTAGGGGGCCATGATTATCATTTGTGTGAATCACAAGCTCTTTTCTCTACCCTAATTTCTCTACCACAGAGAAGCCACCAGTCAAATTTATTAAAAAAAAAAATACTGATAAGGTCATAGCCATTCATGAGTAGGTGATAACTTATCAGTATAGTGCCAACTGACACAGCATACATTTACTGGATATGAGTTTGTCAAGATAAAAACTGTTTTTCTCCACTCAAATATATAAGCCGAGGTGGTTTTTCATGTATGCAGCAGTTTTCCTTGTCATTAATAAATAATTATTCATTTTATACCCATATTAAATCACATTGCTTCACGGCAAAGAAATCAAAACTTGAATGAATGCAACAGTCAAATTAAAAAATAAATTTACAGCACAGGGAATTGATACAAGATCATTTTTCCATGAAACTATATTCTGATGCTTTGTGAGATTAATATAGATTTTTTTCCTCCCATTAAATGACTTTTTTAAGGGAAAGATCCACAATTTCTGTCGCCAGGTCTGCAATCTGGCAACGACTTGTGTTCAATCACTGACCCTTTTAACCTAAAACCACCCCAAAGACTATTATCCTTCTTTTCCCCTTAGACTTGAGAAACCATGGCACAAAAACTATCTCCATCAGTCACAAGCTGAAACGTTGGATCACAGTCATTAACTATGTTACCTGCTTAAACACCTTAATTATGAGTTTAATACTATAGGACCTCTGTTGGTAGTTAAAGAAACGAATAACTTGTATTTCAATAATTTACTTGTGCCACTACACATTCAAAACTAAAAACTCACATTTTTATGCCTCTCTCATCTCATTATCTAACAGGTATACAGCCTCAACAACTGTGAGCATCACTAAGATCCTCTTTTTTTCACTTCACGTATAAAATCGCTACCGAATAAACCACTAAGTATCGGCAAATAGTGGTAACTCAAATAAGTTTTTGTTGTCTCAGGCGTAACTTTGTGGAATTTGCATAACATATTGAAATGTAATGAAATAATTGACTTTGTAATTCCACACACTTTATTTAAAAACACACGACCCAGGTTTCGACGTTGAACGTCATCATCAGGTGGTCCTCATAGAAGCACGCTGGCTATATATACCTTCTGATCATAGGAGGGGGGGGTTGGTCAGAGAGGGAGGTCGGAGGGGTAAAAAGGTTACAATGTAGCTGGGAAGAAAAGAGAATTACATTTTTGATTTAGAAGAGTGGTAGGTCTAGGAGTGGGGAGTGGGAGGGATACAAAATTTCGTTGGCAAGATCATCTTTCCAACGGACACATTTCAAAATTTCTAACTGCTCCAAAGCATCGAGCCTTTGACCTTTTTCTTCAAAATGAATAATTTTTGTCACAAAGTCACTTTTGTGATCACTTTCGATGAGGTGTTTTGCAAAGAGGGATGTTATGTTCTTATTTTTTACACATGTTTGGTGTTCTTTAATCCTTTCTTTAAATTTCCGTCCTGTTTGTCCAATATACTTTGTGCTACAATCCGAGCACTTTAACTCATACACTCCACTCCTCTCGTTTTCGGGGACTTTGTCTTTAGTGTGAGAGATCAGGTTCTTAAGGCATGAACGACTGTAAAAGGCACATTTAATTTTTTCTTTAGGTAAACTTTTAATTACTTTTTGAGAAATAGTCCCAAGATATAGTATTCTCCGCCATTTGGCAGTGGGATCTTTTACATGTTCGGGGTTGTAAATGTGGCTTAAGGCTATTTTTGTAAGTTTATTCCGGTAAAGTTTATTTATTAGATCTTATGAATACCCATTGTTTACTGCTAACGTTTTAATTACATTAAGTTCCTTATTTACATTGAATTTTGACATAGGGATAGCGGTCAAACGGTGGATCATTGCATGAAATGCCGAAAGCTTTTGGGTGAAGCAATGCCTTGAAGAGGAATTAATTAATTGGTCTGTATACATTTCTTTCCTAAAAATGGAATACTGTAACCCATCTTTGTCTTTAGAAATGGATAGGTCGAGGAAATTCAGGGAACCTTTTTCCTCTTTTTCACACGTGAATTGTACATTAGAATTGATAGAATTTAGATGTGCTAGAAACTGATCTAGTTGCCTATCAGAACCTGTCCACACACAGAAGACATCGTCTACATATCTTAACCAACAAAATACATTATTAATGAGAGGGTAGGCTGAGGAGAACAAAACTTTTTCAAAATTGTCCATATACATATCGGCCAGGAGTGGGGACAAGGGCGAGCCCATGGCTAAACCATTGGGTTGTTGGAAATAGGTACCATTAAAAATGAAATAATTTTGGGAAACACACGTCTTAAGTAATGCACAAAGTTCACTTATTTTGAAATGTGTCCGTTGGAAAGATGATCTTGCCAACGAAATTTTGTATCCCTCCCACTCCCCACTCCTAGACCTACCACTCTTCTAAATCAAAAATGTAATTCTCTTTTCTTCCCAGCTACATTGTAACCTTTTTACCCCTCCGACCTCCCTCTCTGACCAACCCCCCCCTCCTATGATCAGAAGGTATATATAGCCAGCGTGCTTCTATGAGGACCACCTGATGATGACGTTCAACGTCGAAACCTGGGTCGTGTGTTTTTAAATAAAGTGTGTGGAATTACAAAGTCAATTATTTCATTACATTTCAATATCAAATAAGTTTTGAAATTAGTGCATCCCTGTCTTTTACTCTTGAGCAAAGCAGTGTTCATTAGAAAGGTTTTCGGCAAGTTCTTCGGATTTTGTTTTCTCTGTTTATAAAATGAATTGAAATATTATATCTAAAAGAGTGATCTATTTTCAGAGTAATCAGTATCAGGTGAAAGTAATACAAAGGACAGGAGTCCCACAGATCATACCAATGCCAGAAATTGGACATGAATATTATTTGATACCCTCTTATTCATGCAAAATGCTTGGTGCAAGATCATACTAAAGCCAATGTATGATCACTTTTGTGTCACTTTGTGACCCCAACACATGCACACAGTCAAATGCACAGGAAAAGGTTATTCCCATTATCCTTTGACTTTATAGATGTTTGGATAAATTTTTCTCAGAGAATTTTTTAAATTGAGCAAACATGATTCACTGACAAAATATATCAATAATCATAAATGATAAGTTAATTAAAAGAATATCCTGATTGCAATTACAACCAACAGTACTATGTGATTTTTTGTGAATGTAAAAAAGTGGAGGAATTTTACAATGATAAATAAAAGTCATGCAAATGAAATGGGCAACATGGACAATCTTCCCAAGAGTAATTGGGAATTCACCGCAAATACAAAACATTACATAACATGAGGTTACTACAGCTAAAGGTGTGAGAATCAAGAAAAAAACAGAAATATTTGTTTTGTTTTTCAAATCGCACTGTTTCATAAATAACCATTACTTTGTGAATACTATCACTGTACATGGTTGTTCAATGCATACACACATTTGATGATGCCAACATATCTTAGACATATATTACGAAACATTTTACAAGCATCTACCAAAATCTTAAACAAAATTGATTCTCGGGGTCAAGAGCGCATGAACCCTAGTGAATGTATAGGTCCATTTCACAGTGGAAGAGTAATTCATAAATAGTCTAGGCATGAATAAGGGAAAAGAGGAGAGAAGCATGGACTCCATTGGTACAATTCGTTAATGAATTCAATGAATTGCAATGCTTTCTATAACTTTTCCAACAGTCTGCACACTGCAGACTGTCAATTTTCATGCTGTGCACATGTGAATGTCCAACAAACCATAATAAATGTCCAGTCTATCAGCCAGCAATATCTGAGGCTTTAATTTAGGATGCCATTACCACAGCAATCACATGATCTCTCCTTTCCAAACATTTATCGTCAATATCAAATCTTTCATGCGCAGCAGTAAAAAGTTTTGATAAAATATCTATAAATACAATAAAAATATTTCAACTGTGAAGGTCTTATGGGTGTAAGGGTGATTTAAAGAGTAATTCTTGGGGTGATATTTAATATAATTCAGGGACATACATCTTCATCCTAAATTGAGATTATGCAGAAGAGTTTTTACCTGTGGAAGAACTATTACCTATTGGGAATCTGCAGAATTAATACGTAGGACCAATAAATGAAGAGAGAAAGAATGGGAAATAAATAGGAAGAATATCTTTGCAAATGAATTCACTTCTTCATTAAGTTAGATGACCTACCATTCGTGAGGTCTGAGTCCAACTTTTGACATCAATGCCATCACTAGTGCTTCCGAATCCACTGTCAACTGTGTATCGCTTCTGCCATCCCAAGCCATCATCAGGAACATTAAAAGAAGCACCTAGGCCATTCGTTAACCTGAAAGGATGTATTGTGGACATAGTTGATTATTCATTTTGTTACTTGATTGTTTTCTATTAACTATGTATATGATCCCAAATCAACAAAAGAAATTAAACATTACTTTTTTATTTACATCCTGAATATATGCACATGATGTGCATACATATCTCAAGTTAATTGCATTCAAGGTATTTCATAGGTCGATTGGTTGGAATGCAGAATGAAATTAGGCCTGGAAACTGTCTTCAACCTTTTATGTACTAAATATGGGGAGAAATGCAGATGGTTTGGAAGAAGGGGAGGTTCTCCCAACTTGGTGGGTCACACAAGGAGAATACGAGGTGTGAGGTCATGCAAATTGGAGGGTTAAAAATGAGGCATGCAGAGAATGTGATGGTGGGAATAGTTTCTCATTTCCCTCATGAAAACATGGGTGTATCTCATAATCAGAGGGTGCTATTGAATTGGAAAATTACACAGCATGATTTTTCCTGGTGGATAAAGCATTCTGTGCGTAGCATGAAATAAATTCATGATAATTAATGCAAAAATTATTGTGTTAACATCATTCACCAAAATGTCAGGCCAAGTGCCTCAGCCAGTTAAGCTACCAAGGCATCCTCTTACACTATAAAATTTCGTGGACTTTAAAAGGAACACTGGTTCACTTAACTGGCACTCGGCTGGACATCGAGGCATTCAAGTTTGAATCCAGCCAATGCAAATGATTTTTACCCTATGAAATTGTTGCATTATAAAGCGCATTAGCAGACGACTCTATCAAAAGTTACTGCGATGGATTTTCCTGCAGTTTCTTTGAATTTGTTCATGATAACTCCATGATTTGTGGGTCTATTGGATGCCTGGAGGCAGTGTGGCAGGAAAACACTGATGGGGAAGGAAAGAAGAAGAAGCATTGGAGCAGGATGGTGAGCCGAGGGAGAGGAGAGAATTAAGCACTTGCCTCAAGTCCGAGAGAATGCCACCCTTGCGACTGGGCCTCCTGATCTTCGCCTCTTCACTTTGCGTAAGCGTCACCACACCCTTCCTCTTGTCATCCTTCATTGCTTGGATTTCCAAATACTTGAAGATGTGCACTCGGCCCCGGGTGCATAGCTGCATGTGTTTTGGGGAAGCATCATGGAAAGAGAGGAGAGGATATGACAACATGGCAGGCAGTGCTGGTCAAATAGAAATGTTATTTCAGATGGTGACTCAATCTCCAGAATGAAAGGGGAAAATGTATCTCAAGTTATAAAAATCAGAGTTATTCCACTTCCCAAGCAACATATTTTTTTATTATACACTATTTCATGTTGTTATTTCATCAACTATTTGAAATAACATTTCATGGTTACAATTAAAGGCAAAGCACTAACAGCCAACAAAAAAATTCTCTTCCAGCTCATGTTGCAATTTTTGACTCACCTATAATTGACCTTATGAATGTTTTTCTAGCACATTTAATAATTTAAACATATTAATATAAACAGACAAACCATCATAATCTCTCAGATGAGGTAACCAAAAAATATGCAAGTTCTGTTTTCAAATTTTGCCCTTACAGCGATCTACAGAAGAGGATGCGAGCCAAGTTTACCCAAAAGTAAGCAAATATTTTTGCTGCATTTCATAATGAAATCAATCGCCAATTGTCTTCAATTCCAGCCTGAGAAAAAATTCTTAAAATTTCACATGGTAATATGAAGAATTAAGGGTTGCATTATTTTTAATTTAATTTAAATGAAGTTTCCATTATTATCATTTAGGCTGTAGTATGCATTCTGTTACACTGTTATAACTATTGTTTATATTTTTCGTTTCTATTCTCAGGTTCTGTTAACATTTAATTTCTTAACACACAGATGTTTACTTATAATTTAATAATGAATTTTGATCATCAACTGTATGAATTCCAATAATATACATTTATAGATTTGTTCTCCGATGGTTTGACCAATACTTTGAACTATATCTCATCTGATAAGGAACACATAAGGACTTCTATGTCCATAGTTATGTATATAGTTAATGATACAAGGATTAATTGGTAAGTCATAACAAAACAGCAGTTGAAAGAGCAAAGCTATTATGACACCATGGTTTACATTCAAGACCAATTCCTGGGATAGGATATGCAGATGTAGAATTACAGCACTATGGAAAGGGAGGATGACAGAAATCTTTATTTTACTGATAAAAGAGCACAATAAGACATAGTTTTGAAGTTGCGGAATGACACTTTGAAATCAAAATCAAGGTGGCAATGGGAAACTTCTGAGCAACTCCATTCTTTGCAGACATGAGCCTTTCCGCTTCTGAAAAAATCAAACTCTCAAGAGACAGTAGTTTCAGAAGCTGTTAAAAAAGCTGTCAACTATAAGAGTTGTCCATTGCAATATTACTGAAAATGAATTGGAGGACATGATTTTCAGACTCTTACAGGCTTTGGCAACAATTATTTCTCACATTTCCACTGTAAAAACGCAATTTATTGCCTAGTTTACATTGCTGATATATGCCAGAAATACTTCAGCACAAAATCTAGAATAATTATTTTTCCCAAAATATGCTTGTGACTTTTGTGTGCTCCATGAAAAATCTGGGGTCAGCGTATGGTAATTCATTCCCTGGCATGGCATTGATGCCATTTTAGACATTCAAGAGCACATAAACATCATAATGTAAGTTAAAAATGTTATATGAAAAATGAAATTCCAACTGTGCATAAAATGTTGTCTATGAACCAGTTCTGAAATGCAAAGAACATTTAGCTACCAGAAATTCAAAGTCATATTTGTGACATTTATGGAGATAACATAATTGAGAGATTCAAATGAGTCCAACTGTTTAATGAAGGCAATATATGTATGCCAGATAATGAATTAAGTGGATTGTCTGACTGTTTTTTGTGGATGAAGATTGGGCATAAAGCATTTTCTTCTCCTGACCTTAGGCCACAATTTCGACCACCCCTTTTCAGCCCATACCTTACACCAAGCAATTTTCTTGCATTCCCACACCTGAAATCCTGCCTGGTTGGTCGGTGGTTTCATTTACAAAATGAGATCAAAGAAGTCATTAGCATGATGGGGTTTGTATTTGGAGACAGGATCTTCATGCAATGAAGAGATTCAACATCTGGTGCCCCTGTAGTACAAGTGCCTCTAAACGGCAGGCAATATGTCAAAAAAGTAAAGAAAGGTGTGAAAATTAACAAGGAATAACTACAGTATTAAAATTATAGTCTTTGTTTTTTTCATAATATCCCATCAGATATAATATCCCATCCTTTCTGGATATCCCTCAAGTATAACCTTGGTTTTTTTTTTGGTTGAACGAAGAATGAAGTAAATGCATTTCAGAAAATCCTTCTAGGTGATAACAACATACTATCAACATCATTCACTGAATAGCAATATTCTACATGTTTTTTTACATGCACTTGAGATAAATACTCTTGAGAGTTTCAGAACCAGTGCTAAGGTTCAATATACTGGTTAAATGGTTTTTAAGTCCAAAACATCAAGCTCCAAGTTAGTTTCTTTTACTAGAGTGAGTCAAAAGGAGATAATGGAAAAAGTAATAGGATCTTACACAGGCAGGTGGCGTGACAAGTGGGTTATCCCCAAGGTCCAATGAGACAAGGGTTGTCATTTTCCTCATCTCCACTGGAAGAACGGATATGCGGTTTTCACTCACATCTAACCGGACCAGCCGGAGAGTGGTGATTTCTGAAAAGAAATGGTGGCAAGAGAAACATGGGATGATCAGTTTTAGCAGTCAATAGTAACATTCAATATTATGATCAAAAATAAATTGAATAAACATTGAGTTGTTAAGAAAAAAATCAAAAGCAGCTAGAATCAGATAATCTGATAAAATGACAAGCTCCAGTCGCATGTTTGGGAGCAATTTTAACTGATTAGCTAAAGTTTCATTCAAAAATGAAGTGATAATTCAATACAAATGAAAGAGATGATATGGAAATAAACACACAAGGGAAAGATTAACTACAACTTATGGCGTATATTTTATTATTAGAGAAACGAGAAGATATGAAATGAAGCCAAAAAAGTTTAAAACGAAAACAAAAAAACTTGATAGCATAATAGGGATTGGTTTAGATGCATATTTGTTTACCTTCTGAAAAACTGAACTGTTTTTATAATACCTTACAGTCCATGCCATTACAGCAGCTATGCTGTTGTATTCCATTAGACCAGCAACAAAACACTGACTACACTTTTTATCGAACAACTCAGATAGGATAAATTATCGGGTATTCCTTGTATGTGCTACCACATATCCCTTCCTTTCAGGTCTGGTCACAGAGCTGACAGAAAGAGATGACTTACCTACAGGGAGGTATGAGAGGAGGTTCCGTCGAAGTCGGAGGGATCGTAAGGAGAGGAGTTGTCCCATATGGGGTGGGAGGGAGGCGATCTCGTTGCAGTCGGCATCCAACTCGGCGAGAGTGGCACCCAGGCGAGGAAGGTCCAGAGGCAGTGCGCTGAGCTTATTGTTGGCCACACGTAAGACTTTCAAGGGCAGCGAACACAGGCCCCCGGGGAGGTGTGTCAGCTGGTTGCGACTGTGAGGAAGACAATGAATGAGGCTCATTCTAACAAGACATAATTTTGTTTAGGAGGCGTCAACGAGAAAGGTATGACAAAAATGAAGTAATTGCGGCCCATTCCACTGATAAATACATGGACTATGGGGAATTACTGCCACACACTTGCTCTGAAAGTTAACATTTAACCCTACAGGTATAAGTGCCAGAGTCACTGTTAGCGATGCTGATGAATTTTCCCAAAAATGCTTGTGCCACTCCAGGGCAACTCTTTTCTCGACTGCTTTAAATGTAAATATGAATTAAAAAAGTCTTATTTTTATGCTACATTCTCGTTTTTTTGGACCTCATTACAAAAGTTTCATCAACTTTCACCAAATTATTATAAATAATAATGTTTTTACACAAATTTTTATAAATTATGCATTTCTCTTCAAAAGAACCCAGCAATTTTTGCACAAAATTAAGCAATGAAGCAGGTGAATAACAAAAATTTTAAATAAATTTTATATAAAACATATTAACAAAGTACGTTAACTATTTAAGGGCTTGAATACTATTGTGAAAGATAATGATATTACACCACAAATTAAAAACCAGCCAAAAATCCATAAAATTGCAAACTTAATCAATAAAGTGCACTTCTAATCCATAGAACTCATCAGTTAACTGCTGAAGAAGTTGATTTTGATGGTGTGTAAAGCATTTTGTGACTCTAATTTCCATCACCATACACCATTTACCCATAGATTAGTGTACTACATCCCTCCCTTCTTTCTCAAATAAATGCTGATTGCTAAATCACTCTGCACATTTTTAAAATCCTCTTCTGGCACTTCTATCCAAAAAGAGGCACTAACAGACGTCCACTTACCTAAGGTCGAGGTAGGTGAGTGTTTGCAGCTGTACCACTGATTGGGGAAGTGAGCGTATTGCATTGTGGTACAGGTCCAATCGTTCAAGTGATGCAAATTCCGTGACATCCCGTGGCAGTTCAGAGAACCGATTTTTTGAGAGATCTGAAAATTTAAAAAAAACAGAATGGTAAATTTGATTACAAGCCAACATAATCCAAAGCAGACGTATTTTTTTCATTAATGTACAATGTACATAAAATGAAGATGCATGACTCAGAATGGGAAAAATAATCATGCTGATAAGTTAAATAATAAGGTCTAATTTACATAATGATTACATTTAAACTACTTCATAGGATACATCAGGATGACAAACAGTAGCCGTCTGAAAATAGTTTATGGTACCATGTACAAAAGGGTAAATAATATTCTACAATATTAACTTTCCTATTCCTTCTAAAAATACAGTAAATAGGACTGCTACACCAAGGCCACGGCTTCAATTCAATTGATACAATAAACTTATTGGAAATGATAGCCAAATCAATGGGCACAACAGAGTTCAGTTCACACTCCTGACTTAATTAATAATCAAAAGAGGAAGGCAAGTGTGAATGTCGAGATGTTGAGCACAAAAAAAGTATTCAATTTGGTGACAATTTACCGCATTCCAATTTAATAAGGTAACGAGTTATGTGAAGGAAAAGAACTGGTTTTAACCTGCCCCCAGGTAAGTTGTATCATTGGAGCTAATTACATATTTAATCAGAACTTTATCTGAGGCACGAAATAGGTTCATCCTCCTTACACTCCTCCACAAAACCAATTGAGATTAAAAAATGCGACCTTAGAGGAGAGGCATGAAAACAGAAAAAATAAGCACCTTCAATCCACCTAGTAACAAAAAGTGGAAGGAAGAATGTTTAGCAGGCAATTAATACAGAATGGAAGTATTGAACTAGACATCCACAAAAAAAGATATTTCCTTTAAGGACACTCATGCACCGACATACACATGATGGGAATATTCTCCATTTGGGTGTTTCACCATTGATGGTGAAAGTTGATAAGCACACAAGTGGAGTCCAAGAATAATTGAGACGATACTCAAGTATGTGATCGTAAATAGTTGTTCACATACTCAGGAGATAGGAATGTTTGAGGAAAGAGGAGATAATCTTATTGGTCAAATAAGAGTAACATGTGGAAAATAGGTCTTTATACTGGGTTTACGCACACCTTCAGTATTGACGAAATATTAACTCTGCAAAAAATCGAAATAAAGCATAGGATGTCTCTCTGAATACCCTAATGGCCCTACCTAATGATGTATGGCAGGAGGTGTGGGTGCCATTGGATGAACAAATTGAGGGAAATCAGTACCAGCCCTAAGAAAACGACAACCGTTTAAATTTCTGTTATCATTTCATTTGTTAGAGGAAAAAATGAACACTTTATCTAATGGTTTTGGCATACATTTATCCAATATTGTATATGCATTACACTTGGAAAATTTAATTTTGGCAGCTAAATAATTATTTGCAGATTAGGAGAGAACACGCCCACTCAATTTTTTCAAATATTCTTATCCTGTGTTAATCAATGCATCCATTTCTCCGGTATTTTGTAGTGTAGGTCTGGAAGCATCGCAGCGCTAAGTTTTATGTTCGAATCGCTATCTTTTAAAGAATCACTGGGTGCCATCATCGATCTTCACACGCGCGCTATCGCTACTTGTGACGCGATCATCCCCCGTATCAACAGTCTGCGATCAATGGATCTCGCGACTCAGGTCCGATGCCCCTTCGTGGCATTCGGTATCGCCATGTTTCGGATTTTGTAGCGCGACCATTGAAGAACGACGATAAAATATGCGTTTCGCATCGTGTATATAACAATAGCGATAATGCGTTACGAAGATGGCTGCTGCATGTTGAACCTTTTGGTTCTCAAGAATGAAACACTCCTCAGTAGGTTCCTAAATAATATTCTGGACGGAAAGAATGTAAAACCCAAAGCCGTACACTTTCTTTATCTATTTATTTTAATATTCTGGACAGTTACCATAAACGGGGTCTTACAAAATACATGGTTACAACTGACGGAGCAATTCCTAACCGACCTGGAAATTCTATCGCTTACCTAATTTCAGCATCGCATAAGAAGAACATAATTCGTTAAGCATGCCCTCTGACATTAAAGATGCATTTCAGTAAGAGGTCATCAATGCATTGCGTTTGGGCCAATTCCACGCTCCATGTAACCCGAGAAACGCATGGAGCATGCGTTTCTCGGTTTACATGGAACGCATTTCAGCATGGCTCGGAGTAAGGTTGCCATTGTGGTCATAATTTTCGGCCGCGAGCACCCAATTACATTAGCAATTGGAAATAGGGCAAGGAGAGAGAAACCAGTCATAAATATGGCAAAATTATAGCACACTATATCTCACGTACCTAAACCATCTAAATCTACCTAAATCTAGTAGATTACGAGTGCATTGACATTTTCCATAATATGCAATTTGCTGTCATCACTCTCATTAATGCGACTGTAAAAAATTATATCTTTAATCCCTTATTGCCTTACGCTATTTTCCAAGTCACTTAACACTCTCTCACTGACTAGTTAAATGAACGTAACTCATTTATAATACGGCATTTTTTCTGCCTTTCCAAGGAGTAAAGCAAGACAAGGCATTCACATAAAATTTACTTCTCAACTAACGCGAAGCTTTCCTAGTTTCCAGCTATCTCACGAAATTTCTTAGAAACACGTCTTCCTAAAGTTCAATATTTGGCTGAGCCCCTATTACATCTTTTTCCATCTCTCGTGGATAGGAATGGATTTATTAAACTTTCAATTTGGAGGAGAGAGAGAGAAGATTTTGTCGTAATTTAAGAAAATAATTAACATAAGACAACACCAATATTTTTCATCTAAGGATTTAAATGTTTGTATTCACAAAATTTCACACTTCTTGATTTTGATGTAACTTCTTAAGAGGAAAGAATGACATACCTGTATCGACGCCTTGTCGCTGCACGCCAAAAATACTAGGGAAATCCCGTGTCCTGACGAATTAATTCTATTGAGATCATGTTATTATTATTAGGTAATCTACAGAATAAGGTAGGTTTTTGGATGGACATAATTACTAATTAAATAATTTGTGACCCCTAGCAAAACACAACATCCTACTCTACATCAGGTCCCTCTTCAGCTCTGAGTACTTCCTTCCTCCCTTCTTCCCGTCCAACATCCCTATCCTGTTCCTTCTCTTTCCTCGTTTGCCTAACATTCTCCCCTCAATTAGAGTCTTCAACATCCCACTGCCGGTCAATACCCCCTTCATCCACTTTTCCTGCATCCTACAAAAGTGGGCGTTGGATGAATGGTTGAGGAGGGGTTGCGGGTCCGCTACCATTCCGAGAGTCGTTAGTATTATCATCTGAGGTAATTTACTTTTTTATTGCCATTTATTTTTTTTTAACTACACGTCTTGCTTAAAAAATGGGTCGCGGTAGTCCAAGGGTAGAGCGTTGGACTACAGACCGGAGGGTCCGGGGTCGATTCCCGGGGAAGCCTCTCTGGGCAATTGCAGCTCCACCCAAAATATGTTATTTTTCGGGTACCAGATCTTCCCGGGGAAACCATAACCGGGACAGGGAAAGGAACTGGCCCCTGATGTATGAATTTCACACGCCGTCGGACTTAGTACTGGATGAACTCTACCAAACCGACCTTCGGGTTGATTACTGTCTTCATGGTTTATCTTTAAAAAACGTGCAGAGAAAATACTGACGAAGATAAAAAAAAACATCTTCCTCCTTTTACTAAGACGGAAATGAATGCAAAGAAAAATCACCATAATGATACGCTTGCTTATTTTCACGCAATATTGGAAAGGGGAGACAGCGTAAATAAAATGAGATCATAAATATTAAACAGACCTATCTAATAGAACTCGGAATGTTTCAGAATGGCAAGGTGAACTTCCCGCCATTTACATAGGCATTGCGAGATTACCGTTCTGAACATTTTTTCTAATTCTAAATCTGAATAAAATTCGTTAAAAATTTCCTAATAACGCTACCCTACTCTGTGAAATTTATGACTGCCAGATATCTTAGCGGGAGATTCAGGGAAATCGAATTTGGTAATAGGCGAGCATAATAACAATTAGGCAATAAATATACATAAAATTTGAATATTTTAACGATAAAACGCATAAAAATGTCCACGGGTATAGTATTACATCTGTCCTGAACGGCTTTATCGGACCATTTGAACGAAGAATCGAAAGTGTATAGCAACCCTGATTCTTCCAAGCTCCTAAAAACTCGGAAACTGCCCTTTATCAATCTTCTTATCTGAAAAGTATGGTAGGTATATTCCCCGAAACCCCCATCGCGTAGCACTTCCCCTAAGCTGGCACGCGAGAAGATTTATTTTCTTTAATCTACGAGAAACATCCCTATTATCGTCGGAAAAGCCAACGGGAAAAAACAGCGACCACTCCCAAGTCGAATCTCCTCCTACTCTCGGGTCGTCTGACGAAGAAAACGGGAAACGCAGTCGAAAGCACGATAGTCACGCTATTGGAGTGAGGAGGAGAACCGAACCCAACCCCCCCATCCCCCTTTTCGAAAAGGCGACGCCGAAATCACTAATACGAAGCGTCTGAGAGACACCATCGCCGAGACGATGTTATGGCGCCGGACGACCGTGAAAAAACCCATGGGGTGGAAGGGGAAGAAAGGGGAGGAGAGAAAGTGGGGGGGACAAGTGCTAACGGCTGAAGCCAGGGACCGCCACCGCCGCGGAATGGGGAGGGCATACGGAAAAAGGGGTGGCCATTTATTTGTAAATGGTCGGGACGGGCGTGATCTTTCTCCCTGCACACACACGCCAGGAACCTTCCTCCCTCCCCCTTCGAACCCCTCCTCCTCCTCTCCCCTTTTAAGGACAAGGGAATGGATGGTGTCCTAAAAGGTTCGCGTCTCCCAAGTTTGGGGCCGGCGGCGCTGTGGTCGGCGGCGACAAAGGCGACGCGTAATACGCAAGAATAGACTCCCTCCCTCCTTCCCGTCAGCTCGGCAACAATCAACACCCCCCCCTCCACTCACCGCACTGGAGTCAAACCCACCCCATAAAACCCCGTCATTTCCTCCTCTCTTAAGAAAGACCAAGACCCGAAAAACTTCCTCCCTCGGAATTCACAACGAAGGCGGAACC
Source organism: Hetaerina americana (assembly GCF_022747635.1). Classification (NCBI taxonomy): domain Eukaryota; kingdom Metazoa; phylum Arthropoda; class Insecta; order Odonata; family Calopterygidae; genus Hetaerina; species Hetaerina americana. The sequence goes on from NW_027287538.1 coordinate 61,089,603, forward strand.
CCTTCCCTTTGCCGGCGCGCGGCGGAAACGAGAACACCTTCCCGGAGTCTCGTAATTGGATCGGGTAAAACTTCACATTCGGCGTCACGAGCCGATATGACGTACGTCATTATTCACACAGTAAACTCACGTGGGTAAGAATTCAGTAAAGACCACGAAATTCGGGGAAAAAATAATCCTCCCTGATTTTTGTTCAATCCCCGTCCAAAAGCGACGTGAAGTTATGAATGGACGTTTTCCACTTCCTCATCCCTGCTGTAACACTCGGTCACGCCAAAGTTGATCACTCCAAGCTAAAATGACATCAAATTTCTCCCAACATTATCCTCCAAATACCGAAGGAAATTTCTTTCGCAAATAGCTGAAATACAAGCTCGATTGTTTAAAACATTATTACCCCAGGCCGCGATACAAAACCAGTCGTACGCCTGCAACGAAACAACATCTTCAATCCCTAGCGATTAATATTGAAGCAGTTAATTAACAGCACAGGGAAGCGCCTGTGATTTACCCCTTCGGTCGCATAAACTGTGACCTCTCGTATGGCCTAACTTACGCTTCCTCTCCTCAACCAGGGAGCGTAAAAAAGATGTCGTGACGGTAGAACTACTTAAAGTATATCACATACTTCATACTTGAACGATAGTCATACGAAAAAGGACGGTGCACAGAGAGACAACTCTTAGTTTTTATTTACGGAGTATGAGGGAATATTAGATCCATTATTATCCATACTACCGATATTAAAAAATATATAGAGGTTTGTTTATAAAGGAGAAGATGTCGGTCGCTAATTCCTTTAACTTATAATGCTTGTTTTTTTTGTAATCATCTGTTTTGCAATTAATACCCAGACGATAGTGTCAACCCTTTTGCTAAAAGTTTACATTAACTTTATTCCCTTGCCATATACTATACTGTAATACTTACTTTACCTCAACTCCGTCATAATAAGTTGATTATAGACAGCAAACAAAAATGTAAATTTTTAAACACTTTCCCGAAAATAATATGGGATTTATAAAAAAATACTTCGGCTCGAAAACTTGGTCGTTGAAGCGAGATGACAGATGTAAAATTGGAGGCTTTTGAAATATGGGTGTGGAGAAGGATGGAGAGGGTGAAGTGATCAGAAAGGAAAACAAACGTAGAAGTGTTATTCATGGTGAGGGAGGAGAGGGTATTGTTGGGAGATATCCAAAGGAGGAAGGCAAGATGGAATCAGAGCATTTTGATTGGCAATGCGATGTAGAAGACTCCAACAGAAATGAGGATAATTAGGTAAAGGAGGAAGAGGCAGAAAGAGGATAGGGCATTTTGGGCGGAATGGATGGAGGAAGGAAGTATGCGGAATTGAAGAAGGGTTTATCACAGTATCGGATGCCTGGTCGCGTTTTGCTAGGAGAGGCAGGGGAATCATCGTTGGACGGTTGTACCTTACACGGTAGAATACTAACAACTTATGATAAAGAGACTTCGACAATATATCTGTCGAACTTTAGGAAGTAAATAAGCTCGTTTAATTTAGCTCTCACTGTAGTGAACTTTTTATTATATCATTCAAAAATTACAATTGGAACAATTACCACCAGTCTAGAGCCAAATGTTATATTTTTGGCCTGAACAATTAATATCAATTATCAATTGAATCAATAAACTACGACAGTTTATCCTTAACTCTACCCTTCCCATCTTTTTAATGATTCCTTTCTTCGCATTCCTGTCCTTTTTCTGTTCGAAGATTAATATCACGCGAGAGCACAAGGGTCAACTACTTGATTTAAAACTGTTAATTATGACCTCATTTTCATTCGTCCCGAATAAGATTCGTTACTAATTTGATCAGATGCCTCAAGATATTCGCAAATGTACACCACTAGCTTCGAAATCTCACGTTATTAATTAAGATTTTTAAGCTGATTCTGATTGTTTTTACTACACTCGATATTTGGAAAGATAATAATGTAACCGAGGTGATCTACTGAATAAGTTACGGTGACATAATCTGAATCGATTATGTTCTTCGATAATCCGATTCAAGAGCGGGAGACGAAAGTCTGGAGTAGTTTCGTCGAAACTTTCATTTTGAGAATAAACTTAAGGACCTAACTAATGAAAATACTTTAAGCTTACTATACAGCAATCTAATAAATGTTGAGTTGCGTCAAAGACAATCTGCTGAAGTAAATTCCAGAAAACATACCAAACGAATTATTTGAGCCGCTTTCAATTCACCTTTCGAGCATTCACTTGAAAAGTCATATGTACGACGGCTCTTTTTCCTACATCCTTGGCCGTAATACAAAGGTCTCATTTCCAGCAGTATTCTCCTGTTGCTGACATAAAAGGTACTCGAGATGTCATATTTCTTTAGCAAAAGTGCCATTTGGAATTCGCGATAAAATCTCTGAGCTCGCTGGCGTAAAAAAATAATATCAAAACTCATATCAAATTTTTGTGAAGACTTGCGCGGAATGCTGTGAATGAATGAATTTTTACTTAGGATTCCATATGCGTATAGCATCATTGAAAGTATTTTAATAAAACATGATCATTTCGACAAGAAAGACGGTTAAAACTCAGTATTTGATATGAGCTTTCAACCACCAAAAAGAAAAAAAAGCACCAATGATGGTCAACAATTGGGGGAAGGAGTATGATTGGACCAATAAGGTCATACTGGATCCGAGTCCATGTATACGAAAAGGAATGGTAGAACGGATTACACGTCACCTCAAGAAGCCGACTGGGACTCCGGCGATTTTTTAATTGGCGTGATTTTATAAACATTATACGAGGGTGAAATCTCGAACATATATGTATTCATATTTATTACAAATTTGCTTAAATGAAACCAGTAGTTTTCTTGACAATTTAAGGCGAATTTTGTTTTGTTTGGTTGATGGAGAAGAGTATCTATCGTGACGTCAGGCTTAATCTAGGCTCCTGTTACATAAATTTGTTGAAAAACAAATATTATTAGAACTCGATTCTGATCCTGGTGGAAAATCGGATTTTGTATTAGGGAGGCGAGGGACGAGCCCCCCCCCCCTCCCCACCAGTCACATCAGGATCTCCCCGGACATCCTGTCGTTAACAACCCCAAGCATTGTCCGCCGTCGCTTCATCGTTTTAAAAAAAGGAAAAAACTGACGCGCTTCGTTCAGGTAACTCCATCGAATCGAAAAGTGAGCCTCGCAAAGAGGTTTGATACCTTTGCGTTCAAATGTGAGTTTGATCCTGAGGCAAGTGCAGTTTAGAGGGTGGACATGGGACCAAGAAAAGTTCCCCTCCATGAGAATATGTTTGGCTTCTATAAAGTTAATTAATACTATTCACCCTATCTTCAACAACTATCCACCAGCGAGCTTAAAATCATCTACATCAGGATGAAATCCTTCCTGAAATTCCGCCTAAAAATTAGTTCGATTAATACTAAGTTGATTTATTTTTCGGTATAAAGGTAAAAAAAAAATTATTTTCTCTCGTGTGACAACGCCTCCCCTTGATTGGTTTTCTTAATTCGCAACTGCCCTTTTTGATCTTTTGAGATGGATCCCAGACGGAATACTACTCCAGGCTCAACATCAAAATCCATCGAGTCTCACCGTAATTTCTCAGGGAACTTGACGAATTTTTACATGTAAATGAAGACAGATTTCCCCTATATTTCTATCTGTTTCCAAACAAAATTCAGAAAGGGTGATTTTTCTTATGAGGAGTGATTGCTGGTTTTTTATGGCTATGCCGTTTATTGTTACGCCTGTTTCTTTGCCAGAGGTTTCTTTTTTTTAAGGTTATGAGAGAGAGGTGACCAAGCTCCTTCGAAGGCAGCGCAGGTGGAAGCGCCACTTCCGCCGACGCCATTGTCGTCGCTTGGGCATCAATTTACATTTCCCGTCGCCGGCGTGGGCCTCCTCCTCCCCCTCCTCCGCCCTCACCCCCAACCCACTCCCCAAAGGAAAAGGACATCGTGTCGTGAAACCGTATCTTCTTTAACCTCCAGAAACACATCCATGGACACACTGGCGGGACAAGGATCACGACTGAATCCGTGCCGATTAAGGACACGATTAAGACACTTCGTAAGCGACAATGCGATATGAACAAATAGAGAAAAAGTTCATCAACCGATGGGAAAGATACGCCACGGAATTCGTAATGGCCCGAGGTATACACGCGACGGAACACACGATTAATACATAGGTGCTCCAGGCTCGACTAAGTGAGCCTCAACCGATGCCAATACACTAACCGATGCCTACACGTAAGTAAACGTCTAATTAAAATGCCTTCATCAGCACCAAAACTTACGGTAAAATGTTTACAAGACGAACATGGCATTTCGTAAAAGGCTGAAATAAAATTTATAAAATACGATACTATTTAAGGAATTTAACGAAACCTGACTCACTATTATAGGTAACCAGATATACTAGTTCACGTGTGAAGCAAAAACTCGGCAATATTTGATTGGCATCCGTCGGAAGTCCTACAAATAAACATTGTTTATTAACTGAATTATAAATAAACAAAGGGTCTTCCGCAGCTTACAATCAACAAAACTTATTTCAACATAAGTCAATCATGTTCGATTTGACACACGATGTTCCCCTCCACGACGACTTTTCTTTTGTACATATATATATATATACATATATATATACATATATATACATATATATATATACATATATATATATATACATATATATATATACATATATATATATATACATATATATATACATATATATATACATATATATATACATATATATATATATACATATATATATACATATATATATACATATATATATACATATATATATATATATACATATATATATACATATATATATACATATATATATACATATATATATATATATATATATGTGTGTGTGTGTGTGGGTCGCGGAAGTCCAGGGGGTAGAGCGTTCGACTACTGTCCAGAGGGTCCCGGGTTCGATTCCCGCGCAAGGCACTGTGGGCACCTGCAGCTCCACCCAGGCTATGTGATTTTTCGGGAACCAGATCTTCCTGGGAAACCATAACCGGCACAGGGAAAGGAACTGGCCCCCCTACCCTGATGTGTGAATTTCACACGCCGTCGGGCTTAGTACTGGGTGAACCCTACCATCACCAACTAAACCGACCTTCGGGTTGATTACTGTGTTTATGGTGTATATCTTCGAAATGGAACGCTCTTCGGCGACGCACAAATATATAAAAACACAGATGTAGATTTTTAGAATATTGAGACACAAATATATATATATATATATATAATTATATATATATATAATAATTATATATATATAATTATTTCAATATAATCAATTAATTCATACAAATGTATGCATAAATTTAAATTATTTTATAACATCACTTTTACTGAAGTCTCAAAGTCTCCGAGAGTTAACAATAGCTCACTTTGGCCATTTTGTGTCCTTCAGAGTGATCAACTTCAGATCGCTAATATGAAAATAAGGTCCCCAGGTTATAATATCGTAAAATTTGCACACATATGCGCATTGGATATGACCATGACAGTTTTGGCGTTTCCTCAGGTCGAAAGATAGTAGCTAGAACGCCTCTATCTTACACATATGATCCGCTGAGGAAAGAATTATAGACGGCAGACGCTTCTACAAAGTTTGAAACGGTATTTAACTCCCGGAAATAACACGACACATTTTTTCCGAACGAATTCGCTTCATAGATGCGGGCGAGCCCGAGTTGTAGCGACTGCATTGTCGCGACGTCAATCCATTCCGCGCCAAACAGTTTATTCGAACGCATAATAGTCGGCGCTGTAATCTACTTTCACTCAATCTATTTGTGCCCTCATTTTTCAACGTGATTAGCAAGAAGTAAGGCGAAACGTTTGAACTCTTGGTTTTCATACATGCGGCGACTATTTTAGCCAATCAGGGAAAGGCATTCGGATTTCACCGCACAGAATGCCTCTGAAATCATTTCTCCCGATCGTTAGTTCCGACAATCGCACATCACGACCCGCCAGGCTTGTTCGGATTTCGCTGCATTTTGCTTGTTTATGCGGATTGACGCCTTATTTTTTTATTTTCTCGACCGCCAAACCTCCTCTCTCAGGTCCATCCCCCTCAGGGTCACGGTCTTGGATACGCCGTGGATACACGTTCATTCAAGGGTCCATCCCTCCTCCAACATCAACGGAAAGCACTCCGCGTCTCAAAAGCGGAGGGAATTTGAAACCTCTCACGCCTTCCTCCGACTGCTTTTACCGAACGCACGCACCCACACAGTCAGTCAATCCTCTTTTCAAAGCCCACAAAAAGGGAGATCACAAAGGGAGTTGACACCTGTTGACGCAAGGTTGACGTGTTTGGGCGGGGTGGGCGGTGGGTTTCCGGCGGGGGAGGGGAGAGGCGGAGGAGGAAGGTCTGTGAGGGGGGAAGGAGGAGAGGGAGGGGGTGTGGATGTCTGCATTTTACGAAAACAAAAAAACAGCATGGGGCGGAGAGAGGCTAGACAGGGGCGACAACACCACCAGTCGCCACCCGCTTTTACGTCGGTCACCCGCTTTTCCGTCGGACTCGCACTCACCCTACCATTGGATGGAGGTTTACACCACGCATTAATTCTCCTGTTTTCGCGAGACTCTTAAACAGAAAAAAAAGAATAATCTCCCTTTCTGATTCCTCCATCTTTGAATAATAAAAATTCGACTGATTTCATCATTCCGAAGAGCGGAATTTGATGATTTTGAAGCAGGAAATTAGTGCGCATTTTAAACGAAAACATTTCCCGTCTCTTTCTAAATTGGAAGCCACGCATTGGAAGTAAAAAAGTCGGCGGTAAGGTGCATCAGCGGTCGCAAACCACTCGGATTCCACCTAGCGTTAAACTCGCATTTTTTTAATCCCACATACCAATTAGTTTTTTTTTAAGTAGCTCAAGCATCTATAAAACAATTGTTGCACATGTTCAATTTCATTCAAAACAAATGTTATTTTCACTCGTTTAAATATAACAAAATTATTAAAGCATGTTTATTTGTAATCAAATCATTAGTGTGACATTAGCTGCTCGTTTGAAATTACTCCGTGGAGTTCCGGTGGGCGAGCGCTGGAGTCGATCTACAGCCATGCTCTTCTCTTTCGACGTTTCGTTCTTCGTAGACTCGCTTTTTGTAGCGGACTTCGGAAATTCCACCCAACGCATGATTGGAGGACTTCTTAGTGATTATGGGAAAGAAACACTCCCCGACGCGCCCATTCTACCCCATGACGCTCATGGGTACTCTAATCGCGCCGGGAAAAAGCGACGAAATGCGCCCGTGACACGAAACCGGCGATGCATTCATGTCGCACGCCAATGTTTCCAGGTAATTTTGAACACGGTAAGGAGAAATGTTTTGGACGGTCGCGTTAAAAGGCTCCCAGACAGCATGGAAAGTACGATCGGAGGCGGGGCGGGGAAGGAAATGTGGTTCTCAGCAAGGTAGCGGATGGCGTGCAACTCAAAACTGACCGATTCGATTAACAAAAAATACATATAAGATTACACACACACAGAAATTCACTCAAGTCTGTCGATTTTTATCGAATCGAACACCTAATTGGTTCAATTTGGATAACCAGTCCTGACTGAACCTTGAAAGCCATTGTCGCAAGTATGCGACATGGTTCTCCCTTCCTGGCTCCTCCGACTACCCACCCCAAGCAATCAACGACGCACTGTTGCAGGTGTACAACAATAGTATTCCTCCCTGGTTTTCCCCAAAACTCCCAAGCAACCAACGACAATGTTTCCAAGCGATCAACAACAATAGTATTCCTCCTCAGGGTTTTTCCCCAAAACTCCCACGTGACCAACAACAATGCTCCAAAGTTGGGTATAAAAGCCCTGATCGCGGGGCGAAAAGCGGTCAGTGGTTATCTGGCGGTGACCGGTAGGGCACGAAGCTTCGGCAGTGTTGCGCTTGTCGCGACAGCGTGTCCTATTCTTGACTCATCTTGGACGAGGGCTCCGCCCAGGTTACGTTCGTCGTGACCGCGTCCAACCTGCCTACACCCTTTCCCAGGTAAGGGTCAGTTGGTTATCTGGTGGTGACCGGTAGGGCACGATGCTTCGGCTATGTTGCGCTTGTCGCGACAGCGTGTCCTATTTTCTGACTCAACTTCGGACGAGGGCTCTGCCCAGGTTATGCGTGTCGTGACTGCGCCCGCCCTGCCTTCCTGACGGACGCGCGTTGGTGTACTGAGGGTCTAGCCATCCATAAATTGCGTATAACTTTGTAAATGGTGCATTTCAACTGTATTTTGTATAATAAACGATTGTTTGGGTAAGACTCGGTGTGGTATCTCTGACTTTCCCCGATACCCTTTGTGTCGCACCATTAAGGAACGCCCCTTGCGACACCATCGACATTTTCGGTGGTAGCAATGCATGAGATCATCAGCTCGAGCATAAAATAAATTTAAATATTTTCATGTTCAATGAAAACAATACATAAAATGTCACCCGTTTACAGAACTCTGTAGATGTACACACCAATGCAAATTTTGACGCCTCCTTTGCCGTATCCATCAAATCTATCTGTTTCATTATCAGTGACTTTGCCAAGGTTAGACTACAATTTTTGTTGGTTCATCCTTCCAACTACTGAGTTATACACTTTTAAAAAAATTAATGCAATGAAGTTTGAAATCAAGGTATTGTCCATCTTATTCAAAAATGATGAAGCTGACCGCTTTCAATTGCCATGGATGTTTTGTAACCTTGAATCGAAATTTGGGATGTGGTTCAATTAATTGTGCGCGATGATCACCATCAACAAACTTGGAAATTCAATCGCAATTTTCAGGAAATGTGGTGAAATATTTTACGAACTGTCTCAACAAGTAGACAGGATTATGGGAGCGGTTGTGAATATTTGGAAAATGCGTCGCTTCGCTTAAAACGCGCACATGATGAAGACGCCTTTTTTAGGCGTGGGCATAGAAGGAAGGAAAATATGATATGGGCGGAACGGAAGCCAAACCACGATGTACGTGACAGTCAGGGCTGCGGGAGATAAATATCTGTGGGGGAGAAAAATTTGACGAGAGAAGGGAGTGTGGATGGATGAGAGGCATTTAGAGAGAGGTTAAAGGTTGTGACTAAAGAGATTCTGCAGGGTTGAAGTGGTGAAGATGAAGGAAGAGAACAGAACGTTAAAAACAAGGGACTGCGCCACTCGGATGGTGCGAGTGGAGGTAAAGACAATCGTGAACTTCAAAGAAGAAAAAAACAGAATTTTGGTTGACAGGCACCGCCATGAAACCTCACGACTAAACACAATAGTTAAAACCTAACTGTAAGAGTAACTTTAAATATATATATATATATATATATATATATATATATATATATATATGTATTATATATTATTATATATATATATGTATATATTTTATAGGCATATAAATGTCTAACAATAAAAGACGCCTGAATACATTCCATAAAAAGACTCTCTTTTATCAAACTTGCATACTGCTTCGTTTCATTTTTATTAAATTTCTATTAAGAGACCAGTAATACGACGTTCTTCGACAATAAAAAAAGATTATAATTACAATGACAAGAAAGAAAAAAGAGATCCACTGGAGGGATGGACAACAAGGATTTCGAAATGGTGCATCATGAATTTATTCAAATTTTTTTGTTTGACAAATTAACGAAGACTAACTTGAATGTACAGGGTGCGGCAACATAAATTCCTTTTTTAAAGGGGTTTTGCCTTTGAAAAAAGGAAGTCATGTTCCCGCACCCTGCATATTAACGGTTCCGTAGACATAAGAATAACATTGGATATGGCACGCCTTATTTATGTAAGCAGCATAGTTAAGGAAAATAGATTAAAAATAAATGGCTATTAAGAAGGTTCGTTCGACACAACGTGAGTCGCAAAAGTCATGTCATATTTGATTCATAAAGATGCATTATAAAAAATTCCTTCACTCCGCTACAAGAAAAAGATATGTTAACTGTAATAGCTCCGTGGATTTCGTTTGAAGTATCCGCATGAATTCAGTAATTAATTCTTAAGACACGTAAGTAAATGCAACGCATGTCTCGACAATGTTGCCACATGGAAATGCATCCGAAAAAAATATTCTCGTTTTAGTATTATTTCACATAGAAGATGAGTAATATTACTATAAGATATCACAAGACAAATGAGATATTTAATTCCCATCTTTTATTATTCTTTACGAAAAAGAAGCCAATGAATTATCAAGAAGCATATTTTTTTTCGAAAGATCTCCTTGGAAACACCGTTATGAGCAAACATAAATTTGCAGCCAATAGCTTCGGAGTTTTAACGGTGTTCATTTATTGTTTCGGGAGACTCGCTTTGTGACATCCTACTCGCGCGATAGTGATTCATTCGACTAGCTACACTTTGCGTTATATTTTGAATAATTTTTGCTGCTTACATTAATTTTATTTACTCTCGTATTAACTTGTTAATATATTATTTAGTATTCATTTCTATAGTTTACAAAAATAAATCACCATCAGTTTATGATGCCGTCAGCGGGTTTGTTTACTAAAATCCACGAGATATGAGCACGGTTGCCAGTTCCTGTAGGAGGTACGAAATTTGAAGTAGCCCAAAATTTAACAATTCCGAGAATATTTGCGTTACATTTCATAAATATCATCAAAGGTCTACACCTGTATTTGCATATAAAACGACAAACAAGTTACAGGTTGAAAGCCTACGGAAAGAAAGACGAAGATATCGTAAAGCGACACCGTGATTGCATTCCGGATGATACAAAAATCGACGTCGTCGGTCGAAATCGACACGTCGATTCATCGATACTTCCGCGAGATTCAATTTACACTCCAATGCGCCTTGCTCCCAGCTTTCTGCATCGCTGCTGGGTTTTGAACACACACACTCCCACCGTTCACGTCTCGCATTCGTGGAGTGGACGGAACATGATCCTCCCGCGCCCGATCCAGAGGCCAGCCGTTGGAGCAATGGTCGCGAGAGCGCAGTGAACCCATGAAACGAATTCCCAGCCTCCGATGACACCGGACCAGAACCGCCGTCCCCGCTTCCCATCAACGGACGCACTGGGCGACACCGTTAAGCTGTGAGATGGCGAGATGCTGCTAGAGTGTGGGGAGGGGTGTGGTGGTGTTGGGAAGGGGGGGATGACGATGACGCCCGTCTGGCCATTGAGTGACCCCTCCTCCAACTACTCCCCTATCTTCGGTTTCTTTCTTTCCCGGGAGGATGGATTACCTCCGCGCCGCTTAACGGTCGCCTCTCACCTGGCGCGTGACAGACAGACGTACCCCACGGCGGAGACGTCGACGGTGGAACAAGAGACCGCGCTCCTTGACAACGCCAAGAGCAAAGAACCCGTTCGTCAAGGTAAATCCTATAGATGCCATAAAGAAAGCGAGTTACGCGGATATTACTTCGGAAATGCGCCTCAGGATTATGATGAAGCAGTGTGAATCTATTGTTTTCGGGGACGATTTCCCTACGGTCTCGTTCTTGGAATAACTCATAGAAGGGAGATGTTGGAATTCACTGAATGAATAAAAATTATTCTATGCTAAATAACTAAAAATGAGGAATGCCTCTGCTGGGGTACTACGCTGCGCAGCATTGAAAATTTTAGTAATACTAATGATAAAAACAAAAGTTCCATCGATGTAAAACATCACCCATGGGTGAAGAAGCCCATCGAGATCTAAAAAAATTTCGGATCGGAGGATTTAAGATATACGTAACCAAAACGTTCAGAAAGTAAAAACCAGAAGAAGAATATATCCGGAGAGAAAACACGGATAACATTAAAGGCATTCTAAGAAATAGAACGAGCTAGAGTGACCTAGGGAATAGTGGATTACTGACGAAAGAGAAAATAAATGAATTGCAAGTAATGGAATTGGTGAAAGCGCGGCCAATAGATTACAGGAACTAAACCAAGAAAAATTATTCTTAGGGCATCAGGCGAAACTCACCGAAGGGAGGGTAATAGCATACGCAAAAATAAAAGTCACGTTTTAATTTCATGATATAAATAGAAAAAGGAATATCATGGTATCTCTAATGATTCTCACGAGAGAAAGGAAGGATTTCCTCCAAGAGGAATATCAAGAGAAAGTACATAAGTAAACCGAAGGAAGAAGAGTGCCTAGCAAGGTAAGACATGGAGGATCATCAGTACATGTTACTTCATAAGGGGAGTATGTGTGAAAGGTTGCAGTTGAACTACAAGTATTGCATGAAAGTTATCGGGAAATGTTTAGGAAAAATATATTTATTTCAGATATTGCTACAATGCCACAAAATTCTTCCAAGTACATCCCTTGAGCGTCGACGCAATTTTGCCAGAGGCTTTTCAACGACTCGAATGCTCCCAGGTAAGTGGATTCCGGAAGGTCCTCTCAAGGGTACGCGTGCAAGCTTGTTTGATGGCACTTAGGTGGTGCCCTTTGAGGGAGGATTTCACTTCTGAAAATAGGAAACAGTCTGCTGGCGCCAAGTCGGGACTGTAAGGGAATTGGGGAATCGTCAAGATGGCGTCTTTCGTCAGGTAGTCGGTTACCTCAGACCAGGTATGGCTGGGTTTCGGGACGAGTTTAGCGCAGCTCTTTCGGAACGCCAAATTTTCATGGATAATGGAGTAAACTGTCATATTATCAATGCCAATAAGATCTGGGATCATGCCCGCACTTAACCGAAGGTCTGAATTCAACACTTCACGAACACGTTTCCCTTTTGTCGTCGGTTCTTGAGTTAAGACCGCCGTCCAGCGCGGGACTCGTCCTCCACACTCTATCTGCCGTTTTTGAAGAGCTTGTGCCACTTAAAAACCGTAGTTTGTGACATTTTTTCATCCTTGAACACTTGGCGAATCATGCCCAACGTCTCCTTACCCCATTTCCCCAGCCCAACGCAAAATTTGATGGAGTACCTCTGTTCAATCGTTCGCTGCATTTTGCGCTTGCACCGAGTCACTCGACAGTGGTCGACTAAAAACACGATCCAGCCTGAACGAAAGCTCGCAGGCGATTGACGCTTGGCGCGTGTTGAAGGTCAGACCCCCCCCCCACCACCGAGCCTGCACAGTGTGAGCACGCTGCGACCCACAGTCAAACGTCATGAAAAAATGTTCCCGATACTTTTATCCAAACCATGTACGTATGGATCTAGATAACATGAATAAAAAAACTGAAAAATATCATACACATATCATCACACTCCAAATAATTTTTCATGGACAGCCGGTGTAATAGGCTTACTGAATTTTGCGAGAATAATTTGGAAAGCGAGGAATTTCACATCCCAGGCGTCTTCATAATTGCGTCACGCCCTCTGTTGGTTCGAGGCAATTTCCGTCATACATATATTATCAGGCTTTCAGGCAACACCCTCCATCAGAGGAGAGCCATCCGCCCTTCCCCATTTCATCCCCTAAATCCACCCTCGCGTCGCACCTGCGAGGGAGCAAGCGGAGGGGTTGGCAGGGTGAGGGAGAAGGAAAAGTGCGGGGGTTGGCAGGGAGGGAGGGAGGTAAAAGGGTGGGAGTTGGAAGACCCCTCCCTCATTATAGCACGCGTCCAAGGGAGAGGGACCACTGAAAGGGAGCCATTAGGGACAACATGGGCTCCGGTTTTTACAACGTTGTGCGCGAAAATAAAACTCAATTCGGTTTCCTCCACGGGCCTCGAATATTCCGAAGGATTAGGAAAAATATACAGTTTCACGACGTGCCATTATCTGACGACTTCATAAACTAAATTCAGGGCCGGCCCTGACGCCATGTTCTCCGTGCATGACTCATTTAAATAATTTCCGTTATCCGCTATCCCTTTGATGCTATATTTGGAAGGCATTTTTCTGTTCTTTCTAAATAATGTGTTACTCTTTCAACCAGACTGTTGTTCGACTTTCAGCTTTCTATTCCACCCAATCGATTCTTAGTTTCTTTACGACTCGTATCCCTTCTAACATGCCTCTTCATTAACTTTGCTCATATATTCCTTTTGACTTTCTCATACAATCAATGTTTCTTCTTCTGCCATTTCGTTCATATGAACAGACCAGTTCTGGACGTCAATTATAAGGGTTATCTGATTGTTGACCTAAACCATCTTGCTTTTCCATTCGTAATTCAAGCGGACGTTTTTCCTTACACTTTACTCTATCGTTAATCAGTATTTCAATGCGAAGATCGGTTGATTGCCCTACATTTTTCTATTTGTAATGCTAAATCCCCAACGCTCTGGCAAATATTCTTCCCAGCATCCCTCTTCACTTGGCTTGCGTGTTCGTCCATTGGTGTTCCTCGCGGTGCATTGCTCTTTAATTTCTTCACAACAAAAGCATTATGCCTAACGGTATGCCCAATTCATTTGATGCTTATTTTCCTAACCTTACTCCATACCTTCTTTTAATGCTCCACTCTTCTGTTACTTCCTCCTTTCTCACGATATCTATCCGTCTGATCTTCACCATTCTACTCTAGAAGAGGGTTTCAAGGTGTTCTTTCCATTCTTCCCTGGTCTGGATTTCCAATTATTCACGCCCCCTGATTTACGGGTTGCTACTGTGTTCCCAAGCACGGCTTCCTCGTCCGAAACTGCATCTCCTTTGAGTGTCCAAATCGCCTCTGCACTACATAAACGCCTTCTCGGCTCGAACGATTCTATAGTTGATTAAGCTACTTCCCTCTCACGTTAGGCTGGTCCCGAGGTATACAAGCTAATTGTTCAAATTTATAACTTCAAATCATCTTTTCCTCTTTCATTAACGACCACGGAACCACACCTAACTACGATCCCCAAAAACTAACCTTTTCCTAATCAGGGTTCTATGCATCAACTCTTTCCCCTTTGTGAATACTTCTTCACCTTTACACAATTCTTCTGCGTATGTCCTTAACCACTTTGCCCATAATCGTCCAGGACATTTCCTTACTAATTGATGCTCCAATTTGCGCCCCGCAAGTTTAATTCTTAACCAAGCCTTCACAGTTCTTAAGATCCTATAGATGTCCTCTGGAATGAAAATTGCCTCAGTACAGGTCGGGATTATTTTTTAAGCGTTTTAACAAGCTGGAGAGAATACTCCGGCAGAATGGAGCACTTAACATTTCGCAAGCATTGCAGCGCCACTATTTTTTTTCTACACTCCAAGTAGTTCGGCGGCGGAATAAAGCACAGAGATCTTCCGCTGCATACATTTTTGTATGCCTCATGCGTCGAGCCGTTTCGTCGTGCGACGTTTGATTAGGTGCACGTCCACGCATGCGCCGTGGGCTCCACTTGAATAAGAGGACGGAACACCAAAAACTGCAGAGACGCAGAGCGAAGACACGCGTTTACGTAAGGCCCAAACGATTCTTGCATCCAAAAAGACCAGTGCTCGGTGGCGTTATCGTTACGGTACGAAGCGATAAGAAATAATTTAGTTTGTCATTAAGGTACGGTATGGTTTGAAATTTCGATACAATAAACGGTTAACTATTTGAAAGTAAGGCGAAATTTTTAAGGTCTGACAATTTTTTCCGCGACAGAATGCATAAAAAACTTAATTACCGTGCCATATCTCTCGCCGATGCTGTTAATATTTTACTTTAGTGTAATCGGTAATTATCACCGAGGCGTACGCAACGACTTTATGGCCTATGCGACCGAATGTGCCGATACTACCATACTGATCGGAGAAAAGACTAATATCCAACTTTTGAACAATTAACTTATAACAACCCTTATAAGACATATTAAATTAGCATTGCAAGCGCAGTTTAAACTCCAAATTGCAGTTACTATACATTTATAATCTAGGCATACACAACACGCAATTTGTTTAATTCAAACCTTTAAAAACAATGAAATGCTTTAAGAAACTAAATTTAACGAGAGACACTGTTTAGGATGTATTTTTACACGATAGTTATAAGCGCAAGTCTACATTTAAGGAGATGCACACACAAAAAATACAGAGACACTCGGATACACACACACACACACCAGAGTATCAGAGCCATTGTTTCTTGGATTTCCTTGAAAGAAAAATGTCGCTCAAAGGACGAAATAACAGTAATTAAAAAGGAATGGCGGCACTTGAGTTCCTTCCATCCCATGCAGGCTCGATAAAGTCGCGTTAAAACGTTTAGTTACCAATAGGTTTTGCCAAATCCCCCTGAACTCCTCGCGATTTCACGAATCCACTTCCTCTTTTGATCCCCATCCTCTTCTGATCCCCATCTGTATTTCTTCCAGCCCTAGAATTGCGGTTCAGTAATTTTTCAACGGCTAGAAAAAAATTACAGTCCTACGCAAAATTTAACAGCTCAAACAGACCCATTCACCGGAAACATCCGCAAAACTGAAATTTTGAATGAAATACAAATACTTATAATGTTTGTGACTATTTTCTGGCGAACATTCCAAAACCTTAAATGAACAAATATGAATGGGCTCCAGCGCGTGTGTAACACTGTGGAACAAATTGGCAAATCTTGTTACCCCTCCCCCCTTCAAATTCAACGGACTCCTTTATACCGTGTATAATTCAGCCCACTCCTGGAGTGTCGCTCGGGGGATTCCTTAAAGCGGTCTAACGCCGGCCCATCTCCGTTCAATTCTGAAGAGAATGCGAGTGATAATCAAAAAGTGCGAACTTCAGCCTGCTTCCTGGAGATATATAAACACAAAGAATGCCTCAAACGTTTGACTCCATAGGGAGTGCGATGCCGTGTGATCATTATTTCGTTTCCCCAACTTCACAGCGCAGGGAAGAAGAATGTCTCTTCACAAAGGAGCCGGCACAATCTAAATTCCGTTGCGACATCACATCGTAAAAAAGACAGGTTAAGAAAATATCCTCTTTAAGTTCCGTAAAGCCCACAATTAAGTCGATTCCCGAAGTTACATGTTATTTCTTAAACCCATTTCATACAACGTAATATTAAATTTTGATGAACATAATGAACATGGCGCCTCAGACATAGGTTTCATGGGATTAAATCAGTTGAAGCAAGCAATTTGAATCACGACTTTGGCGAGGCTTGGTCAAAGAATCACTGGCGAGAATCTTAAGCCACTAAAGAATGACGACAAGCGACCGATTGTTGCCTCTCGTCATGCTTTCTCGTCTCGTCAGGCCACCTTTCTTATTGTTGCGTTGTTCGAAAACAAATATGACAGTAGAACTAAATAGGCTGGAGACTTAACAATAACATACTCTTGCGACACATTGCGCGGTATTGTGTAGATGCAGATCAAAGAGAGATGATTCGTATTAATACGTCTGGACATTCGATGGCACCAAAAGCAACAGCTGCGAACCTCTGAGCGTGTCGCAAGAATATGGATTCCGACTGATTAATTCGTACATAAGGCAGTATTGCACATAAATACATACATCCGACACATTTTCCACCGAGTTTCTGAAGTTAAAACCCTGGCTTTGAAGTGAACAACAGCCCTAGTTGATTCCAGTGAGGCTTGGTCTCAAGAATGGCGTCGTTTACGTTCATGTTTTGAACAAAGACTTCCGAAAACAAATCTGGTGAAATATTTGACCGCGTGGAAGGAAGGGGCTTCATATTCCAAGGATATACTCGACAACCCTAGACTCGGGTGCGACCCAACACGCGAGATCTGCAGCAAGGAAGATTGTAGGACGAGTGCGGCTGAGGCTTTGGTGCAAGTGCACTCGGGGGAACCGGCCGCAGGACTACGCACGACCCCCCCCCCCCCGCCCCCCAGTTCCCATCCCCGCACAAATCTCGAGGGAGGCGCGTGAGAGGGGGAAAAAGCCGGCGAGGATTGAGTGGGGGAAATGTGCGGCGTGTACGGCCCAAGGTGGGGGGAAGGGAATGGATACGGAAGGAAGGTGGGGGTAGTTACTCCTTAGAGGTGGGGTGGAACCCTTACCCGCCCCTCATCCCATTTATTCCATTCAACCCGAGAAATACGCAGAGCGCCGAATACACCGCCGTCGACCCATCCCCTCTTCACCCCCCCCCCCCCACCATTCCCTTTCGGCCCTATTCGGAAACACTACGTGGGAGGAGTTTAAGGGTAAAAGAGGGCGTGTGGGGTGGAGGAGGGGCACCGCAGAGCGTATATATTGATCCGTCTACGGCTGCTCCGAGGGACTGGCGTGCCGTTGAGAAACGGCACTAAAGAACCAAGGGTACACAGACGCACGAGCGTGGGAGAGGGGGTGAGGTGGGGGATGAAGGCAGGGGGTATAGTGGGGAGCTAGGGTAAGGGGAACAAAACCGAACCTCTCGGAGGGCGAGAGGCGTAGCGTTCTAGGGAGCGGCGAAGGTGCTTATATATATTGAATGGCACGTCTCAGAAAGGCAGGTTGGCCTGGGATGCCGGTCTTTGTCGAGGGTGGACACGGCAATGTGGGAGGAGACTTGAGCAGACTGGGAGGTCTGGCAAGAGCGGTGAGGTAGTTCCGGAAGGGAGATACGTATAATGCATGAGGGTCGGGGGGGGGGAGGGGCGCGAAGTGAATCCCCCCGCCTTGGTGGGCGGGTCTGGAGCGAAAAGGGGTCCAAGAGTTAAAAGACGACTGGAAGGCAATTCCGATGGAGACGCTAAGAATGCCTTACGCGGTTAGGCGCATGGGTGTCAGCGGAAGCACCAACCAATCAGGCCGAAATACAATCAACCCGAAAGCTGGTTGTGATAGGTGATGGTAGAACTCACTTCCCGAATCAATTATGCAACTGAACAAAGGTTTGGCATTGAGTGTCCTTGCTCGTAAAACACAATATGACCACTCAAGCAAACCAAAAGTTTTTTTTCGAAAACCACAAAATTATACTTCTCACCGGTTAACTTCATTCCCATGTCGATCATGCTATCTAGCATTTTAGTTTAGAAATGTTATGCGTTGGACGTAATATTATACCAATGCAGGCCTCAATACCCACGTATACTTACATACGTTCGTAAATGTAAATAATTGACGGCGACGTTGAGGGCATTTAAAGAGAGTGGTCAGTTTTATTCGCCAAGGCTACTTGCTGTTTTTCCGGAAAAATATCGCGTGTATGAATTCGCACTGATAGGATGTTGAGATATGATCCATCAAAGG
The DNA here is from genome assembly GCF_022747635.1 of Hetaerina americana. Classification (NCBI taxonomy): domain Eukaryota; kingdom Metazoa; phylum Arthropoda; class Insecta; order Odonata; family Calopterygidae; genus Hetaerina; species Hetaerina americana. Next base: position 61,108,735 of record NW_027287538.1, read on the forward strand.
AGTCACGCGGGTTTGGAGACCATGGATCCCACAAGTCAGTAGACCAATTTTCTACTCATTAGACTTTGCATGCCGTCCAATGTCCTACTATTTTTTGAGGAAAATTTCTAAATCCATAAGCAAAACCGACTCCGGGAATGGATTCAATTTCGTACAAAATAGGAAACACGCAGACGGAAATTGTACACTTGTATTTTACATTGAAGACCCAAGTTTTATAATTCCCTTCACGACCATTAGTGCGTCGTGCCCATTATTCACGACTTTTATTTTCATGTCCACCGAATTTCAAGGAATCTCTCCATTTCCGCAGTAAAATTTAATGAATGAGATGAAAACTTGTTTTCAAATGAGAAAAAAAGGAAAATGTATTCTGGGGCCATATGCATACGGGAGCCGGGATATTGCCGAAAAAATGAGGAAGGAGAAACGAGGAAATATTTCGGGAGGGTTGGCTTTGGCAACCCTGTAATCTACCATTGTGTGAAAACGAAAGAATTCAAGGCAATTGCCGCTCGCGTTCAAGAATCAAAACCCTGCAATGTCATGGAACATGTATGACAAATAATATTTATGGTTTAAAGCACTCAAAAGCAATTTTTCGAAAAACCACGATCGCTTAACTTCACGCGTTTCATAATCTGAAGACAAATATTCAGAAGTTAGGTGAGCTACTCCAAGCAGTAACTCACCTTCTCTCTCCGTGGGAAAGCCCTCAATTTCTCTGTGATGTAGTTATCCGAGCCCCTGAAGATCTTCCTGGCCGTAGCTGTCGCACTTCTTCGTGGTTTGTAATAAGTGTTCGTATCACTTGACTTCCTCTAGTAGGTCTTCTCCCCCCGCCCTCGTTTTGAAACGAACGAGGGATTCAAAAAAAAATTTTAAGGGTCCAAATGAAAACCGTGCACTCTTCAAAACGAGAAATACGGCCTCGGCACTGAGGGGGAGGGCAGCGAGAGGGGGGGGGAGGCGGATCGTGAGAGGATGGACACTTGGCCACCGATGGAGAGGGCTGAAGTGAGACTTGCTCTTCCTCCAAAAAAACTGTTGGAATGAACTCAATTTGAGGAGGTGTGAAAGGGAAGCTGTCGTGAAAAGAGTCACCGTTTTCTGATGATCCACTGGTTAGTTCCAACACTGGCCAGATTTCAGCCCTCCATCCTTCCCGATCAAAATAGCGTATTTCCTACGTCTGGATGATCCTCACATCAAACAACGCCATTCATTTGGGTCATGTTTTTAAACCTTGCCCTTCTCGTGGTGCCTTCCCTTCTGCTTTCCCGGTATACGATACATGGTTTATGAGGAGGAAGTGTTGGGTTGTGACCCATCTGCTAGGCTCGACATTAATTCAATAATGGTTCGTGGGCATTTACTTACTGTTGCTGGTTCAACAACATAAAACAATAATTGAATTAATAGTATTATTACGAGACGGTTCGTTCCAAATGTTGTGAACATGGGACAGTTGAAGAGCTCCTAATCGGAGGTACGGCAATATCCCAGCAGGCGATTAAGTGCCACGTGCTCCGAGGATAAACTCGCGACTCGGAGAGCAAGAGAGGATAATCCGTAGAGACATTAAATGCAGCTCGCCATTTCACCATTTTTAACATTTACCAAAAAGGGCAGCTTTATTGAACCCACATCAGGCGAGCATACTCAGTATATTGAGCGTTTGCGGGGATGTGCAAACAGAAGGAAAAAAATCACAGGGTCACACTAAGATAGTATTTACCTATGCTCTTATAAGGGCAGGATTGTTACTCATGCAAGTACAGACGTAACATAACCAAATCCTAACCTCACCTAACCTTAAAAAACCCGTCAACATCCCTGTAACAGAGGAAGGCCATTTTCCTTTCCGCATAAATATTTACCGATCACATTCATGATGCCTGAGGGGCTGCCACATTCATCCGGTTTATTAATCCTGCCTTTACAGCTCCATATCGCCTACTCCTCATCTTCCGAGCATTTTCTCGTTTCCAAGCTTATCCGTCCATTTGGTCTTCATTGCTTCCGCCAACAGTACCACGTTTCGGAGAATTCAACTCTTCTCTTGCCTGATTTTCCAAATTCCCATGTTTCCAAGCCATTGAGTTTCGGAGTGCACACGAATCCTTTCTCGCATTGCGCCATCTTTTGTAAAGGCACGTGTTTCATCATTGAAGGTGATTCGTCATTTTAAAGGCCTCCTTTGTTTGAAATTGCGGTCTCCGCCGAACTCCTTTCATTCCACGTTTTTTGCCTCTATCCCCATTTCCCACTTTATCCGTCCATTTCATCTTCAGCATCCGCCTCCAGGTTTTCAGGGTTATACTTCTCCCGTCTTCTTTTTCCGAATGGTAATCTTCAAGGGTCATTGTATATAAGAACATTTTGTCTCATATCTGGTCTCCTTGTGTATGCATGTGTGTGCATTGCAAGAGTGACCGTTGACCCGACTTAACCGTTGCTACCAGGATAAATGCCTAATTGCAACGATATAAATTCTTAAATAAATAATTAGCTTCTTCTGTCCACGCCGCGAAGGACTTCCACGATATTACTCCGGTCGAATAAATGACTATCGCATTTGTGAAACGAAAGAAGCTCACAGCAAATGATAACTAATTTATACGGTGTCATCTTTTGGCGGGGAAATCGAATTTTACACAATGAAAAATTATAGAGCCCCAATGAAAGGCGATGTTTTTAGGTGTGAGTGACGCGTGGTTTGCCAAAGGACCCGTGCCTATGAGGGATATTTTGTTAAAGATGACGGAATCTTTTAACCAAATTATACGCTGTAATTTCGTTTGAACAAAGTATCTTTTCAGCTATTATATTTTCCTAAGTCTTACAATCAATTATTGCAAGAATCAAGGAAGAAAATAGAGCGCATAGGACACGATCAGCCTAATTCCTCTCCCTCGTAGCGGAGAGTCCGCAACCCCATATTCTCGTTTTCGCAAACTGTTCTCGAGTCTTTAAAATCAATAATGGTTAGGAGTCGGTACTATAGCAGAGAAATGCCAGCGCAGAGACTTCTTCTCACAATGCGCCCGTGTTTGTTGGCAAATTTCCCGCATAAACACTGGCATTTCTGAAAAAGTATTTCCGAAAATATACACTCAATTCAATCCAAGCATGACAGACATTTAAATCAAATACACCATCAAAATACTTGGGTTTATTTATTTTTTCATTTATTGATGTACCCTGCAAGCCACCGCTAGGGTGTGTGGCATGGGGTGAGTACACACCAGACTCATTTGGACCTGAATACGACTCTCTCGGGCTTTTCCGGTCATTTCTATGGAAAGAATTTTCAGCCCTAGAACTGTAACGGAGGTGAAAAAAATGCCTCAGAGAGGGTTGAAATCTCAAGCCAAACTAAAGCGGCTTACGTTTGCGACTTGGGACCTTTACCATTATTCAAGTCAATCAATTGTCACGTGATTCTACATTTTTAAAAAAAACGAAAAAAATGAGCCCCCATAGGATTCTCATAGTCATAATGGGTGCGTGCTACGAGTTTTTGAAAACTGTCACCCCACGTTACCAGAACAGGGTGAAAAAGTAGCGTTAGCGTTCTAGGGTTAAAGAACACGTGCTCCTTCACAGTACTTCAAACACACGATAAAATCTTGTAGCCAACCTTTTCCGTCATCTTAAGGCTTTGGCTGAATTCTATCCGGGGGGGTTAATACATGAAAAAGTGTATTGTGACCACATTGAAATATTGCTAACAATAACGTAACACCCTCTTTATGATAATACGTAGGGGGCACTGCAAATGACATCAAGTTACTGACACAAATAAGATTTTATATCATCCGGCAATTATGTACTCTAGTAAGATTTTTAAATATTAAAACGCAGTAAGCCACTGCTCACAAATCGGCACTTATTGTTCGAAAATAGACGCTTCCCATTTTTCAAAGAAGTTTGATTTTTCTCCAATCGATTCCGACGCCATTGTTTCATTACCTTTGCAACTTCCATATGTGCATTATCAAATAGCGTCAACTATCTTGACAATGAAGGCGACAATAAAACTCAAATAACCAACATTGATTCCACAGAGTTAAGCCCGCAGGATTTACTTCGATGGGTTTTCCCTCATGAGTACAGGACAAAAGATTGTGACATCCTTAAAACAATACTCAGAAAGGAACATTCTGGAGGGGAACCCCTGGAAGAGGAGGGGATCTGGGCAAATCAACGTCGGTCCAGAATAAATTTCCGGTGAATTGCGATAGATTTTCATTCAACCCACGTCTTCCCATCTCCTTTGAAGTCCGCAAGAGACTTTTTTTATTGAACGACGTTGAGCGTTTAGGTCCGTACGTAGTAGACTTTTCTATTTCGGGAGACCGTGCAAGTTTTCTAAAGTCGTCGTCTGAATTCCGGTGAGACACACCGCCACAAAGACAGCCGATTGGACCGAGGAAAACAAAATGACAAACAAATCCCTTGAGACCGACTCAATGAAAAACCAAACCCACCGCTCAATACACGAGGTGCGTCCAGGTTCTAAGGTGACCCAATTTTTTCAGAGGACTGGGAATAAAATGAAAGATGCGACTTACCTTTAAAAAAAGGTGGGCACTCTTCATAAATTTAAAACATGGCTCCACTAAACGTAACAGCCGATATTCGTATAGTTGCCGATAAAAAGAGAAGCGTTTTCGATACTTTAAATGGCTAGTCTTAAAGCCCAGGCACGTGTAATCATCAGTTATTTCCACATGCAAGGTTTATAACATACCCAATCGTAATTAATTGTCGAGGAAGACAACAATGAAAGCGACCTCACGCAAGAGACGACCCCCAATATTATTATGATGACGTTTTATGGTTCGCGGATACAACAAACTTCATAATATTTGCTCCGGGGGATATTCCAGAGTCTCACAAGCACACGAAGATAACGAGTCCTTTCTCGAGAAACAGGAGAGTTAAGTCAATCATTTAAGCTCGGAGTCATCATATAGGACAGATGGAACAACAGTTCGCCTAAATGCGAAATTTTTTACTGGATGCTGGGCAGAGTAGCAGGGACATTTAAAGAAGAGTTGTGTTAGGTAAACTGACGTTGACATGGACGTGGCAGTTGACGAGAGTCATCTCACTTAAAGATTTAAAGATAAAATTTGGTGAAAACTTTAATATAGAGCGTCGTTTTGTATAACTCGTAAGCTTAAGCGTTGAGGCAAGAGAATAGGCTTATACTACAGGTTTTATGAGTCGTGGGTGCAGAGTAGAATAGATAAAATAAAATAGACGGAAAAGAAAGCAAGGGATGAAGTCCTGTGCATATAAGGGGAGGTATGTCTGGAGAAATTCGAAGAAGGCAGGGCCAGAGGATAAAAGGGACACTGAGAGGCAACGTGAAGCTGAAGATCTGTGATATACAATGAGGAGAAAAGTGCAACAGGCATTCTGGATTGAATTAATGGAGTCAGAAAGTATAAACAACTAAAGAATGAGTAATTGTTATAAATAGTATAATGTTTAAGGGTATTTTGTACCACGTTAGTCACGGACACAAGCACAGCCGTGTGTAGTGCCAGGGTCAATCGATAACCTACCTTCATCCGGTAGACTACAACTATTAACGATTCCGATGCAGTCCTCATTTAAATAAACCAGTGTCCATCTGCTTTCGGACGGTTAGCGCAACTAGCAACACCGAGATCTGACAGGTTGTCCTATTCACAGGAGAAGAATTGGGGAGAACATAATGATTCTCAGAGGTGACCCTAAAGTAAGTTATTCGGATGGATTCAAATCGCTGCCCACTCGCCAGTGCGTTGTTATCGACCGATCCGACTTCTACGGACGAGTAGTAGGTCTCTGCGATACCATATGAAAACAGACGCCGATTGAGGAAAACTCCACGCTCTTGGAGGAGGTCTGGTTAAACTCTCAAACCTCCTAGCATCTAAATGTCACAGGGAGGGATGCTGCGTTCTAATTTAAGATATTTCTCGTAGATGCCACCCTCAGGACTCAAATCAGGAAGCGAGCCACCCCAAGGTGTTACCCATGAGCACCCTCCTTTGCGATCAAGGTCAAGGATACCGCGCATGCACCGTGGGAACGTCTCCCAGGAGTCGACTTAGTATGATCGCGTATTGATCCTGAGGAAATTTAGTCAATGCATTTAATGAGTACAAGATAGAACAGAGCGCACTCACTATTGTGTCTTTTTTTCCACGGAAGTGAAATTTCTTCATTGGCATGATGTATTTATACAACAGGTCATTTTGGGGATACCTGCAAAATGCTCACTTCCCCTTTGAGTTCTTAAGTTAGCTAGATTTGCATTAATTTACAGGGTATATAAAAACATTTAAAATATTCCGTTGAATCTATGATACAATAATGAAAAGAAAGAGATTATATGCGCGCCATTAGCTGGATATTATTGTGACTGGAGGGAAAACTTATTATCGTGAAACAATCAGACTAAGATCTCACAATTGTTAATGTGAGTTGGAGAGGAGATTAAAAGGTGTCCTTCCTGTGACGAACAGAATACACTGAAGCTGCTCGCATAACAGCATAAGTAATCACACACTGCGTATTGTGCAGGGAATGAAATCAAGAATAGTATGACTTCCTGCTTCCATGCGTGTATTGATCCGCTGTGGCCAGACTGCGTAGGCATACAAGTATAATAAAAAGTTTTGGAATATCACCTAGAGGTTACGTTTTTTTTCACAACTAAGATATTTTTTTGTAGCTCAACCAAAGCAGCCTTTATTGGCTTTACTTACTTGCTTCAAATGCCTCTCTTGGCATTTATATTTTCCTTCTAAGATAATTCATGTGATAACGATGATACTGCCTTTTATATCAGCGTCCATCCACGATCATTATCACCGTACATTAATCCTAGGATCTGAATGGGCTCTCGGGGTATGGTATGGACAAAGAGCACATCGATTAATAGATGACGTTTTCGATGCCAACACCGGAATCGTATCGTCACACAGTAATCTTTGACATCGATCCTATTTAACTGTGATCCTAATATTGGTTGACGCAGCTCTCCACTCAACTGTTTCTATGGCTAGTCTCTCCATATCTACATACGTATTTCTTATCCTCCGAGATATGGCATCATTTTTCCCACCAATCTTATCCGGGGACTTACTCTGTAGTTATTCACGCTCAATTTTCCTCCCAAGACAACTATCAGTCTCGACCCGTGTTCGTGCCGCCTTACAATACTCCCAAGCACGCTATTCCTTGTTTTTGGAGTTATTATTTAACTCCTCTCGTTCTCCTTCACTTCGTCAGTCACTCGATTCGTTCCATTTGATCTCCGCTTTCCTGTGATCCCACATTTCCAATATTCCCTTTTCTCCTCCAGTAACTACAGCCCATGTCTCACTCACTACCATGCATTGATAAAAGGCTTGTTGGCTGACAAGAAACTTCTGCTAGATTTTCTGCTACACTTGGGTTGTATACCTCCACTTATTATTTCCTCCACTGCTTCTTCCACCGTTCCCCAATTCTGCTTCATTTACGAGCTCTCGTACATGAATCTCGGTATGTATCAAAAATCAGCCAGAATTACTCAGCTTCAACCTTCGCGCAAATTCGTTTGGGAATTGGAATTGACTTTTAATTATTTAACCAAATTTCGCACCAATCTGCGGGGCAAGAACAACATTTAATGAACCAATAAGCTCAAAGGAGGGTAGCATCCACGTCCAACGAATCCCTACCTCCATAAGACTTTCCTCTTGAAAATTCGGAAGACCTGAGATACAATTAAGTTACAATATTTTCATGGTTGAAATGAAACATTTTATCAAAAGTAGTCCACGACTTAACGCTTGTCGCTCCGACCTGCTTCGCATCTTGTCGCATTATTCGCAACCAATTAAGCATGGAGTTCACCGGCATTTAATTAATACGGTTTTGATCACAATGGCCTCGTCTCACAGGATGTTAATGGGCCTACCACGCTCATCGGGATCTCCTAAGCCATCTCGTACCATGTCATAGCCCATTAGGTGTAGCTCAACTGGCCTAACACTTCTTCGTGCGTTCCGAAAATAAGTCTGTTATTATTCATGGTTCGCAATCTGAAGAAGTCTAACAAAAACAGGAAGTCTTTAAGAGTTTTATTTATCTCTCAAGAAAAATACGATTGAGCAATATTATGAGACTCACTAGAATTTTTCCTTTTTAAAACACTGTTTCCTTTAGCTTAAGAGCGAAATTCGACTTCACAGAACATAAACCATTGCATCGTTCTACTGATAGAACGCGCTAATTGCACGCGTTGTCTTCGTTCGTTTATATACAGGTACTTCTATCAAGGCATCGATTTCCAAATGACTGTGATGTCATATTCTGATTCTACAGCTGTTTACGGAGCAATTCGAAAGTCCAAATTTAACCCAATCGGCAGAATTTAGAAAAAAACCTCCTCATGAGCATTTAATGTTCTTTCTACACGAAATTCAACACAGAAACTTAACGTATATGCATGCGGTCTTGGCCTATAGTTATCCTCTTTTCCAGAGAATTCGCTGAAAACCTCATTTTACATTTGAGAGGCGGTTGAGGCCGATACTTTGTGGAAATCCATTCGTAACGCACGAGGAAAGAATCAAAGACTTAGCGTTTCGATTCTAAGAGAGAAAATATAAACGAAAAAGAAAAACTCGAAGACATTTCCTGTGGGAACGCCAGGTCTTTGATTCTTTCTTCCTGCGTTACTAATTTTACGTGCTGACGCAAATTCAATCTACACCTGCAGATACAAAGAATTTTGAGGTTTCAATGGAAAATCTTTAAGATGCAAGGAAAAGGAAAATCGAATATTGACTTTATTCATATCCTATGTTGGCTAAGCTACAAGCGTTTAAGCTTGTAGCTTTGCCAATATAGCGTATATATATATAAATATCAGAAGTAGTTAAAAAATTTATTAATTCACCATCAATAGGGAAACCGAATGTTTGTCATTTAAAGGCAAATAAAAGGGACTTTATACCACAGTGATTGTATGAAAACATTGCCGTTCCTGTAATTAGAAAAGAACACCATGTTTCAGGGAATGGGGTACCTTAAAAAGCAAACCCTTCGAGTAGTATGCAAAAAATGACCAAATTTTCACCATGAATATATATCCTCAGACAATTATAAACCTGGTGATATGCAAATGATTCCCACACTTCTCCAAAATTTCAATTTGTGTTTTAAATTCTTTTCAGGAAAGTAAATTTCAAGATAGGCCCTCGGCGTAACGAGGAAGCAAGATAAAATTACACGATAAAATATACAGTTAAAAAATATCCCAAACAAAAAAAATGGGTTGAGTACCTGCCATTATAACGAGTAATCATTGCTTTAGGTGCAAAGTTCGCGTCACGATAATGCGTTCCTGTCATTTACTTTTAATCGCAAGACCTCTCTCCGGGAGGCTATGCACTTATATATATATATATATATATATATATATATATATATATATATATATATATATATATATATATATATTTTTTTTTTTTTAAAGATTCACAAATGAAAAAAGCACGCCCGTCATTTAAATCCGTGTGCGTGACCTCAGGTTTTTATTATCTCAGAAGACATTCATGTTTAAAATACTGTCCACTAATCTAAATGATCGTTTTGTAAGCTGCAAACAAGGGAGGAAATACGACAAACCACATTCTCGCTCGTGACAAGTGCATTCGTAAAAACTACTTCATCAGATTAAGCAGTTGTGAAATCTTCATGATGTGAAATATTTGATTAAGTACGAGAAGGACTGATCTAATAAACTAAGAACTATAAGTCCATACACGGAGAGAGGACCTCATCTCTCAAGTCACCGAGCTTGTTTCTGGTTCGAACACCAACCCAGGACATTTAAATATTTCGATCTTCAAATTTCCTGTAGTGAATTTTAAATGTATTTTATTTTAAGGGACGATATGATCCTCCGGAGGACCATCAAAGAATTGCTGCATTTTGTAATTTATTTAGGGAAAGAAAGGGTGGAGAGAAACCCGGCGTCGGCATTAGCCTACTCTTGTCGAAAGGCGCCAAGAGGTCCGCATTTTAAGGTCCCATCCGACGGACGTCGGACTCACTCTTAAGTGTTCTCCACAAATCACCTCAAGTAGGGATTGGGATACCACTGAAAAATATCTGCTATCTCTAGGATTTGAACCCGGGCCCTCTCGGTGGGAAGCTTGTACGTTAGCCAACGCACCATCCCGAATCCCAGAATTACTGCATCAATCCGAAATCTCAACGATGGCGAAGCTGTTAATAGTTGAGACACTTAACAGAGAGTTGGAGAGTCTTAGCGTACTGACTGGAAGACTCGGGTTCGAAGAATCCTGGTTACTTTCTCTGAACACTCCAAGATCACGCATTTTCTGGGCACGAGAAACCGCAGATGGCATATACAAATACATTTCTCCCGTCTCAAAACCTTAAATGCGCGAATTTCACACAGGAATTGAGCCCTTAACATGTGTGGAGAGCTCTACGCTTATTAGTGAAACCAACCTTCTGATTGATTACTGCCGCCGTTCTTTGTGATTATTATAATAGCACCATAAACAGATTCATACAAGAAAAGGTATGTGAAAGCGAAGGTGAATGCTCCCATCAGGATCCCAGTAAGGCCACGAGTATTTGAGGAACTGAAATTATTGCCAAGCATACTCATTGTCCCTTATTCGTAGAGAGGATTCGATATATGTTTTTACCTGATTCCACTGTGAATAGTCACGTGACAAGCGGAAGGGAGCATATGCGCCTAAAAAGCCAATCACTCACTCCATCAAAGGAAGTACCTCATCACTCAGCCTCAGTTATTTATTATTAAATGGCCCACAAGCATAAAAAAATAACGCTTTTAAACTTGAAATTAAGAACCTGCTATTCCTCCAGTGTGGGTGAATTCATGGGTGACAAACTGTGGTTTAACTGATGCCCCTAATGAAACAATTAGTCCTCCAAAGTAATGTTTTTGGTGCGTTCTCCTTCCATTCGTGTAGAACATTTTCTACGGCATGTTCTTGGCCAACAGATCAACAAAATTTGTATTATAATTACTATCATATCTATTTATGGCAATGACTTTACTTCGTGACATTTTCTTAGACATAAATAATAGAAAAGCTATAATGACACCAAAACTACTTCTGAAAACAGAACTTTTCCTTACCAATAGAAAGCAGAAATGTGATAGTGATACCAAAACTCCTTTTGAAAACAACGAGCAGACGAAGAAGCAACTCAGAGGAACGCAACCGTGATAGTAGGTATCGAAGAAGTGAAAACGTTGAAACAAACGTTAAAAGTTGTGTGAACAAAAGAAAAATGATAGCGCGCCTCACAAAGGAAATGTTCTTTCAAGGAATCAGACGACAATGAGAATCTCGCACTGATGACGGAGGCGAGGAAAAAAGATAAAAAAGGAATATCTGAAGAGATAAGCTGAAGTGGCGACACTCGCATTTTAGAGAAGCCGGTATGACCAAATGAGAGACAAGAGAACCACTCTCTGCTTTTGCTCTTTCGAAGTGAAATGCCTTTCTCGCAGCTTACATTGAAAATATACTTGGGATCACTCAGATGTTGGCAAACAAAATGCATATCCAGAATTCGAGATAGGAAAATTCAATATTAGTATCCGCGAGTGGCCCGCTTTGGGTTGGGTAATCAAAAGCATCGCCGTTGGTGCTCCCAACGTGATCGTATTCTTTCCCAATAAACTCGAAAGATACGCGACGCCCGATATCTACAACTCACACCAAAGAATTATCGCTTCCGATGAATGAAACGTAAGCATTAAGATCTGGAGTACAGGCATTAGGGCAAGAACTTGGGCATGGAATTATAAAGAAACTTTTACATGTAAAATCTACGATGTTATTTTTACCTAGGACAGAGGCGATTATTCCCCAATGACTATCAATTCCTAGGTTTTGGGTGTGTGACGCAAAAGATAGTATAACCTGAAGCACGTTATAATGGGGAGGCAATCTCAAAGATGATATGATTAATCTCAAGATAAAAAACAAAACTTGGGACATATTTCATGAGAAACTTATTTTGCATTCCATGTATCGGAGACATCAACCATTGAAAACTTATTATGGCTACAAGAGTTTTCATTTTATTTTGTTAATTGAAACCCCAAACAAATTGATAGGAATCTTCGAAGGCTGGTTCTGACGCAGGATCAAGAAACAAAATATATAACATATAAAACGAGACACAAGGAAATATACAGAAGAATAGGAAAGACCAAACGGAACACTAGGTTGAAAAGAAGCCCTGATTGACGGGACTAGAAGTACAATGGCTTTGTTAGAAACATAATAGGAGAAATAATAGAGGATCACGGGACAAACGCTATGCCCAAATGGAGAATGATACAGGAAAGCAGAGTTATGAAGGGTTAAGAGAATTAGCATTGAATAGAGGCCTACAGTCAATCACTCTTCGGAGTGACTGAGCCCATTACTTCCTGCAGCAGATGGCGCTCTTCTAAAACCGTTCTCTTTTCTTGACACCAAATGAAAAATAATTCATCGAAACCAAACTCATCTTCGAACAATAGGTTTCCATAACCCTCCGGTTGAAAAAAAACACCTATTGGAGACATCTCCAGCGTTTGCAAAATGAAACGAAATAATGCAATCGGAGAACTTTATCCTAATAAGGACAAGAGATTTCTTTACTTTTAAATTTAAAAAAACAGAAAGGGTATTGTCGGAAAGGAAAGGCATAAAAAGGCCTAAGGCGAGGAAAAGGATTATGATTTTATGTCTTTTGTTTTTCGCGAATTAACGGAATTTGCGTATGTAAGACGAGTTTGATGTCTAAGTGGCATTAATACAGTAGATTATGCACTTATTGGGTACCTATTTAGTAGGTACTCAAGTTACGAGCGAGTACTTAATTACAGTATAAACATTTAAGCCATTATATGGAATACAGGTACATTCTCGTCAAATACCGGCAGGCACGCGGATAGAAGTGAGCATTATCAATTTAATAAAACAGAAAAAAAATCATGAAGCCAAACTTAAGTCCCACTTAACCATTTGTTCCTCCCCAATTTCATAATGAATTACTTGAATATTTCGGCACCAACCACCATTATTAAATTAATTCTTCGATTCTGAAAAAATGTATTTTCCACTTTTTTGCTCATTTATGACTTATTGCACAACGTTCCAATGTACTCTTGATTGTAACTCTAATTTCATTCTGGAGGAACACCTGAAACAATCTTTGAGAACATTTTATTCTTATTCTTTTTTCGACAATGTTACCGTTCCAAAATTCTCCCCTTTTTCCAAAATTCCGCAACCCTTACTATTTTTGAAGATGTGAGCATTTTAAAAATTTCATGAGAAATTTGTCTCAAAAATGATTCAGAACTCCCCTTGTGTGAATTTTATTTGGAATAGACGAACAAAGCGTAATGGTTCATCTAATTAAGCCATAATTTTAGTGGCAATGACTTTTTCCAATATGACATTCCGCTCCACACTTCACTTATCTAACGTAAACGAGGCATGATAGCCACCTTAAGGTGTGTCTCAGCAAGTCTTACAAAAAAAATTCTTGTCGGTCAATGGGACGAAAGGTATTTACGGAACTTTAACCTCATATGTTTCGAATTAAATGCAGACACTTTTCTCGCATTTCGTATGAAGTAATTATCCACTCCAGGAGTCAATGATGATGATGGTGCGGAATTTGACAACAGTGGATAATGTTTCACTCGAAAGATGTATTGCTGAAAAGTTCCACAGTATGCCAATGCCCCAAGCGGTCTTAGAACGAGAAGCTGCACCAAATGTGAGCCAAATCCACTTATGCAAAGGGAAGCAGCTATTATTTAAAAAACATGAGAAGAGACCACTATTTTCAATCCCAGCCGTCATTAAGAGATCCTGAAATTGGTAATACAAGACACATAACCTGAAATTGTGCCGAAAAAAATTCAGCAGCGATCTAAATGTTAAACATTTCATTCCGTCAGAAAATTAAAATATTCTCTTTTTTAAAAAAAGAAAGATGGCTGATGAATTTACATCACCGTAAATAAGGCATATTCAACCAGGAATTCTCTCCACACGTCTATTCTGCACAACTGAACACATACCTGCGAAAGAAAAAAGAAAATGACAATGATTAGCAACTCGAATAAGAGTTAAAAAATACTACAATAATGTTTTTCCCCAAACAAGACGTTACCATCAACGTAATACCCTTAAAGAAAGGAATTTGCACAAGGGTTTTTAACTATTGGCATGGTATGACCCATTTGAATTGAAGTGTAACGTCAATCAAGGTATTCTACATATTTTAAAGGTAGATTTCGGACCGTAACAAACGACGATTTATTTCTAAGCATCGTGGTACTTCTTTTTTGTTTCTTTATTTCTTTGTAACTATTGCTTGACTCCATGCTGTCTCAAAAGTAAACTCTCCTCCTTCTTCCACCCGGATTTTCCACCGTCCTCTCCCTTCTAAATCACGAACTTATCAACATACACCACTATCCTTCAATATTTTCTCCATATCTCTGCCTTTTTTCGGATTCCTACCAGAAACTTCCTTTATTCGCACACCATATTAAAAACCTACGCGTTTTTATTCTCTTGCCTTATACTCTCGATTCTCCGCCACATCCACATCCCAATAAGCCTCAAATCTACTAATCCGATAACACTAACAAATAACTTAACAAATATGACTGTAAATGTCGTTATACGTTTTAGGGATAGTAATTTTTATTTCCACTGTGTAGTTGCCGTCACAAAAGATCGTCATCCAAATCCAACCCTCTTTCGGCCACCATGAGAACTTAAGGGCGGGAGAGAGGGGCTGGGGGGGGTGGCTAAAAGGGAGGATGGATCATGCACAGTTTCCAATGTCTAAATGAATTCGAGCGCTACACTGTCCTGATTCAGAAGAGTCCACACGGTTCCAAGACGGAAGGGGATTACGCTTGCACACGCACGAATGTGGAATGTGTTAACGTTCCATTCCTCTCTCTCTCTCTCTCAATCCCTCTCCTTCCTTTCTTCCCGATTAATTTCGTGCACTCCGCAAGAGTTTCGAGATCGGCCACGCTTTTCACATCGCGGGAGGCCAGACGACAAAAGCCAAATCCGCAAATACGGAATGAAAATTGAATCCACAAATAACCAAAATGGGGGAAAGCGATTTAGAAGAATAAAAGATTGAAAAATAAAAGTGAAAGTGTTGCTGCCTGGCGTCATTCTCGGAATCGTACGCGACCGACCAGTTCAATGGAAAAAAGAGAGGGATGCGGAGCTTACGGGAGGGAGAAAAGAAGCGATCGAAATGAAAAAAAATGTAACGAAATGAAAATCCGCGGGATAAAAGAGAAAAAAAATTAAAAAAATGAAAATAAACAAGGAACCTGGAGCGACATGAGGTTTATCAAAAAAGAAAGAGGAAGTACATTATTTCTCCCAATCTATTCAAAACGGAAGGAATGCTATTGGAAATGTCAACAACAACGCAGCCGAGTAAAATCTTGAAAATGGAAGTCAACTCAGTTTTATTCCTGATTTTACATTTCCATATTAACGGAAAGGATAGACGTGATGTTAATACGGAAATGAAATGGATGTTAACGGCTATCTCACACAAAACAGAACCGAAGCATCAATAGGGTAAAAGTCGCGGGGATAACATTATGGCAATGAAAGAATATAAGATGAAAATACTTAACAAATTTTTCACTCAAATTAACGGAAACACCGAAATATTTCACACGATTTATTCCTCCGACTGTGAACAAAAAGGCCATCATATCTTTGTAAAAGTATTGTTGATAGAGTGTTTTACCTTTATTGATAACGGGAATACACACTTTTTTGGTACTTAAAATAGTCATGATCGCAGTTTCGGCAACTTCATCGCCAAATTCCTTGGGAAAACGGTCGTATCTACATCCGAACAACCCCCATGGAAATTTGCGTACATATGCAGAAGCCTTGATCGGAAAAACGAAAGTGCATGGATAATTATTGAGTTATCCTCTACAAGCAAATTAGAACAACAAAACCACGAGCTAAATAGAGTCCTAGCAAGGAATCAGGAGAGAAGTGAGACGATTGGAGATACTTTTGGGAGAGTAAGATACGACTCGTGCTCGCAAAATTTGGCCACAATTCTAGTTCAGCGTGGTAATACATACATCAAAAACACGAACAGTTCTGAACATTTTACCCAAGCATCTGCGGCTCTGAAATAGTGATAAAATTCCCCGAAAACACATATATTTTCACCACTTGTGAAGAACCAATCGGATTTTCAAGAGGTGATATGAGACATTCAATTCAAACAAATAAATAAAAGAAACGCATAGTGCATTACGCTCCAAGGAAAGGGATAAACGAAGATTCCTTTTTAAACTCTACTCTTTTGCCCATCCATTCGCATTCGAATGCGATCCACCACCAATATCTCCATTCCCCCATCCCCCTACGTGCCGATTTCCACTCTCCGCCGCTTTCAAGTCACGACGCCGAACGATCAATTTCCGCGATCGTCAAAAATTGTCGCCGGCAGCTTTCCCCGCCCGCTTCGCTTCTTTTGTCACCGCCGGCGGTGCGCTGCCTCGCACGACAATAAACAAAGACAGCGAATGCATAACTGACGCACTTGCATTTCCGCATATCCCACTGGAGAGAGAGTGAGGGGGAGAGAGAGAGAGAGAGTGAGTGTGCTTTTGTCTTATTTTGCAATCCGAAAGTGAAATGCAAACCATCACTCGGAATTATTATTCAACCGGCACTTTAACTAAGCCTTAGACATGATAAGAATTATCGCTTTGTCACATGATAAGATATTTTCGTCTCTAAGCCCAAGTTTATGTTTTGCGGTGTCGGTCACCATTTCGCGTTACGAGAGCGTTTCTCAATGAATATTTCGACGACTTAGACTGACGGCGGCTCCGTTCAGAGGGCCTGTTGGGAATTAACGAAGATATGTGAAGTTTTATCCGAGGAATGAACGGGTGTGGTGACCGGCAGGCAAAAAATATTTGGTTTCTAACCGATAATGATGACAGTCTTGATTTAAAAAAACAAGACTAACGAAGACAGATAAGAAATGGCATCTCTGCGTGAAGACCTTTACATGACGAGCTAAATTTGTAAAACTTTGTTCTGATAAACTTAGTAGCGTATCCAAATATATTAGAGCTAGTAACTAGGCTGAGAATCACTCACGGAGCGAAGGTTAAAAAACAGATTCAACCTCTTGCATAAATTGGAAGGGCGTCTATTTAGCAGTGATGTTGAAAATGTATTATTTCTCCCATTGTACTGTAATAGGAGAGATCATGTTAGTAAAATTGGAGAGATTTAGTGTAGAAGACAGAGATTTAAGATGCCATTTTTTCCACGAACGATAGGGGATCATAGCAACAATGTTCGACCAAGGTAGGGTCATTATTAGGAACAAAATGCGTCCAGTGTGTATTCACCCCCTGCCACACACCCTAGCGGTGACTTGCAGGGTATTAAAATAAGAAAAAAATAGATTTTTTCGCCCAATCTTTGAAGTTGCAATTAATTGATCCAACGATCGAACAAATATTTTTAATTAGACCACTTTCTTCCAACATGAACTGCGGGTGAAACGATTACAATATAAACACTGCCAAAAATACATCAATTATGATTGAAATATGTACATGTCACTATGACAATTATGCCATCCCATTAAGAAGGGTAATACATTAGTAATGACTAAACGTTTCTCGTACTATCGTCGTCACACCGATAAAACATTACTCTTGGGGAAGAAAAATATAGATTTCAGTTCGTTCTGAGGGCACATCAAGGGAACCTCACGCCACCATATAGTCACGAGGATATTCAATAAAAAGACACGTAGGGTAAAACTCACTCACTCATGCAGGTTTTATATAGAGTGAAAGTGAGAGTTTTTATCCAAATCACTCCAACAATCCCCGCTCTGGAATCCTTGGCAACAGCGTAAGGACGGACGTCTGTGTCTGGCGCAACTATGAATTGCGTTGCGAAGGGGTGAGATGGCGAAGGGGGAAGGGTAAAGTGATACATAATCTTTTCCGACGGGGCAGGGGATTTTTTTCTGGGCAACCTTCCCTCGCTCTATCCCCTCAAATTCGCAATAAAGCAAAAATGTCTCAGTGCAAGACGCCGTCTGGTCCCACGAAACACCACCTTCCTACTTAAACCTCCCTTAAATACCGTCCGCAACTCGTTTTCCTTACCCTCTATGGAAACCATTAAAAAAAATAACGACGCAAACGTCCCAACAAGATTTGAATGCAAAAATGGGGGTGGGGGCAAGATGGTACATTTGGCCTTCCTGAATAAAGGCGTTTCGATATTTAATTATTGCCAGCGTTCTTTTCGTGTAATAAAAAGAAATAAAATTATCGAATGCGCATGATGAAACAGATCTACGCGTCAAGTGAATGTTTACGAATACATAGACCACAATTAAATAAAATCTTCCACAGAGTACTACAGGGATCATGTGACGTGGTAAACAGTTAAGCTGAATTAGAGACAGTAGATCGCACCATGACATTTAGGGAAATCGCTTTCATACTGACGCAGACGACTGTTATGCACTCGAAATAATCAATTTTCTTGTTTCATGTTACCTAATCACTTGACTTCGTTTCTCATGTCACCATATGCGGCGATTTGTAAAAGCCCAAAATCAAACTAAATGATTTTAAGCAGCAACCGCCGCCATCATGAGTCGACATATCGTAAACACCCCCCTTCCCCGCATCACTCAAGCCTAAAATAGTCACTGGATGAACGATTACGTAAGAGGAACCGTAAAGTATGAACACTAATCCATGCGAGCAAAGCTATGCAATAATATTGAAGTTCCAATATCGAATCTCGATGATGTATTCGCGGTGGTGACGGCATAGCGATACGGTGATAATGTATCGGGCAATATCGACCAAATCGCACATCGACTATATCGTCAGTGTTTTATTAAGTCCACAAAGTATAACGACCGTTTCGTCATATCGAAAATAATTATCGTCCTTCCAAATCGTAGTAATCATATCGTCGATTGGTTCAATTATCCGACTTGATCGAGTCATATCGAGCTACCCTGCCAACTAGAGAATGATAGGTCCATTAATTGGATCAAACCGACGGAGAATGGGCATAGCATTCCACGAATTAGAGTGGAAAGCGACACGCGATTGGTCTATTCCGTCCTATGTATCATTGAAGTACGTGTAAGCAAAATCTGAGAAAATAATTTTACCTTTTAAAGAATCCAGGAGAATTTTTACAAGAAAGAATGAAATTTTTTTTTTTAAATATCAGTGTGTTCGAGATGGCAATTCTCACACATCCATGGTTTCGCCTAAATCTGTTTTATTTTTTTTAACCGAAGGAAAAGTCGACGCTCCGGTAAACGAACCTGGATGCCATGTGACTTACGAGGCCTGTATCGGCTGCGCAAGAAAGGAAATGACAGTGTGTGGAGTACGTACATAGCCGTAGACGTGAAGAAATAGAAGATGATAATCCAAATTGCCAACTCCAAAAAAAAATTGGAAAAGGGCCAGGAAGATGAAATTTATAAGTTTGGTTCGTAAAATAAAGCATTATTATACCGCTAATGACAGGAAGTACTTATCAGTAAAAGTCGGTTGGGGCGCTGCCGACAGGGGTGCGTAAAGTCCCACTAGTATTTTACTCTTCATTTAATAACCATTCATTGAAATGTAGAAGTTTTTATGGTCTAGGCCTTATGAACAACTTTCAATGACTTCCGGTTATGAAAAATCGAAATATTTTCATTCGATCGAGTTTATTCGGCATTTCAATTTGTTGACGAACAACTTGAAACTTGACATTCCTATCTTAAATCATGCCATCGCAATTAGAAAAAATGACTGGAGGTCACCCTTTAGTTGTGCAGAGTAAAAAATTGAAATTTACGCACAGAATATACTATATATTCTATCTGGTGTGGTGCAATATTCACAAATTCACAGCTCGACTGCCTCAATTCTATTCTTCCAATGTACCCGTAACTTTTCTAGATTCATTCAAAACCACCATAGTTCCACGATTCATAGGCCATAGACAAGCATCCAGCGAGGTAATCCACCAGTCTCATTTATTTCCTTGAGGCTTAACTCGATGATTTGCGGAGAATGAGACGTTTCCTTTGTTTATTTTTATCTTCGGAATCTCCGTGGGGAGTCTCACATCGCTCGAGAACTTTTTTTCACCAGATTTTCATCGCTAAGAGGCGCTAAACTGCAGACCGTTATGCGGAGATTAGCGAAATCACCGCCGTTACCCCCCTTTCCCCTACCCAAATGCTTAATCAACGACGCCTCGAATCTCACCCCTCGCGAGACCAAGAATGACATCGCGTCACGCACGCAGACGCGCGCCAAAAAGCGAAAACAAAGAAGAAACGAAAAAAAAGTTAAGAAAAGAAAACAACGCAACATGCGCGGGCGCATCGAGCGTTGTTTTGGTCCGCTTGTTGTCGTTTTCCTCCTTCGCTCAAACGACAAATAACAAATAACATAAGTGCCTCCCCCCCCCCGTTGCCGTGGCGACGACAACTCATGGGGGCAATCTCGAAAGCAAACACTCGGTAGGGGAGTAATGGACACAATTTCATTTGCATTATTTTTTCCTTATTTTTTTAACGGTGCCCGAGGGCACCACCATGAGACAATTCACGTATTTAAAGAACTGAAATAGGTTAGCCCAGAGGGAAAAACAACAGCTTCGACAAAATAATCAAATTTCGCCATCTTATTTGCTATCGTGGAAAGATGTCACTTCGGATGCATAAACTGATGAGTGCGGTGTGCTAACGCTTTTACAGTGGTCGAAGAAATATTTTAATTAAAACTTTTATACTCAACCTATACAAACCCACTCTAAGTAGATGACATGTTTTACATCATTCGCATCCTGAACAGTCGTGACGATCAGCTGGATTTTACAGACCGCGAATTTAAGGCCTTTGCGAAATGCTGATTATCTTCACTACATAAGGAATAAAGGTCATTTTTCACCGAATGAGGCATTTGTGGCCGAAAATAAGTAATAATTGAGTGACAAATAGCGCATCGCTATAAATAATAATGGTAAAACCGAAAGTAATCTCGATCACAAATTTTCTAGTTTCATAGTTCACATTCGAAGTTCATTCACAAAGTTCATATTCGAAGTTCATTTCCTAGTGAAAAATTTCTCATTATATATGCACCTACGTGGTTATTTTAGTTAATTGTAGAAGTTTTCCCAAGAAAATAGAGACGGTTGCATTTCGAATTTGTTACGTGAATTTTAAGAATACACAGCTTAAATTTAGGCTATTATGCGGGATTACTGACGATTCTAAATCGGGCGTTATATCCATGTTTACCCTAATAAAAAATAAATTTTCTACGCAAGTACAATTCAGCTTCTTAGCTAAACTGGTAGTAGACTACTATTTAGAAGGAGGCCGGTAATTTGGCTAGTGCACCCAGATGAAACACTAAAATATTCATGATCGTTTTATCTAGACGTGAGATTTTAAAAAAATTGGTCTTTTATGCCCTAATGAAAACATCAGAGACTTCGCCGGACCTTAGCGATCGCTTTGGAGCATTCAAAGATCGTCGACACAATCCCATTATCAGCCATTTCGATGTAGTAAATAATCTGAATCCATATGGACGACTCTTGAGAAGGTGAGTGAAATGCACATTTGAACGAAAAATTTTCCGAGATTCGAGCAAAAAAAAACAGAAAAAAAATTTCAACAGAATTTGAATTTTTTTATAAATCAGCTGATTTTCTATCTGCGACTCAGGCTGAAAGCTGAAATTGTTTGATATTGCGATGGGTTGATATCAATTGATATAGACGGAAACTTTTCTTAACGGAAATCATCCTCATTAAACGAAATTGAAAAAATCAATGTTTCTGGATAAGAACCCGGGGCTCTTATTAAAATTTTAACACGGCTATACTTTCAAGAAAGGTGCCTATCGAAAACTTCAACTCAATCGGCTCGCTGGTAAGGTGTAACTGTGGAACAAACAATCAAACAAAAAACAATTTCAGAGCTAAAGTGTGAAAAAAAGATTATTTATTTATCAACAAGGATACTTTCTTACTTTCGCGTACATTTCTTTTTCTCATGGTGTATATTAGCGAGCAAATTATACATTCCGCTCCTCTATTTGTTTTTCGTTTATTTGATTCACTTCTCAACAACCATTTTCGCTACCTTTACACAGTTTTATCACGACATGGAGTTGACTAACCTCACGACGCTATGCATCCGATGAGTTTCCGTTTGCTAAATTTTCTCCCACTCTCAAAGACGATCACGCAAGAGGCCGAAATAACACACGCATCACGCGGCTCTCTTTCTGAAAGAAACACAGTCTTAGAGGGCCTTAAATAAACAGAGTTCCCTTTCGATTTTAAATAAGGATTCTCTTCTACAATTTTCATCATTAAATTTCTCCCCCTGCACTATTTCTTTCGTCCATGTCGTATTCATCAACTGCGACGCGCATCCCTCCTTTGTTGGTGAAGCTCTTAAGAATGTTCAACTTCAACATCTCTTTGGCCGTATTTACCCATATTTCCTCGGTCTACATCTTTATCCGAAAAACATTACGTCTCACATAAATACCTACACGACGATCGGACTCTTTGAATCGTTCTATATACGAGACCAAACAAAATTAAGCATGCACCCCTTATATGTCTATTGTCCGAGCATAAAAACGAATTTCTTCCTTGACCCACCCTCCCCCCCTCATACAACACCCTTTCTCTCCTATTTCTGTAATAATCACTCATTAAGCCCGTGCACAAAACTCGGGCGCATTCATTCGAAATTCATATTTTTTTATCTAGGCAAACATAACGTTTCAACGAGTCTATAACCAGAATGCCAAAACCCGAATTCCTTCACCGACGACTTAACAGAGAAGAGTAAATGACAAGGATTATGTTTTTTTAATCCGAATTGAATTGAGATCCGTAACGGTGGCTCCTGGGTTGATGAAGGCGCGGCGCATCAATCGCCCTGTGCAAATCCGACCACCCAATCCCCCCCCCACTTTCCCCCCGCACCATTGCCGCAGAAAAGGGATGGGGATGGAGCGGAAGGGAGACGTAGAGGACGGGAGTTGGGGAACATTTATTTGAAGTGAGCCCGCAGCAGTAAGAACGCCAAAGGCTAAAAACCCCTCCGCCCAGCGTATTGATGGAAACGGCTGAGGCGAAGGAAAAGCAAGATGGCGCGCGCCGTAATCCCCCCGCATGCATTCGGAAAAACAAACAAAGGGCTCGCGAAAATAGACCTCGCGCACTCCGCGGCGGGAGGCTGGAGTGGGAGGGGATGAGTGCATGAGGGTGAGTGCGGGAGAGGGAGGTTCAGACGTGAGGCGATGTTCTCCCCCAAGGCGGTAACCGCACGTGAAGGGAAGCGACGGGGATGGGAGGGTGGGTGTGGAGGAGGAACTCCCCCTGAGGAGCAGGATAGTGAAGAGCACGGAGAGAAAGAGAGCCCTCCCCATTTAGAGTCCATAGAGCGTTCATTCCCGACTACCAATAGGGTATGAGAAATCGAGTTCACTCCATTCGCTGAAAATCCGATTCAATTTTTTTAAATACGTACCCCGATCATTTTTCATCTAGTAAATCCCATTATGTGACAGCCAGATGGATACATCGTTTGGATAAAGTAGCATTAATATTATTTTCCATAGCGAGATCAATCGATTGAAGCAGACAAAGCTGAAAAATGTAAATAATTAACCTTTAAGGAAAAGCAGATGGCTTAGCGGGTGGATATTCTAAAAACTCACGGGAGGGCCGGGATTCAAACCATTAACATCAAAGCAGTGAGATTTTTCGGGTACAAGATATTACTGATATGAAGAATGGACGATTGGAGCAGCAGAAA
Organism: Hetaerina americana; assembly: GCF_022747635.1. NCBI lineage: Eukaryota > Metazoa > Arthropoda > Insecta > Odonata > Calopterygidae > Hetaerina > Hetaerina americana. Next base: position 61,132,747 of record NW_027287538.1, read on the forward strand.
ATGTAGATTCGATCGGGGATGAAAACGTGGTGCTACAGAGGGATGATGAAAATAAAGCGGATAAAGAAAAGAGCATATGAAGAAGTACTTTGATGAGCGGGTGAAGAGAGAATCCTATTGAGGATGCTTATGAGATTAGGTAATCTACAGGATCCTGTAATCGACAAACCCTAAGGCATGAAATATCACTGAAGGTCATAACTGAAGTAAATATACCAGGGTAACCACAAAACTGAGGTTTCCATTTTTTTTAAATAGAAACGATTTATTTTCAGTTATTCCTACATCATTTTAAACCTTAAATATTATTCTGTTTTTCTACATAATCGTCATTTCGGTCGATTATTTTTTTTAACGCTGAGGCAGTTTTTGCAGTCTCGTGTTATAGCAGCTCGCCGCAACGTTGATGAGGAAGCTCTGGACCTCATCTTTCACCTCGTCATCGTCGCTTGCAACGGATGACGAAAGCACGTATATAGGATGAATAGCAACGGAAGAATAAGGAAGAACAAACAGAGGCAAGTAATGGAAAATGACGGTGCAATGAGCTGTGAGGGAATGAAGAGATTGGCAGGTAACGGGGTAGTATGACAAGCTTCTACAAACCGACCCTTGGATTTATAATCCTTGATTATGATTACGTAATCTTCCTGAGCACGCGCAGATGGTATAGGGGAAAAAACTGGGCCCCTTTGAAAACAAGTTGAGTGAATTTCACACGCCGTTGGGCTAAGTATTAGGTGAGCTCAACCCTCGCCAACCTTCGGGTTGATTACTGTGGTTTGGAAAGCATCCTCTTTACGGCGCAAATCATGAAGTTTGAAAATAAAAACTTAAGAATACGTGTAGAATGCAAGCATAGGTTTCGTGAGTTCGAACCCCCAAGCAAATGAAACACGACCTTTGACGAGAGGCATTTACATAATCGAAGAATCATTAATGAATACGTTATGGTTACCACATCGACTAATAGAGCTTGACAAGTGACAACCAACAATTCAGAAATTAGTTTATTGATGAGATATTCGAACATGAATAAGACGAAGATGCCACGCTGCTATCGCTGAATTTATAAGCATGACAACCAATGGCACAAGCCAATTCAAGTTAAACATGGTCGAGGACTACTGACCGGAGGGTCGCGGGTTCGATTCCCGGGCAAGGAACTCTGGGCACATGCAGCTCCACCCAAGCTATGTGATTTTTCAGGTACCATATCTTCCTGGGAAACCATAACCGGTAGGGAAAGGAACTGGCCCCCCTACCCTGACGTGTGAATTTCACACGCCGTCGGGCTTATTACTGGGTGAACTCTACCATCACCTACAAAACCAACCTTAGAGTTGATTACTGTGTTTATGGTTTATTTATTCGGTTTATTATTCGCTTAAATTCCGACTAATTTGAATTTCCCGCCGTATCGTAACTCTATTGGAGGGCGCGATTGGAGTTCTTGAAAGCTATAGGCATCTAGTAAACAATCATAATCTCAAAATGGCCGAGATGTAACGTACACGTGCGGAGTACATTCGAAGAGCCGCTTTATCGAAAGTGTTTGCGCTGGGCGTTCGAAATAGTTCGATTCTTCGGATACCCCAAATCAACTGTTTGCGATATTATGGCTAAGTATAATGCTTCGGAGTGTTCGCTCTGGGCGTTCGCACAGTGAAATAGTTCGATTCTTCGAATACCCCAGATCAACTGTTAACGATATTGTGGCTGAGTATAATGCTTTGGAGAAGTCTGGGGAAGGTTTCGCTAACCCGACGAGGAAATCTCATTCGAGGAAACGCGTACCGCAAACTGCGGCAGTCGTCGAGAAGGCTCACGTGCTGAGAATTGAGTGTTAGCGAGCGAACAATGCGTCGGATGGCAGAGGAAGACCTACGATACAAGTCCTGTGTATATACGTACTCGTATCAAGGTAATCTACCGGTTAAGGTAGGTTTTGGATGGACACAACAACCGAATAACTAACGCTCTTGTCTCCCCTAGCAAAACACAAACCAACAACATCTTACCCCACAGCAAGCCCCTCTTTATCTCCGTATACTTCCTTCCTCTCTTCATTCCGCCCAACATGCCATATCCTATTTTTATCCCTTCCTCGTTTGCCTAACATTCTCTCCTCTACCACAGTCTGAAACATCCCACTGCCGATCTATATGCTTTTCATCCATTTTTTCAATCTCCTTATTATTTCTCACAACAATCCCCTCGTGTTCCCCACCATGCCAAGTACTTCCTCGTTTATTTTTCTCTCTGTCCATTTCACCTTCTCCATCATTCTCGACACCCACATTTCAAAAGCAGTCAATCTATGGCCATTAAGAATTCTGCATGTCCGGGTTTTCACCGCGTTGTTGTTTGAAGCCGACAACAGTTTCGCCGAAGTTTCATCCGGCGTCTTCGACCTGAAGACGCCGGATGAAACTTCGGCGAAACTGTTGTCGGCTTCAAACAACAACGCGGTGAAAACCCGGACATGCAGAATTCTTCAAGCCACCGCCGCGAAAATCTACGCAGCCAAATCTATGGCCATGTTTCCGCGCCGTACATAACTACGCTCCATATGAAAATTTTAACGAGCCTTTTCTTAATACCTTCATCAACGTCCCTGCCATTAATTCTCGCCTTCTTGCGAATTCTTGTTTACATAACACAATTCTTGTACAAGATTGAACCAAATTTTTGTTAAATTGGACCGCGTGTACGGAGCTACAATGGTTGATTGAACTCGGGAGGTAATTTGTTCAGTAGAGCACTTAAAAAGATCCGAGGTCAGCAACCTGGAATTGGAAAGTATGAAGTCTGAGCGGACCAAACAGACATGTAAAGAATTTTTCGATACTAAAAAATCAATAATTTAATGAGATACAACGGAGGCACGGCTGGATGAGGCAATGCTGTAACAGTTCCGATTTTTCACTCCTCTCAAAAATTGTATGCTACCGCTCATCAAAATTATACCGTAGTTGATCCAACCAAAAAATTCATGAAATCAATCAGATGGTTGATACAGAGAGTTCCCACGAGAATAAATAGAATTTACTATTTCATACACGAATAGTTATTTCCTTTTGATTATTTCCATTAGGATAATTGGAGGCGTGTTCACAAAACTTCTAATTAAAGAATAATTGAAAGATTTTTTTGGTTGAATTTTTATAACATACAGCGGTTTGGCTTCAAGACACATTAAATCCATCCTATTTATCATTACAGGAGCGATTCACGTTGTGAGAGGACGCCTCGGTAGAGGTAGCTGTCTAAACAACTCGTCCAAAAAAACAAGTGATAAAAAAGTCGAAAGATCCAGTCCGATTGAATGACTTTAACGAATTTTTCGCACTTGTGAAAAAAAACATTAAAATGATAAGAGGTTTTTTCTGAATTGTCAAGCATGTGAAAAACATCAGCAGGTAAATACCCTCCAATATATCCAGGGGTTTTAGATACACCCTTTTAGTGGAGAGGACCCCCCACCCCCCACAATTTCAACGGATTCCAGAGCAGCGAACTCTTCCACCAGGATAGTCTCGAGAGATTATTTCCGCGTCAATAAATTCCATGGGAAATTATTCATTATTCTTTTATTTCTCGAGTTTTGACACGGGTATCCCCCCGCGTGCCAAAATAAACTTAAATGGCCGGGGGCACGCGCGAATTGCTTTTCCGAATTGATCCCTAGGAGGACACACACACACTACTTAAAAATTCTCTCCGCGTCCCTTCACCCTTGACCTTTCGTCCTTCCCACAATCCACTTCGGTCGGCCGCGATCGAATCGATGGCAAGCAAGCCGATTATAAGTCGCCGCCGCTCAAGCCAGGCTCTTTTGCGGATTCCACCCACAAAGTCGACGAAGTTAAATGCACAGAGGGAGTGACAGCAAGAGGAGAACGTTCAAATTTTTTCCTCCCGTGAGGGGATTACGTAGAGGCGCGGTTTAAGACCCGACGCCCTTGGAGACGCGGTTGGGTATTCGGAGAGGACTGAGGATCGTATCTCATCGAACGTAGTCGCTCACCGCTCGTCGTTTGACTAATTTTGGCCTCCACTGACATACGTAATATACTATATGCACGAAAATTTACACGAAAGCATCACCTGTTTTACCTCCATTACTTTCGCGTTGGATTTCCTGAAGAAAAAACACGAGTTTTAGTTTGTTTCATCCAACTCCAACCCTTTTGTTAATTTCTTCCACACTGTCCTGTCCTTGTATATTTTGTCCTTCGCTAATTCGCCTCCCGCCATTCTCATGCCCTGTTTCCTGCACGAAATGTACTAATTATTCCTCTCTCTCTCTGTCTCTATTCTTAAGAATTCTACATCTACATAATACCCCGCAAGCCGCCGCAAGGGCGTGTGGCGGGGGGTGTTAGGTCACCAACCGTAAAAAGGAACAATACCACATACAAAACAACAGTGAATTATTCACTTATCCCCCGCCCTGAGAGTCACTTAAATTAAATTCACCCACACCTTCCCCGATCCACCCCTTATAATCTCTCCAAAGCCATCCCCGCTCCTCTCATTTACCCGTTTGATGTTTCGCCCCTCATCCATTTTCTCGAAATGACCAAACCAGCGTGCCTCATTCTCATTTCATCCGTATACATCCAAACCACATCCTTCTTCCACGACTCACTCATCCATCAACCAATGTCTTTAATTTCTTACGATACATTTCCCTTCGATACAATAGAGTGGACGTGCATACTCTTAAAAAAAACCCGTCGTTTTTGCCGCCTTGGATAAAGATTAATTTTTCTCCATTCGATAAACAGATATTCTCCCGGCAGTAGCACGCAATTTATTCTCTTCATCTAGCCTACCGTTTGCACCGTAGCATAGATATTATGGTAGTACACTGTCGATGGGTCGTTGATGAATTTGATAGAAGGGAGCATGCATGCATGGAGAGCGAGCGAGGTAGTGGCTGTAACGGTACAGTAAATGGCAGTTGGGACGGAGTGAAAGGAGGCAGGAAGTGTGCAGTATTGAAGAACGATCCATCGGATTGAAGAGTGGCAGAAGTGGAGAAGTACTTAGATCCTGGATACATTAAAAACCTATCTTAACCGGTAAATTACACTTAATAAAAACGATGCACTACCGTTTAATAAAAAAAATTGGGGATGTGTGTGAAAAGAATGATCGAGGCTGTGACGTTTCAGTCTCTCTATTTTAAAGGTTCGATACGGTCGTTTCCTTCATGACTAAGCTCTCGGGTGACTGATTACATTCTAAATCGACCGAAATGACTTTCACACAGTAAATGGAGGAGTGAATGACATATTCGGCGAGAAAATACTTGGGCTGCGAGCGTTTGAAACGCAAGTGTTTGCAACTGCACTGCACGGATTCCTTAGCTGTCTGATAGGTCATTTTTCGATCAGGTTTACACATACTTCGATTTCTCGACATCCACTAATCTGACAAACACTAAGCCGACTCGGTTACCATGTCACTGCCATGGCAACGCGTGAGCCAATCAGAACCGATATGGTCGATCGCAAGTCAACAGTCCCGTGTTTCCATGGCAACATAGATAGCGGGTGCCCCAAACTTTTCCGCCAGTCGTTTCAGGTGTCAATTACCCGATTGGAAAAAGGCAGCACCGATGTGATGGGTTGAATTGTATATAGTTACATCAGTATCGTGGGCAACAGCAACATCTATTTTCATCGTATGCAGTTTACTATTTCCGTGATGAACAGTTTTTTGACTTCCTAAATTAGGCAATGTTAACTCTTTTTAATTTAAGATTAAACGTATCGCACCTGAGAAAAAAACGAATACGCAAATGCCATTAATATAGTCACCTAATGCAAAGTAATTTACGATGATAAGATATAAGTATTTAAGGAAAGGAATGAGATTAGATAAATATTCTGTGAATAGGGAGGGAGAAATGTCATCTTCGCTGGACAGAGGGATCCAATAAAAATACCATTGAAATTTCAACAGCTCTCGTGAACTTGCTAAGAAATACGCCTCCCATACCCCTTGGATGGCAAATGTGCTGGATGATGCCTTTGGACAACCCAAGCAATGAGAGTCACAAGAACTTCGTGGGAGACGGAATGGTAAGACAGTGAGTGGAGTGAACGACCACCCTCTCGCCCCGTGACAGCGCGCGGATTTCACACGCCTCGAGGGAGAACGTGCTCTACGAAGCAAAACAAAGCTACCCTCGTAAAGTAAATAATATTAACAGTAATGTATACCATTGAGGCTTATTACAGTCCTATTTGCATTACTAATGTTATATAATCGCTCCATTTGGAGTTATAAAATAAAATAATAAGTAAATCATGCGATTTCAATCATTATTTACATTAGGAATTGTCGTGGGCGCAGCACTTATTGCTATTTTGGAGAATATTAAAATAAACAAATACGAAATATTTATGATACTCATTTTAATTAACCTTAAAAGTCTAAAATATTCATCGCTACATAACACTTCATATTAAAAATTAGATCGGCATGCAGTTTGGACAGAATGGAGGGAGGAAGAAAGTATGCGGAATCGAAGATCAGTTTTGTTAGACGAAGCTAAGGGCTGTAGCGATGTTAAGTCTTGTGTCCACCCCGTACCTGTCTTACACGGTACACTACCAAATAATTTATCTGAAAAACCACACCTTGGTGACCTATTGTTTGGGACACAATGAAGACCTTAAGTGTATTTCAACCACACTACCCGTGTTATGTTGTCGGTGACCTGCGTTGAAAAAATTATAATTGGACCAAGACAGCATTAATTCCTTTCCCTCCAGAATTTTTCTTGCATTAATACTGTCATTTATTTACAGAAAATAAATGTGTGGAGAGAAATCACCGTGATGACTCTGCGGTCACGGGGTTAATCGTTACATCAGTATCGTGGGCAACACCAACATCTGATCTCATCGCATGCAGTTTACTATTTCCGTGAAGAACATTTTTTTGACTTCCTGAATGAGGCAAGGTTAACTCTTTTTAAGTTAAGATTAAATGTATCGCACCTGAGAAAAAAATGAATACGCTAATGCCATTAATATAGTCACCTAATGCAAAGTAATTTGCGATGATAAGATACACGTAGTCAAGGAAAGGAATGAGAATAGGGAGAGAGAAATGATTAATGAAGAAATTCAAACATTTTTAAGCTTTCACTGGAGTAAATCATAACCAGTAATTTGTGTTCAATTCCGAGTACATTTTCATTGGTCATACATGAAATAGAAAGTGACCCCTGAAAAAGTGTGCTCTACTCTCTCATCTATCAAATACCAACCTTCGGAATGAAAACCGTGTAATACTTTCGCGCAGTTCGAAACGTGAAGTGAAGTCCTCTGGGATTACGTGCCCACTAACTGTGGGAGGCGGGGAAAGAAAAAGGTTCCTTACATGAGTCTTACTTGTTGTCGTGGTCTCGTCTACCGATCAAACTGGAATGTTTACATTCGCTGTTTACAACATGTCTGAGTTTGGAAATCGCATGACATGTGGGCGTTTGAGGAATAAATAGCCAACCCACCTCCCCCCCCGGTGTTCTGTTTGCGTGTTCCGAAGCACCGGTAAAGGTCATTATCTCCCATCATTTTTCCTCCTTCATTACACAGGTTAATGCTCGGTTCATTTGTCGTTTGGGTGACGCGATATGTAAAGCATTAAAGACCGTGGCGCCTTAAGTGCCCACTCGAAGCGTGAAATAATTTGAATGTCCGAGTTATAAATAGCGACGACCCAACTGCACGCGAGGCGCCCTCGGATCAAAACGCCTCCTTTCGTGACGCTGCCGTCGACGGAAGCGGTCGATGTTGGAATGACCCATATAAAGTTTTTTTAAGTGGTCGTACCTTTTAAATAAGAATAATTTTTTTTTAAATCCCACTGGTCGGCGAAAGATCAAACGAGAAAAGCTGCCTTACGAGGAAATGCGATGAGGTTTCCTCCTTTTTTTCCTTTTTCTTGTCGATGCATTCTATGGGTCCATGCGTCGGAATCACAAACAACATTTTTTAGCGGCGGGAAAAAACACCAAAGACGCTGACATACCCCAGTGTATGAATGCATGTGCTTACGAAATGGCCCTTCATCGTATACGGCTAAACCGAATTGTACTTGGAATACGAAATCCTGAGGACTATGCAAAATACACGCGAGGACGTAAACATGGAGGTAAAACATAAACCACTTGTGCCGGTACATGCCACTCACTTGGTTTTTGAAGTTTGTGTTTATATTTTTGTTGATGCTAAAAGCAATAAAATTACAATCACCGTTAAATATTTGCCCATAAACATTTAGAATCACTGTTATTACATTTTTAGAACGAAAATTAAAGCGTTTAAAATGTATGCTCAAACATAATCCATTTATCTTATATGTCTGTTTATATTTGTAGAGTAATTTAAAACAAGCATAATTAATGGCAATCTCAATACTTAGTATGAGCATACAATAAAATTCCTTAATTGCTTTATGAACATTTGTTAAACGTGGTAGCATAAAGGCTTAGGATAGGTTTCTGATGAACCCTGGCACTACACACGAGGGTGGTCCCAGGCCAGGCCTGACCTAAATATGGCGGAAGTTGTTTGAAAAATATCTTTAAGTGTGCAATCTATAAAGCAAATGTTTTAAGTTTGGAGATGCTACGTCGTTCAGTATTTGTTTGGTAGTCATCGCTTTCAGTTCTTATTATAAAAAGGGTATCAAACTTATTGAACATCGTTGAGAAAAGTGTATAGAGCTGAAAGGAGATTATGTTGAAAAATAAATACATTTTTTTCCAAAAATTTTGTGTTTCCTTTGTTAGGTCGGGTATTTCTGGGATATCTCTCCGACTACTGAACCCGTAAGCCCTGACTAACAAAGCTCAAAATACTCTCAAACCCCAAATTCCTATGGATTCTCAGGATATTACATTAATTCATTCTTCCGCTCTGCACAGTGTCTACCTCCTTCAATGTCCGCCCTCTCTCTCTACACCGCTTTTTAAGCGTTCTTCCCTTTACATATCATCGTCATCGTCATCTCAGTGTATCTCAATATCTCCTGCAACAACCTTTCTTGCCTCATTTGGATTTCTCCCAATAGCAGTTTCTCTTCCCCTCTCACCATACTCCAGAACTTTATCGCTTGTTTCCCTTCCCGTCCATTTTATTTTTTCCATTCTATACTCCAAAACCATATCTCGGAAGCCGCCAATCTACGCTAATCTTACTTCCTCAAAGACCATGTTTCCGAGCCATACAAAACTTCGCAACATATTAAAGCTTTCACTAGTCTTTCCTTTTAGTATTTTTACCAAAGGTTTCTCGTCAACTCTTTGCAACCGCTTCATTTAATGACCCAACCACTCTGCCTACCCTCCTCTGAAACACTTCCTCAATATATAAACTTCTAAATGTTCTACTTTATGTCCACCGACTTGAATGTTTATCTCAGCGTTCCTATTTCTTGAGAATCTCAGTTGTCTTATTCTCATCCCATACCTATCATACTGATCCTGTCATGCGATCAGTAATGACTGCAACCCTTTGGATGGCTGGCTAACTAAAGCTCGATCACTTGCATATCCGGCTGATTTTTTTGAAGTACTCACCTGGAATGAGTCCTGCCTCCAGACCTTCCAATGCCTCCCCAAACCAATTCTCTCCCGCATTTTTATTGAAAAGATCAGATGGCAATGAACATCCCTGTCCTTTCCCCAGCATAGTATTGCCCATCCCGACTCTTCATTTGCTATCTGCACCTGTGCTGTCTGGTACATGAGTCGATAAGCCCCCTTTCTCACCAGTCCAGGCTTATGTTCTGCAAAATTTCCATTAATTGTGCCCAGCTTAATCTATCGAACGCCTTCTCAAAATTCACGGAGCACATACAAATACAGCCTGGTTATGCAATATGTTCCTTTTTACCAGGGATCTCATTTCTGCTTTTCCATCATGATTACACATGCCTATTATCATAGATACATACAATAATAAAAACATAAGTCATCAAACCCGGGGGTCGGTTTGAGAGGTGATGATAGAGTTAACCCAATTCTAAGCCCAAAGGCGTGCTAAATTCACACATCATGATTGAGGGGCCAGATCCTTATTCCCTATTCGGCCTATGGTTTCCCGGGAAGTTCTTGTGCCCGAAAGGTACACAGCTCGAGTGAGTACCCACAGGAGTGCCCGGGAAACGAACCCGGCACGCCTCCGGTCAGTAGTGTAACGCTCTGTCTCTGGACTACCACATCCCCATACATACAATAACCAAACATGCCCTATACATTTTAACCATTATTATGTCAATCTGTATTTGCGACTTTAAGAACTAAATTTCCCATACAAAGAAATTATACGATCACTACGCATGCCATTGATTGACCACACAGAAATTTCCCGCACCCTGTTGCGGTTTTTCTTCCGTTAAAAATCATTTCTTTCTCTGCAAATCAATGCTAGTGCACGACCCCGGTATCGTTATAAGTTTGGGTTAGTATTTCGTACACAAGAGGGAATCGAATTTCTTTTTACCATGCAAACAGGAGATCATAACTTTCTGCCCAAAGTGAGCTTCATTGTCTTTTTTTGTTTCATCCAACGAATGACGAGCGACCAAGTCTCTGATATAAAAATACGAATGTTCACTCATTGGTTCGTTTCAGCGCCATTGGATTTACGGTCGCCTTTGTGTGCGTAATGACCCCGCCACGACGTCGTCGACGGGCATTGACTGATGGTCCCTTCGAATGGCGAGGACACACGAGGATGGAAGTGACGCGAAAGTTCGACACTTAGAGATTAATTATACCCAAATCAGAAATGGTACATCAATTATCGCAGTCGTTCGCATGTCAGTTACGTCGCCTAGGGTCCGCATGAAAGCGAAACCTCCTCGCACGCTTCTGAACAAAAAAGCATCAGTATTTTTATACGATATTCTAGCAAAAATGAAATTACGTATAAAAATCATTCATCTTATCCAGGTCAAGGCGAATGATTTTTACAATCTGAAATTATTGCATTGAATTGCAAATTAGCGGGTGACTCCATTAAAAAGTTACTGTTGCGGCATCTCCCGCAGTTTCTTTGGAAATTTGTCTAAGGTATAAACAGCCTAAGTGCTTAAAAGTTGGCTTTAACCTCGTGGACCGTGACGCGTCGCGCACAACTACGAATGCCTGTGACATTGTATGCACGGTGTTTCGTCACAACATCTTGCTCCTTTAAAAGCCCCCAAAATTTCAGATGAAATTACGTCATCGATTAAATAACAATAATTACCCCCCTCAAAACCACCCTAAGAATAATCGAGTACACTATCACATTCAACTATTTCGAAACCCACGTAGAATGGTAAAAAGTCGTGCGGATAGAACACTTAAGCTATTTTTAATTAATTTTACAGGAAAATGGACAAAGATAAATAGACATTGGAAGTTTAATTAGTTAAAAAGCACGGTCATCAAATGAGCAGGATTCGATGGCAGGGACCTTGAGTAAATACGCGAAGAAAAAATTAGGTAAGGAGCTTGGGCCATGTATTTTAATGGCTCCGAAACTAGGTTGATGAGGAAAGAAGATTCGCAAATAATTGAGGTTTTTCAAAGTGGGCGCGGAGAATGATGGAGACAAAATAACATGGACAAAAGTTAAAGCATTAAGAAAAAAGATTCTTCCCACAAGATCGGAGGGGAGACGAGATTGTTGGGAAAAATTCGAAGAAGGCAAGAAAAGTGGACGAAGGAGCCATTGAGAGGAAATAAGACAGTTGAAGGCTATGATGGAAATGTACATATTTAGTAGAAAAGAATGGGCACTTTGGATTGCATGAAGCAATAATTCTGCTTCCATCAATAACCTCTTTACCGGTTACTGCTAATAAACCCAAACATTAAATAAACAGAGAACGCCATTTTCTTTAGAATGCAAGGATTCCGATTCGAATGCATTGCCCTTATTTGGCTTGAAGTTTTTCTTTCAGTAAAATGTCGTTGATTGACCTAATTAAATCATCCATATTGCGCCCTTAATTGAAAAAAAAACATTGAAAAGTATTAATTGATCAATTAATCTGAATGGGCATTTATTGCAGGGCGGATTATGAATTATTGAGACGAGTGAGACAGAGAAGTGTGACCTCACCAGTGCCATTTGTATTCTTCGGGATGGGTTACAGTGACGTCAGATGAGGACAATAATGTCGGGACATGACTCCCCTAAAGAGGGAGAGCCTGTTCATTTAAAGAGCTCGAAGACTTAATAGAGGTATTATTCACGAATTCCGTTTGACAAGAGTGTGTAGATCTGTAAATTAAAGATTAAGGGTGCACTTGATTGGGAAAATATTACCGAATCGCCCAATTTTTCTACTGATTTTTGTGTGCAAGTAAAATCGAATTGTGGAATTCCATAAATAAAGTAAGCTAATATTTACTGTCTCCAACTTTATGTAATTTACATAACATATTGAAATGAAATTCTTGACTTTGTAACTCCACACACTTTATTTAAATAACACGACTCAGCTTTCGACGTTAAACGTCATCATCATGTCTTCAGAGATCACCTGATTGATGATGGCGTTCAACGTCGAAACCTGGGTCGTGTTTTAAATAAAGCGTGTGGAATTACAAAGTCAATAATTTAATTTCAACAAGCTAAGATTTCATTTTTTCCCTCTTATGGCTGCACCTAACAGTCAAAAAGATACTGATATGTCACTAAAAATGCGACAAAATCATATTTTTCCTATACCAAGCACAATTGTACGCTTTTCATGATAACCGTATTATTAAATACTTCTATGCTCACTTTTTTCGCATTAAAGACCTGTGGCTTTTCCCAAGCTTCGTCCATTGAGAATGAAGCTGATACCATCATTTAAGGCTTCGTCAAACAATTTACAGCGATGACGTTATGCCATTATTTGTATTATTAAAGATTTTTTCCCAATTTTACCCACTTTTCGTTGATTCTCAACCACTGCATCCATCAAAAATTATGACTAATCGTAAATTAAGTATAATTGTTGTTCGGTCATAGAGGACTATATTAATCAACTAAAGGCATGGCAGATTTTGTATAAACCTATATAACAATTTGGTCAATGATTTCCGTTCATTTGTGTCATAGCGAACAAAACTATCCGAAATGGACAACTCGTGAACAATCAAGGAAGGGTGTTGTGAAACTGGATCTAATTGTAAAATTATAATACAATTCAATCCTGGATCCGGGACATTAAATATTGCGGGAACGTGAGAATATTCACACGTGCACAGCTGGCGGATGGAATGAATAACACTATTACAAAAAAAAATATTTTCTACATGACGCACGCATTCAAATCTCCGCGAATACACTCTCGACACATCCTTCCGTCGTCATGACAACTGGTGTATTGATGGAGTGATTAGGGCGGGGCTTTAAATAAAGCTCTCGCGTCATTTGTCTCCCCTGAAACAATGCTCTCATCCAGCCCCTGAAAATCAACCCCCCCCCCTCGCCCCAACCAACCGAACTCCTCAATCAAGACGACAAAAGAATTGTCTCCCTCGACGTAATTCGACGAAGGATTCGACTCGCCCGTAGTTCAAAAGATGGCCACCTTGTGATGCGAAAACAATCGGTAAACATTGATGCGTGGCGCTTTATCGTAAGGTGGGAGGTGTTCCGGGAAAATTTCCACGGGGGACGGGGGAAGCGGGTGGGGGGAGAGGGGACAGGCTGCTCTCGGACCCACTTCGGAGAGAGACAAAAGCCATCGGCAGATAAGCGGTGTAGGAAAAGAACGTGAGACGATAAGGCAGAGACGAGGCGCCTCAGAGACCTTGTGAGTCAACTGACCAGAATTATGTCGACCAAAAGACGCTAGGAAAATTATTAATTTTGTAATATAGGCTTCAACGAGAATTAAATGGACAAATAATACTTTCAGGGAAACGCAGAATGTCTGTCTCCTGATTCAATGTCGGTGGAATGAGACAAGAAGTGCACGTAGGTATACATAGATGAAGAATACTCCCGGATTTTGCATTTAAAATGTTTCAGTCAGCGACGCACACGCCAAAAAGTAGCAGCAAAAAGAGAGCATTACCAATTTTTTTATACTTAGGCGGCATAACACGTATTCTTCAGCGAAAGGATGATGACAATTGGTTCCGTATGGATGACTCCTCCTCCCATTATAATCACCACTTCACTGACGAAAGTGGTTTCATGTAAATATAATGGAAAGGATTGCCCTTTTTTGAGGTCTATCCTTTGAGTTTGTGCCACGGCCATCAACAGGATAATGCGACTGCTTCATCAAGTGTACATCAAAAAGTATAACTCCAATACCAAATATAAGATTCAATGTAACAAGGAAGAAACTCATTTTCTAGATTCCCATTCCTGATTCCCATTCCTAATTCCAATTCCTGATTCATATACCTGATTCCTTTCAGATTTTTACGGCGAGCATACCGACCTTTTTCCCACTTTCTATCCCAAGTTTTAGGGACCTGATCAGGTATCCTTGCGCTTATCAACCCTCATCCTCACTGGTACAGTCTAAGTCAGTCATCATTTATATTTTGTGTTTTTTTTCAGAGCCTGAATGTCTGATGGATTATATCGAACACAAATCGATCCCAGAGCGTAAAGGAGCTTTGTTCCCGATTCGATTATCAAATTGCTGGCTTTTGCAAACAACTAGGCCCCATTTTTTCCAAAATAGTTGAAGAATTGGATAATTTCCCGACTGAGTGAAAAGCATGTGGAAAAGATATTATTGTAAGTCCATTTCCATTCATCATGCTAAACGATTAAAATTGCTATTCTCTTGGCCTTAGACCATCGCCGATTATTTCTACAACCTATACGGCTGGGGCGTGTGTCAAATTCTGTATGTACTCTGTTGGATTCAGCATTCAACAGAGTAGATGAGTTTCCACGACCCACCTCACTGAGACTCGAACCTTTGCTAGATTCGGCCAGGAAACAATAAATTAAACTACCTACATTGTTCCAGTAGATCTGAACTTGCAAGAAAAGTCCAAATTATGCACACTTCCATATATCCAGTTGTAACTAACAGAATATATCAATATACCTGACTCATGATTATCTTTGAAAATTTCAAAGAAAATCATACGCGGAAGTTTGACGGTTGGCAATCATGGAGTAACGGCTGAAAGTTTCACTCACTTCAATAGAGGAAAAATCTGATAAGAGAGAGTGACTAATGGTCGTCACGAGTTAAATAATTCTCTGAATTGAGTCGCAAGTGGGAAACATTTTACATGTTTTATTAATTCTGCTTAGCTTGCAAGTTATTGGACAAATATTTATTACATTACAAGATGCAATCGTTTGTTAGTTGATAGTATATGTATTTGCATGCGTGTACGTTGAAAGGGTTTTTGCATGAATGTATAAACACTGTGGGTGTAGGTTTCAATGGATGTGTTGATTTTGAATGTGGTTTAGTTCTTTTTTTACGGTTAGTGACCTAACAACCCCCGCCACACACCATGGCGGCGGCTTGCGGGGTAATGGGTATGTGTAGATGAGAATTCGCCAACTCGCCGAAGGGCCCAGGTACAAATACGACCGACTCCGAGCACCTTCGGATTTTTCCGCCGTGTGATATTTCGGATAGCGGATCAATCTATTTCCAATGACTTCATCGACCTAAAGAATGAAGTACTTCACACGCCGTATCGGGGCTTAGTATAAGGAGCTCAGCCCTCAAGCATGAAATCAAACTCCGGGGTGATTACTGTGATTAGAGAGAAATATCGCCATTTACTACTGTCGACCCGCACACACGTATACTGTCAAAAGGGCCACTTCCAACACGACCATACAACCTGTGTTTCTCGCTTGATGATCGCCCGATTCCATTGCACACTTTGCGTTTTGAGCGAATTACGCCAATAAATCAAGATGCGATAAAAAATCATTTTGATTATTCACGAAAAAACAGAAGCAGCTTAAATGAGAGACTCGTGAAATGGAGGCAGGGAGAAAATTACATAAAATCAGATGAATCGAGTGTACGATAGACAAACGGGTGAACGGGGGGCGAGAGAAACTTTTTGGGAAACATTTGACGAAAGAAAATAAGAGGAGATACTGAGGAGGAAAATGAAAGGCGAGAAGATACCGAGGGGCGAATGGAAACACTCAAAGACTGCGACGGCAAGGAGAACATATCAGCCAAGCGTGGAAGGAAAAGCAAGATAATATGCACTTTGGAAATACATGAAATGAGGTAGAAAGTATCCGAAACTAAAACATAACTATCAACTTTTTCAAGGTTAGTTTAATATGCGAGGATAGAGCTAACCCCGAAGGCGTTTGAATGTCACACATTCAGGGTAGGGCAGCCATTTGTTTTCCTCACGCCAACAAACGTCTTCCCAAGAAGTTCTAGTTATAATAAAATTTCACCTCTTGGAATGTTTTTTTTTAACCATAGACATCACACAAGCTCTTCCGCCAGTAGACAGCCCAACGATCTAGCCACTAAGCTACCACGCCACATGGGGAGTTGACGAAAAATATTTAGGTCAAACGGAGTTCTGGTTGGGAGGAACCGAATGATGAAATCCACGAGGATGAGCAATGGGTTTCGGACAACATCCCAAACCCACCAATAAACATTAGAAGGAATGCCTTGGAAGCTTACTACAAATTCAACGATACCGAAGAGAAGTGCATACACCATAATCATGGCTTATATCATTTTCCCACAGCATGAGGCGTGACCGGAAGAGTTCTAACCCTTCCCTTCATCGGTAATAAACTTAATTCTCCGGGTGGACGCCTGTGACGAAACCGCTGTTCGAACTGCCTCTCTTTTTGGTGTCAAGAAAACCTAGAAACTTATTTTTCATCTTGTTACATTCCTCTTCTTCGTTTGAAACCAGAGTGAAGTGCGCTTTAGGAGCCGGGTTCATATGAATTCGCACGCATTGCAGGCGGTATTACGTATGGCAGGAGGTATTATACCAACAATAATGAGGGAAAATTTGCAAGTTGAACGTGTAATTTGCAGATCAAGCATTAATTCATTTCCGAAAAGTTTTGATCGCTACCCTGGCTATTTTTCTTCTCTGTGACGGCAATTTATGCATGGAACAAGCATTTATCCTTTGCATTTTTTAATTCGGAAATTAAATCATCATCATCTTGTAAAGGCGGAGCCTTTCCCTAGCATCCATTGGTCTCTCTCTCTATTGCCGTTCTTTCCAGTTCACTGGAGGTTGTTACACCCATAGTAATTTTTACATCATCTATAAATTTCTTTCTTGGTCTTCCTCTTTCTTTTTTCCTACTATTTTCCCCCTCCATTTTATTTTCCAGGAAGTTGTTATGTCTGAGAACATGCCCAACAATTTTAATTTTCCTCTTCTCCATTTCTTTTATTAAATTCCTTTCCTCTTTAATTTCTCTCGGTACTTTTATGCCTAATTAAAGACATCTATCTATCTCTATGCTGCTTTTCTTGTCCGTCCACCTTGTTCTTGCTATTCTTCTCCAAATCCACATTTCCATTGCCTCCAACCGAGCCTTTTCCTTCTTGCCCAACGTCCAAAGTTTCGCATCCATATAATAATAATGTAATCCACATAAAATTATTTGCAACGAATTTTTTAGTTTCCAAGGAAATTAAATACCCGGGTAAAAAAACATAGAATAGGGATTAGACAGCCCTTATAGATCCCCCAGAAAACCCCTCTTGGATGCGTACCTATACGTAGTACTACATATTGGTTGTAAGGAACCAAAACCCACCCTTAGAAAGTAAATTGCCAATCTTTCATCCATACCGTTCTGGTAAACGGAGAATGCACAGGTAAAGTGAATTGTCCCTTCTTACACTTTGCACGAACGTGCTAAAGTTTCAAGGGATGCTGGTCCAGGGAATACCTTAAGTTTCAAGTCCACGTAGTTTCAGTTCACTCTAATTTTCAATTAATGCGCGGTTTACAATATCTCATGTTACATTTACAATTGTTTTCAGAGGAATTGTTAATTGACTCGTTGCTTTGATAAACGGTACCCAATAGATCTAAACTGTTTTGCTGGTGCATGTGAGCTTTCTTTTTTTTTGTACGCAGCCACCTACCGCCCGCCCACGGTGGCAACTGTTACGTGTCTGAAATCGCACCGAAGTTCGCCGCCGCCGCTCGGAGAAAGCAAGCGCCCTTTTGTAATCGAACGTGGAGTGCCTTCACGATCCATCGAGCGAACTGAGCACTCACGATCGTCTACAATCTCTCTCTTTTTCGTTTTGATCGCAAACGTCGAACGAAAGGGAACATGGACGGTCCGTCGTCGCCTTTCAAAGAAGAGATAGCGCTTTCGCCGATTTCGGAGTCGGGGAGAAATTTCTACGGGCGGCTGAAACAAACCAAACTCTCGAAGCGCACACGATCGTAAAAACAAACCCGACCGACTCATTGGGGTTTACCCATTCGCCATTATTCAACTCCCATTCAAACGCCAACTAGACACCGAATTGAAATATTTTGTTTGAATGTGCTATTCCTTAAAATTCGCACGTCTTCCTAAGTCCACCACCATGTATCAATCAAATGAGTATAATGTTATTATAGCTTACGAGGTATGTCCGGAACGTATCCAGCCATGAAATACTTTGAGAAAACTAGACTACCTAGAACAATTCTAAATACTAGAAACTAGAAAACTAGACTACCTAGAACAAATCAAATTCTAGCTTACAAGTTATTGGATAGTTTTCTTACTGCATCCTTAGGTGGAATTATTTGTTAGATGATAGTAATGTAATTGCATGCGTGTAGAATGTAAGGATTTTTGTATGAATGTATGTATGCGCCACTGTAGGTATGGGTTTGCATGTATGTGTTGGTTTTGCATGTGGATTTGTTCCCTTTTAAGGGTGGTGACCTGACGACCCCCCCCCCCCCTACAAGCCCTTGCGGCGACTTGCGGTGTATTATGTAGATGCAGATGAACAAAGGGGCCTTCGTTTCATTCGAAGTACTCCGCCAGGGACCTCACACACTTACCCCAGCGTCTCTTCCACTTTACAAAACGATCGGCGAAGTCCTTTTCCGTAACGGTCATCAGCTGCCTCGACGTATTCTACTTCATCTCGTCAACCGACCGCTGGGAAGACTGAGCTTTTATTTTAGGGTCATTACCGTAGACCCCTGACTCATCTCCAGTTATGACCTTTTTTAGAAAATGTGGGTCATCGGTTGAGGCTTGGAACAAGTCCCCTCCAACTGCAGCAAAAAGTTCTTGACGTTTACGATATAAAATATTATGCGACGAGGCAGCTGATGACCATTCCGAACAAGGACTTAGCCGATTGTTTCGTAAAGCGGAAGAGTCGCGCTGGGATAAGTGTGTGAGATCCAGAGGGGAGTACTGCGATGGGGACTTAGGCCTCATTGTTCTCAAAATATTGCATGGCTGGATCCTTTCCGGGCAGACCATATATAAGCAGAGATTCTGGTAAAGTTTATCTTGATAAGGGCTCTAAGAATTTTGATGAAAATGGGTGTACTTACCATCTTCGTGTGCTAGGTAGCGATTAAGCTACCACTCGAAACTGGAGAAAATTCATTGAAGGGGGTTGCTAGAATTTACTAAAAGATTTGCCACGTTCCCTTTTCGTTACCTAAATAAATGGAGGAGTATCATGATTGGGTCTCTTTGAGTAATGATTACGCGTGTATTATTTTTAGGTTCAGCAAAGAATAAAAATTTGCATCCAAGGTTCTCACACAAAAAAAATAAAACATCATTCTCCCGCATTTCGATAATAATTCTTTGCCTCTGATTCGTACTACATTATTAATTTTAGATTATTCTGAATTATCATTACTATCGAAGTAATAACATAGTAAAATAAAACAGTTTCTGGCGTCACTTGGTGGAAAATCTTCATATTGGAATTTAAATTAAACCCCTGGTCTTTTAAACATAGGAAAAGGTTTTACTTACTACCTAGGTTTCGTTATAAGGACGTGACGTGGTGGTTATGGTGACGTGAACTGATGATGTTATACCATACCGAAACCTAGGCAGTAAGTAAAACATTTTCCTTCGTGTAAAAGCCAAGGGGTTTAATTTCAAATTCAACATAGTAAAATATTTAAAAAATAAATTTCAATGCATTTAAAGAAGACGGAAACACTTTGCCGAGCTGAGCGAGATCTTCCTGGAACTAAACATGGAGTTAGCACCACTATAAATTAGCGACTAAAATGTTATGCAATGAATCCACAAGGTACTATTGTAAATCTACTCATACAACTCCATAGAAACCAACCAAAATCTTTCAAAGTATCTGTGAAGATAAGTGGATATCCATGGAAACAAGTGGATATCCATGGAAACAATCCTGAGGTAAATTACGGGGTAGGAATGGTCTTTGAAAGTGATAATGGAACAAGGAGAGTTCCTAGGCTCTCTTGCCCTTAAATTGTTATTGATAATTCGTTGACGGTTCCTCTAATGTATTTCTGGGTACTTCCGCGAACACAAATGGAGGCGGGTGGGCACTGTAACCGAGGGCATTTACTTCAATTATAAGTGAGATTCAGAACAAGTTTCCTATGCATTTACAAATTAACCTGATATCATTCCGCATTTTTTTTTGAGTTGGAATAACAAAATACGGGATCAAGATGGTACCGTGGCTAGCGCTCTAACTTTTTAACCCGAGGTCCCGGGTTCGTATCTCGGCGGAGGCAGGACTTTATTCAGCGGTATCCCGATCCCACCTTGTGTGACATGTGGAGAGCACCTCGAGAGGAATACGTCTTCCGTCGGATAACACGTTAAAAAACTGTCTGAACCCTCAGCGCTTTTCGTTATTAAGAGAGGGCTAACGGCGACGCCGGGTTTCTTTCCCTCCACCCTTATTTCTCCCATTCCCTGAACTTCATACTTCCAACAAATTACCAGCCTATCCCTAATGGCGCAAACGACTTTGGCGGTCGGTAGTCTCTTCCAATAACTACACTTAACTAACTAATTGGTACGATTTAGACGAGGTTTATAACATCTATCGTATAACATTATCAACAGGAAACGAAACTCAGTGCATTCAAGTTAAACAACATGCATTCCCGTTCAATTCTACTGTATTTAAGTACCAGTAACATGGGCGGCAGACTCAAGGTGCCTCCCATGATGACGAAAATTCTAGCAATTACACTACTTTTTTAGTTAATGATTTATCTAGTCGAACACTTCTGAATAATTAACCGTTCGAAACACAAAATCGTAGTGATGATTACGGAGCTTTCAGTAAAATGGCTCAACCAACCCAGGTAACAATTCCCCAAATGAAATGTTAAGTCAATGCAATACACACCCTGTCGCTTTCGGAAAGCGCGCTCGCCAATTTTAAAGACGTACAAAAAAAGGAGAAAGGATATGAGCGTTTAATAAAAATTGGACTGTGAAAAAAACCCTTCCCCGACCTTCCCAGCCTGCAGCGCATATGTTTGCGTGTTCGTGAGTGCGGGCGAGTTCCGCACGTCTCGAACGTTGCATGCGTGCGTGCGTCACTTTCGAGGTCTGCCGGGAGTGCGTTCGCCTCAGCTGGGGATGGGGGGATAAACATACACATATATATATATATATATATATATATATATATATATATATATACATATATATATATATATATATATATATATATGTATATATATATATATATACATATATATACATATATATATATATATATATATATGTATATATATGTATATATATGTATATATATATATATATATATATATATATATATATATATATATGTATGTATATATATATATATATATATATATATATATATATATATATATATATATATAGTCAACATACCACAGGTACATACGCTAGAGACGACGGCGTATGAGACCCCGACACGCAAGGAATTGGAGTTGACGCTGGGTGTTGTCGCGGACCACAGGGGGTGGTGGTCGTGGGAAATGGAGGGGGTACGCAGGAGGAGTAATATGGAAAGAAGTAGCTGAAGGTAAAGGGGATCGGAGGGGACGGGGGTGCGCAAGGCTTCCATGGGAGGGCGGTGAACATTTCTCACACCTGGTAGACGAAGGGTGAGGGGAAGGAATTAAATTATGGCAATTACGCCCCATGTAGAAATACGCTCAGTTTTTCACTCTGCGCCATTGTGAACGAAATATTGTTTTGTTTGAATTGTTGCTAATGGACCCAATGTCTAGCCTGAACGATATACAGGGACTCACCCAAAAGTGGTAGGACTCATTTTCTCTGGCGCGAACGGAGCGGTGGAGGTGGGTCTGCCTGGCAGGGTAAGGTGGAGGGGGCTCTTAGCAACAGACCAACACCAACCTCAGTCGCCTGCGGGCTGTCGTTGAGTGAGGACACCGTTTTGAGTGAAGCAAGTTTTTTGTCCGCGTCGAAAAACAAAATGAATCTGAATTTAGAGCAACGTTATTCCGTGAAGTTTTGTGCGAAACTCGGGAAGACGGCAACTGAGACCCTCGATATGATCAAGCAGGCTTATGGGGACACTGCCTTAAGCCGTTCCACAGTATTTGAGTGGCACAAGTTATTTAAAGAGGGTAGGGAGCTCGTTGAAGACGATCATAGCTCCGGACGGCCGTCGACGGCAAGAACCGACACGAATGTGGACAGAGTGAGGACACTGCTGAACACAGACCGACGCTTAACCAGTGAAGAAATTGCAGACCAGTTGGGTCTGTCTGCATCCAACGTCCAACGCATTATTTCACAGGATTTGGCCATGCGCAAGGTGTGCGCCAAGAGGGTGCCGAAAATTCTGCCATAACGCGCTCGTCGTCAGACAGCTCCTGGCCAAATACGGCGTTGCCACGTTGCCGCACCCGCCCTATTCTCCCGATCTGGCACCACCGGACTTCTTCTTCTTCCCCCTGATGAAAAGACAGCTCAAGGGACGACGTTTCGACTCGATAAAGGCCGTTCAAGAGGCTTCGACGATGGTCATCAACGGCATCCCCAAAGAAAATTTCCAGCGGGCGTACGGGGAATGGGAGCAACGTTATACAAATTGTGTAGCAGCTCAAGGAGCACACTTTGAAGATTATTAAGTCGATGTAAGTACATCGTCAATAAAATTCTTGTAAAAAAATCAGTCCTACTACTTTTTGGTGCGGCCCTGTAAATTGACGTTTACTACCTAAACTATTAATGTTTCCATTAGAATAATATCGTCTCTATGCGACAAAATAAACACTTCAATCATACGGATTAAGTGTAAATGCGCAACTAAAGCAAAATACCAGACACAACGGAACTTAGTGCGAAAGGGAGATTGCACGTGGCGAAAAAATCAAACAATAAGGAATCAACCAAAAAAATTGGTTGTTACCATGAAGCAAAGACAAGAATTTTTTTTTTTTCACTTCTACTTTTAAAACTCTTCTTCTTTCACTAATATCTTAAAAACAGCGTATTCTCTTGGGTAATTTTTTCGTATCGATTCATATTCAAGCATTGTTTCATATTTTCTCCGCTGCTCCTGATATGCCATCCAAATATGAGGTGAGCATGGCCGACGACGATAAAGAATTTATACTAGACAACATTTATATGCATGAAAAATTATTATTTCTTCTGAAAATTTTAAATTCCATTCAATTAAATAATTATAATGCAATATTTTTTTCCGTTCAATGACATGTGACTTTTAGAATAATATAATCAATTGAATTGAACGATTTTATTATATAATATATTATTAATATTCTGGAGGTGTCAGCAACCGGAGAGCACGTCATAAATAAATGTATGAATGTGATACAGGCGGAAAATGTTTCGTGAGGATAAGGCTGAATGGAAGAAATTGGCAAGAGAGACCCTGAATATTTCAGCACTCACAATCCTACAATGAGACGCTCTTTTTTACTGAGGCCCCACGGGGAAGAGTGTTAAGGGTATTTATATGCATGACATACGGTTACTCATACATGTATTGACGGAGTTCTCCTCGCAGATGGAGTCTGTATGTGCGTCCATCTCACACATTCGATGTATTCAGAAGCGATACGCACACGTCATATAATGCGACGCATGCGTGTCTGTGTGTATGTGTGTGTGTATGAATATATGTAAATATATATATATATATATATATATATATATATATATATATATATATATGTATATATATGTAAATATATATATATATGTATATATATATGTAAATATATATATATATGTATATATATATGTAAATATATATACACATACACACACCAATATATATATATATTACACAGTAACAAACCATATAGAAACACAAAAAAAGGAACACTCACACGTTATTTCTTGATAATTTCGACGGAATTCTCAAGAAATAACGTGTGAGTGTTCCTTTTTTTGTGTTTCTATATGGTTTGTTACTGTGTAGTGTACTATTCGGCACTTCCGTGTTACGTCTACGAAAGCATATATATATATATATATATATATATATATATATATATATATATATATATATATATATATATATATATATATACATATTTTGTGAATGTGCGTGAGTACACACACATCACCTTTATCCTAAATTAGCCTAAAAATTTGTTAACTCTGGGCAAAGAGTAAAGAACGTGTCATTTAAGAAGTACGACATAAAATCTCAAGCATGCAAAAAACGCTGTGTCTGCCTAAGAATGTGCATTTATCCAGAAAGAAAAATGACGAGTTATTAAACCCAATAGATGATATTTACTCATAGTAAGGAGGCCAAATTTCCCGATATCAATCGTCCGACTCTTTAATCTTCGGTTAAGCGAAGATTAAAGAGTCGGGCGCATAAAATTAAATTAAATACGGCCGTATTCTTTACTAAGTAAAACTCGGTTTGATTAGTAACGAATTTCGACCCTCATTCTTCTCCGAACTTGGTAAATATTCATGGTAATTCAAGTGCATAAAATTTATCTCGAGTGTGTGCAAGAAGGCCTCCGTGAGGGCAGCGGGGACTAAAAAGAAACCAATTTGGCAACATCAACAGCAAACCGAAGTTTTGGTTTTATATTTAACGAAAATTTGCTATGGAGTACGGTGCCAAATCAATGGAAAATATTGCACAACGTTCTCTTTTCACTCCGGACGACTTTTTCTTCATTGAACCTTTTCGAGGATTGACCTTTTACGGGTAACAGATTTAAGGACTCGACTAACCTCATCCGAATCGACAACGTTTCTACGGTACGGTGTAGCGAAAGATTCGAGGTTCGCGACACAAAAATTAACGGGGCGCCATTTCAAATACTTCAAATTGAAGGCGTACGAGGTCTGTTCTCGAACTTTTTGAATAGCGCGCCTCCAGTTGGTTATTTTTTAATCCACTTGGGGGTGTTGTAACACTTCCCGAATAACCGCCTACAATCACTTTGTTGGTATCTTGTTTTAATAATTAGTTACGGGCGTTTATGTGAGGGGGTGTTTGTGGAGTGCGGCAAAAAAACGGATCCGCGGGAATGAACTCTTTGAAGGAGCAGCGTTGCTCTGTGAAATTCTGCGCGAAACTCAGCAAATCCTTCATGGAAACTTTTGAGTTGATTACCAAGTCTTATAGTGAGGACGCTATGGAACTTTATGCGTGTTATGATTGGTTTACTCGGTTCAAAAATAGGCGGCAAGCAGAGGGAGACGACGAGCGTTCCGGAAGACAATGAACGTCGACCCATATCGAGAAAGTGAACGATCTCATTCGTGTAAATCGACGTTTGACTCCCATGAAACTTGAAGAAGAGTGTGGCTTCTCTATTTGTTCTTGCTATGAAATCCTGACTGAAAAATTGAGGATGCACCGAGTCGCTGGCCAATTCATTCCTCGCCTGATGACAGCAGACTAGAAACAGTCCCGAGTTCAATTCGGTCAGGAACTGTTTGATCGAGCTGAAGAGGACGAAGCCTTCTTGTCCAGAATCATAACAGGTGATGAGTAATGGGATATGGATATGACATCGAAACAAAAGGGTAATCTTCGCAATGGATAGGTGAAACATCCACCCGCCCCAAAAAATCTCGACTAGTTCGCTCGAATGTCAAGGTGATGTTGACAATTTCTTTCCAATTAAAGTGTGGTTGTGCAAGACGAACACCTATCTAAAGGCCAGATAGTCAACAGGGAGTACTACCTGAGAGTTCTGTAACGCCTATGAGAGAGAGAGAGATAATCAGGCGAAATTGGCCCAAATACCAAACAATACAAAACGAAATCAGAGCGCACCGAAATTAGACTAACGATGGGATGGACAAGGGAAATAATGATCGATGGTACACAGCGAAATGCTCACGGAAGCCACTAAATTTTTCCTTTATTTACAGTCGTAGGTACGTGGCTCACGGCCAATCAGCGATGACCTTTCACCAGGTGATAGAGCCTTACAAAAGTGCGTTTGCCAGCTGTTGTTAAAACAGATCGCTGATTAGCAGGTGAAGACTAGTCCACCCGCTCCCCTGTTCACCGACTAGTTGAGGCAAGCTAAATAGTATACACTGAAAATTGCCCACGTTAAAATATCGTAATAGACAGATTATCCATTTCTTACTTTTTTCACATCGACTGCAATACTAGTAAAATTTAATGTTTTCATCTCTAACTTTCATTGACTAATTTCAAAGTGATTATGACGGCAAAAAAAAGAAAGAAAATTATTTGACCATGAATGTGTGCAGTCACTTCAATTATACTAAAATCACAGGTAAAAAGAAGTCGCCGCAGATAGCCATCTTGATAGCTATCACGATCTTTCTTTCGCCGAGCCAGTTCTTCCCGCCCATTGTTGCAAAGCGTTCCGCTTGGTGACAATTCAAAATATAGCCGTTATAATAACATGTTACACACGCAATTGCCTCCTAAAAACCATTATTCCGACACCGTTGGCTTAATAAGCGAAGCTAATTGGCTGGTTTAACATTAACTTCCAACTACTGCGCTTCATAACGCATGTCGTACCGCGCCTAAAATACTTAAAAGCTCAGAAAAATCGTCTCTCCAATGAAAAGAGGAGAAACGGTGTAATAGCTTCTACATATATGAACATACTAACGCGAAGAGGTAACCAAAATAACAGCTAAAAAGGCGTTGGGGATGGGAATGAAATTAGATTCGTTTCACAAGGTGTGATGAACTTATCTTCACTGTCAAGGTTGTTGTTTGGAAAAATGTGTCCCTCTATCAAATGGTTTCAGCAACCATCCCCACTAGGAAATTGTGATTCTTGGCAATTCGGCCTCTTTCGTCGCGTCTACGTCGGGTTTACCTCCATTCTTCCTCGTATATTCCTTTCCTGTTTTAGAGTTTATCTTTCAGTAGTTTCTCGTTTCAATGTCATAGGCGGCGCTAATGGCTGCCCCGAGCAACTCACGTTATACCGATATGCAAACCCTCCCCCCCCCCCATTCACGGAACCAGCCCCTCACAAACCTGATCTCTAGCAGTGATTTGAATTCGTGATGGGAGATATTGGGGTGGGGGAGGGCGTGCCCCACCTACTATAGCGCTCTTAAAACTCTCCAGGGTGGAACATAAAGGTGACTCATTCAAATCCTTAGCTTCCCAGCGGGATCCATCCAGTGCCCTCGAGGGAAGAGCGATGGGAGCCATTACGCGATAGAATTTCTTCCAGACACGCCTGGAACATCCCTCGGTAGGTATGATATGAGTGACGACGAAACGAGGAATCAATTGGCCCACTCAAAACTCGGGTCGTGAGTCGCTCGACGCCCGCTGAAGTGCAGCGGCGAATGCGCTCCCACCTATCGCCTACTCTCGCCACCTCGATTTCAATCTCCAACTGCGATGCAATTCAACTCCGACAACATGCTTCTATACGCTCCTGCACGATTGCAATAATTTCGTGGATTCGTGATTTTCTCTTCAGCTCGGCCAAATGAGAAAATTAGAACTGGAAACTGGAAGACATTTCTTGGAAGGAAAATGCTTAAAGGAGAACTTTCGCATGAACATTGTTGAATGATTGTTGGCGTTGAATAAATGTTGTACGCGATTCATTGGCTGACTGTTCAAGGCGCATTGTTGAAGACGAGCGAAAATCTTTGCGGACATATTTCGCTTTCATTCTCGATAATGATATAGCCAATGATATTCGTCAATGGATAACAAAATCTTAAGACCAAAGTTAGAAAGTGACGGTCTCGAAAATGAAGTCTTACAATTTGGCAGGACCGGAAGCCAATTAGTGAAGATACATTCATAAATTCGAATTGTTTTGGATGAAGCGAAGTCAAATAGCAGCTATTACTTTTTTATTCCCCTCGCACACAGAAGATAATAAGAGAGACAGCCCGCACGGCCTGGACGGTGGAATTATGCCCGTAGGGGAGATCTTTAAAGGGAATGCTCTAATATTACGAAGTGCTACGGGAGGTGAAATTACTTAACGTTTCCTTGTTGGGAAAAGGGGATTCAGGAGGCATCTTACGCAAAGTTTATGACTGCATTTTTGCGGGCAATGTTTATTCAAAAAGAATTTTAATCATCCTTGATATCCAAGGAAGACATTCCCTTTCGATTAAGAACGGTTTTATCTTTCAAAAAACTGTCCAAATGTTTCAAAATGTTTCAGTTATTTCACTGCATATATTCTCATTCCGTTAAAATAGAATGTAAACATGAATTATGATAACCCTTCCTCAATATAAGCACGTAAATTATCAGCAGTAGATATCGCTGTATCCTATTGAAAAACCTCTTCCGCCAATCCTAAACCTGCTCTTTCTTTTAATACATGACATATGCCTGTTTCTTATGTCACTGATAACCCGTACAACAAAGAAATGCGTAGGTGGGAGTGTACAAAACACCGACACTGGCATTACGTACTGGTGATTCAAGACGTCCCAAGAGTGGGGACTTTTTCTCTACGATGCAGAATGGAAATGAATTTAGGATATAACCGTTAAAAGAAGTCACCATTTTCTCGGAGCAATGCAATTGACGTTCCAATACAGAGTATTTATTTTAAATCGATACGTACTTTCTCGCAATTCTACGTGCGTGACAAACTGTTTTCTCTCTCAGTACTGGTAGAAGTAAAGGATTTGTTCTACTAATTTGTAAAATATAATCCATCGCTATCTGGCCAAGAGATATTTCTAAATTTAACTCGATTTTGTTCTCTACAAAGAAATGCATAATTCTGAAATCCCAGAGGCGAGCTCAAATCCCCGACGTGATACGTCATAATGAATAACTGATCGAAGCGCATTTTTCCACTTGATAATCTATCAAGTGGAAAAGTGCTTCGATCAGTTATTCATTACGTTCGACTTCCACCACATCACGCCTATAGCAACTCAATTTGTGATACGTCAGGATTCATTTACACACACATATATGTATGAACATATATATACATATAAAACCATAAACACAGTAATCAACCCTAAGGTCGGTTTGGTAGGTGATGGTATAAGGTCACCCTGTACTAAGGCTGAAATTCACACATCAGGGTAAGGAGCCAAGTTCCTTTCCCTGGGCCGGCTATGGTTTCTCAGGAAGACCTGGTAACCGAAAAATCAAAAAAAGGTTGGGTGGAGCAGAGAGGCTTGCCCGGGAATTGAACCCAGGCTCTCTGGTTAGCAGCCCAAAGCTCTATCTCTGGTCTACCGCGTACACCCCTTTATATATATGCACACATACATAAACACGTGTAGATATGTACCCACACATATACATGCATATATGTATATTCACAATTATTCCTCAAAATTCAGTGATTCATAATAGCATAAGACCTCTAAGTGTCTATAAACCTCAATTTTACTGTACACGCATAAATTAGCAGGCGTGAAGATTTCACGTCAATTTCCCAACACGGTCTAAAGGCATTACTCATCTTTCTATTAATACCTCAAAATACCAACAATTTTGGTCAAATTCCTAAACATCGTGCAGGTCCTCGTAATTCCCGAGACCAAGTGTTCTTATTAGACTTCTTACCATTAAAGCGCTACTACACTTGACAAAAAAGTGTGACCACTACCATTAAACCGGAGTCGCGTTTTCACTTCAGACCTTATATCCACTTTCACGGAAGTGCCACAAGATTTTCGTAGTGTTCAAAAACAACATCAGCTGGAGTGTGCATTAGGCGGGACGAACACCTGGTTGAACACAATAAGGGGCATATTCGAATAAACAGCATGCAAAAACGATGAACAAGCAGCTAAAAATACCTTGGCCTCAAAAAGCAAAAGTCAGGACGCAGATGCCCGAGGTCCTGCAGTCGATTTGAATAATGTATAAATACAGGCCGAGGGAAAACGCTGAAAGAGGCGGGGGGCGCAAAATGGAATAAAATACGAATTGGTTTAAACATTGAGAGAGATGACATATAAAAGGTCACTTTCACATACACATATAAAACCTACACACGCGAAAAACTTCGCAAATAAGGCCACGTACGCTCGTTAGTAAAACATGGTAGAGAAAAAAAAAGATCAAAGCTAGAAGCGAAACTCCAGTCCGTTTCGGGGACAATGAGTGATCCCTCTATCGTCAGCAGAAAAAAGGAGCTAGCTTGGTTGTACTTACTTCCGCTGACGAAGTAAGAACAACGACGAAGCCTTCAGGTTCCGAAAAGTCCTTGAGTTTCACCTCTTTTAATTTTAAACTATATCAAGTACCACTTTCCGTTCAAATGACGTGCGCGAACATAAAACACACAGACACACTTACATGTATATATTTATGCATATGTATGTATGTATGTGTGTGTGTGTGTATATATATACATAAAACTGTGTGCGCGTCCATATATTTGAAAACCTTTCTATCACACACACACACACACACACATATACATATATATATATATATATATATATATATATATATATATATATATATATATATATATATATATATATATATGTGTGTGTGTGTGTGTGTGTGTGTATGTATAGTTTGTGTGTGTCCATACACTTGAAACCTTTCTCCCTCATCCTATACTAAAGAATAAACAATATCACTCTCCCTCCGCATTAAGAATCGCTCCCCGATCTGCTACCAACATGAAGAACAAATGAGTCCGCAGCATGTATCTGGGCAGTACAATTATACCAACCCCAAAGGCTGTAAAAAGTGCATTAAATCCCTCATTCTCATGCCCCGCAACCCATTTCCCTCCTTCACTCTCTTAAGTTTTCTTCTGTAGACAAAAGTGGACGCTCTCCGCACCGCCGAAACTCTCCCAACGACCGTGTAAGGGTTCTTTCCTATGCGTATCAATTGCACATTTATATAAGCAGGTAGATTAATTTGGGTTAGTTTTAAACATAGAAGAAGGGAAAATTGAAGGGAAAATCCCACGAAGAATACAGAGACAATTACGCACGGCCAATAAAGAAGGATGTATAACAGAAAACCTGTCTCAGGAGATGAGGGATTAACACTGGAAAGAGAAGAATGGATGACTGCATTACAGCAATTCTAGGATTGACATTGCATCTATAAAAAAATGTATATATATATATATATATATATATATATATATATATATATATATATATATATATATATATGCAATGTAGTTTGCGCATGCATTTATTGACCTCTCGCATCTACGCGGTACGGTAGCCACTCTCTCAAAGGCTTTCTTTCAACGGCCTCCCCCAGTCGTACGCTTCGCTGGGCACTGAAACGAGGTGTCTGCTCCTGGAAAAGGGGGGGAAATCAAGGAGAGGCGGGGGGTGGGACCAGGGGAGGGTTGGAAGGAGCAAGGACTGCCGGTTTCCGAGGGCGGTGTTGCAGATGGCGTACAACCACCCCTTCCGCGAGTCTTTCCCAACATCAACCCCACGACACCATCCTCCCCCCTCTCACTTTCCCACCCCACCCCCAAGCTACGTCAGACGCAAGAGGAAGGAATTAAAAGGGATGGGGGAGGGGGTTGGGAGAACACAACACAGAGCAGTGACTGTGTTCCTGTGACTCACCCCTTGGGCGATTCTTAACCCACTGGCTGCTGCTCTCCCAGCCCTCCTGTACTTCGGGGATAAAAAATAACAAAACAAGGGTGTACATTTCATCCTTGACAAGGTGCGAGGTTTTAAGTGAGTCCGGGACCGTCGAGGCTCCGCAAAATCAGACCGGGACAATTGGTGATAAAGCACAGCATGTATTTATATGAAGCTTTAGGTCAGGTTAGAATGATTGGAATGTATAGACAAGATGATTGGACTAAGTACTTAGGAGGAGTAAATGAAGGGAAAGGCATGTGGAAAATACAATATACATAGAGAGAGAATATGGACACATCCACTCACTGACGGCCGGAATCAGACCAACTTTAGACGAGGCATACACTGAAC
The DNA here is from genome assembly GCF_022747635.1 of Hetaerina americana. NCBI lineage: Eukaryota > Metazoa > Arthropoda > Insecta > Odonata > Calopterygidae > Hetaerina > Hetaerina americana. Next base: position 61,165,125 of record NW_027287538.1, read on the forward strand.
ATACGAGCACTTGTTGCACCAAAAGGGAATTGTTATAGTCGCACATTATATAAAGATAGATCAGATCACAATGATGGAATACATAAATAGGCTTCAGTTCGATCGCATTTAAATACTCATTCCCTAGCTAAACTCACAACGACCACAATATTATGAATTAATTGCCCCAACAGCTGTAGTCGAAGGACCAGTAGGTAATCCAACGTACTTCACACAGAACTAGCGCACGAGTTTACATTTAAAAAGACTGTCGTTCCACTGCGGATATAGTGGTACAGAGACCATCAATGGGAAGGATTACAGAGGGAAAGTGGCCAATAATGGAATGAATGATGGCAAGCAGCTGAAGGCAGCGCACAGAACTAGTAATGACTGAAGTTAGCGGAAGGCAACAGGACACCTCGGGAGAAATTCTGCGACAAACAAATCCTGGAACAGGTTTGGTCGCAACGATTTGATTCCAATGCTGGGTGTAGCTGAGCCTAAGGCTGTATTATCAATCTCAATACGGATTAAATTAAGAAAAACATTTATAAGAGACTCCGAAGCATTTCAAAAACTCCAAACACTCAGGCCAGGTTCTATAACTTCTCATTGAACTGACGGTTCACTTTCACCTCTGGTTAAGGCCAAAACTTAGTTTTATGACCGCTAGTAAGTTAAAAGAAGGCCGCTAAACCGCTCAATAACTGACAAACGATGTTACTACGGTTACAACTTTCACATTCTATAACGAGCAATCTAATTTGTTCATAAGATCGATATTTTCGTTAACCTCCAATTTGAGATAACATTCACATTAACTTACGATTGGAAAACCGGGTCCCCTTACTTTGAAATAAGCCAATTAGTTAATTCCAAAAACTAGAACTTACAAATAACCGTAGTGTTTCAGGCATAACTTGGTGGAAACTTTTCCTATTGGGGAGAAATGATTATTAGAAATTGTGATTTTCACTATAGTAATATAGTGCCAACCACAATTGTTAATTATCATTTCTATAAAATATAACTTAAATATATAAACATAACACAGTGGAGTTACAAAGAGTGTTTTCCATTATGAAATGAATCGATTCTATAAAGTCACTCCTCAAAAACCAAGTATTTAATTCCAAATTCGCTACTGACTTCCTCTTCCTTTAATGCGTTTTTTAGTGCAATAGATAATAATTTCACCGATCAACAAGTCAACATTTTCAGGCGTTCACAGCAACCCTGAATACGCTTCAGGGAGCACAATGAAGGGAAGCAGGCGGCTCATTCAAACAACAGGCCAAAGATGATAAAAGGCCGATGAGGGTATGGTAGTTTTTAATCAATTTTTCGTGCAAAAATAAAAATTACCGTATTCTCAAACACGCCGTTAGAGAGCATACCTCCTTGAAAATGCAATGATCGCACACATCTGCAATTCAAGAACGTCTGCGATAACAGAATCGAATCATTCGTTCCTAATCCTATGGATGGACGCCAGCCAGTTACATATAAAAGTAAGTCATATCGATTGGATTGGAGTCCCTCGACAAATCCCCGATGATGCAACGGGCATACCGTCAGTAAAATTATTATTTTGCGATGCTAGATGCACATACTTTTGCAAACGACAGAAGAAATTGAAAAATCAACTACGTGGATTGTTCAATCGTTCCTTGGAAAATCCTACAGATGTCGCTCGTAGTTTTGGAAAAGTTTTGCTTTCAGTAGGTCTCATCTCTCACCGCACTGCTGTTTAAGTTTCATCTATATCCATTAAATGGTTTCATTTTCACAGTCGATTGAAGCAACATACAGGGTTTTCAATTTTTCTCGAAAAATGTAATGCGCAAAGAATCTCGGCGAGATGGCTGCTAGAAAATAAACGGAATCGTGTGGTCGATTCGGAGGCTCGTTTGACTCTCCTCCGTCGCAATCCTGACGAGTTCCTGCGTCGATACGTAACAGTGGACGAAAAATGGATACACCACTACAACCCATAGACAACGGAAACTGAGTTTCTAAGGACAATCAGATTCCGAAGAAGGTGAAGACGGTGAAATTGGCCGACATGATGATGACCATTGTTTTTTTGGGATGCATGCGGAATCTACAAAAAATGGATTACTTGAAAAGAGGAATCTCAACGCAATAATTTCAGAGTGTAAAAATCATTCGCCTTGACTGGGATCCCAGTCAAGGCGAATGATTTTTACACTCTGAAATTATTGCATTGAAATGCACATTAGCGGATGACTCCGTTAAAAGTTACTGTTGCGGCATCTCCCGCGTTTTCTTTGGAATTGAAAAGAGGAAAAACGATAAAGAGTCTAATGCCCCTTTTTTTGGCACTAGCTGAGAGAAAAAGTCAAGAAAAACTGCCCTTATTTGGCAAAAAAAAATCTCTTCCAAAAAGACAATTCACAGATAAAAACCTATGCAGTTTTGATAGCGAAAGTTATGGAATAAATGTTCGAAGTATTGAAAAATCCACCCTGTTCGCCAGATTTGACCTACAGTGACGTTTTTACTTCCAAACTTGAAAAAATGGCTCGGCGGGAAACGATTCACGTCGATCTAGGACGTAATCGCCAACACAGATGCCAACCTATTTTGTGGACCATCGGAAATTCTACTCATTGAACGGCTTAAAAAAATTAAAGAAACGCTATGAAAAGTGTATCAAGCTAAAAGGAGATTATGTTGAAAAATAAAAAAAAATTCAATCATTTATTTTTCTGTACTTACCAAAAGGATTTATTGAACGACCAACGCATATAGACCCCTTTGGTGCTTAACACATCGTCAAGCTGTTTGTGTTCTGAGTCTAACCCTCGCTGGGGTCAGTACACAAATATTCTCCAAATATAAAGAAATGATGTGATTTGAAGACTGCGATTTTCTTCGTTAACATACAGCAACCGAGGGATCCAATTCATCGACATTTCCATCACACGAACCAATGATCAATGAACGACAAGAATGGGAGCCCAGAAGCAAATCAATACGCGTGGGGAAGAAAACGAAATAAGTCAACCCAACCACAAACTTAAAAAGAAATGTATGTAGATGCATATATTTCAACCACTAAGGATTTAACACGACCCGCACGTTCGCTAACGGGTTACGAATCCCGTTTCCGTATCGGCCGATCGCAACTCGAGGGAGAAACAGGATTTTGAGTCAATTTTGAAGATGATATTCCACTTGTTCATTAGGGAGCATTGTGTGCGCATCCCGTTATTCTCCAAACCGCTGACGGCATGCGGGCCCGTGGCTATGCCCTCTCCCTCATATCGGGCTCGAACTCGGCGAGATGACTTCATTCCGTGGCCCGCAATCCTTGAGCGACTGAGGACTGCCAGCTACGAAACACTCGGGCAACACTCTAAGCAGCACTTTTTCACCATTTTGAATTTAAACAAACGCCTGTTTTATAAATTTTTCTCCCAAAATTTTATTAATGACCGACCGAGGTTCCGCTAGTTGACCATCATTATCCAATATATCTGTCCAATAAAGAAAGATCATTAATTTTTAATGTAATCATCTAAAAGGCAAACATTTAATTTTATGTTCTATTATTATCTTAATATGCAATGCACATTTGGAAACATTTAATTTTATGTTCTATTATTATCTTAATATGCAATGCACATTTGGTACAAGCTTCTCGATTTTACTTCGATATCACGTCAGCAGCAGTCGTTGCATGTTCAAACGTTCAGTTTGCGTGAGACAACGATGGTGGGAACAAGAGACACTGCATGGGAAATTTGGCTGAGCAAATCGTCAGTCGAGGCCATTGCAATGCTTCATTAGTCTTACAGAGAGTCTCTCATTCCTGATGACAAAGTTGAGGGACGGCTCAGAATGTATCAGGAGGGAAAAAATGTTTCAAAGGGAGGTGGTATCGGAACTCCGGGAAAATCAACGCGTAATGCGTTTCTAGTTCTTCAATGAAGTCAAGATATAATCACCAACTTTTGATGATATATGGCTGGTGCGGAATCTTCCCCTGTACCACACACCATACTAGTAACTTACAGGGTACCAAGTAGATAGTAATTTTTCCAGTTGTATTTTTTATTTTTTGAAATAACAACACATTTACCAAGAAAACATTGGCTGTTTATTGGATGAGTGAACTGAAATAAAGGTGATCTGAGCTACCGATGTGATCCACCACCAGCTGAATCAATCCTGAAGTGATTTGGGAGTCGAAATCGAACGAAATCTTTTGGAAGGTGAAATTTTCACAGTTTAAGCATAAATGAGGAAGGAAGTGATTCCTTCCCCTGCGCCACCATTTGGATTCCCACGAAGTTCTACCAACCAGAAAATCGCGCTGCTTGGATTTTTCGAAGGGTTATCCGAAGGTATCATCCGAACCATTTAAAACCTCCAGTCGAAAGCCCAAAAGATCTATAGAATGGCCAACCACAACGACCCTTACCAATGTATAGGGTCGAAATTATTCCCTCTGTATCAGCACTGACCTCGAACGCCTTGTATTTCTATCATAAGATAAAGACCTACACATAAATATCCCTGAGCCGAGCATTTCCCAATCTAGGATGTTGTTAAATAATTTTAGTCCGAAGCATGTTGTTCGTTCAAGACTTGCCTGTGGCTTTCCTTCGTCATCTGTTTACCTTATAGTTAAGTATTCCGCATCTAGCTCGATGCGGAATACTAAAAATAATATATGATATACTTATAATAGTATAATGTTGCTTATCGATTGATGGAACGTTAAAGAAACTTATAAGTGGTGGGAGTGGAGATAAATACTAAGGAATATTCACCCTCAAGATCGTGGAAATATATGATTTATCGCACGTGATCACAACCATGATTTCTTATATTCCTTGACCTCTGTACCACCAATTGCTGACTAAGAGTGCCGTACATGACGAAACCTAAAATCCTATTAGCCATTAAGTTCCGTTCAAAACGTAGCATTGAAAAACTGTTCACCCCAAAGAATTTCAATAAAATCTGCATTTTCATCATTTGCTGAATGCTTCACTGACCCTTTAAATTAAACAATGATCATAAACTTTTCATCGAAAAAAACCGCGTTACTCCTTAATAGTAGCTTTTCTAGTGTGATATTATGATATCAAGACCACCAGAGGGCTAGAAATTCGGTGAAACTATTTCCTGGAACGAAAAGTATCGAAATGAGTGGAAGTTTGGCCCTTCCAGCCAATCGTTGCGAGGCCCCGAAAACCCTTGAGAAAATGCAGTGCATACACGATACCTACACACACTCCATACCGCTCCTTTTCAGGGTAGTCGCATTCTATAGAAGGACTTTTCCTTTCACTAATTTCTCTCTCACTACTCTATCCTGATATAGCTAATCTGCCCATCTGTGAGAAACGTATTTCTTTGTCAGAGATGCCTTGGAAACAATCCCATACCACCTTTCATAATTGCACTTACGAGCAGAGCCTCCTTCCGTTCACTCAAATGGATCGTCTTAGATTCCTACAGTATTAGCCGAAAGCTCGAACCACTGTATGATGGTAGTTGGCAAAATTCTGCCACAAATAAAAACCACTTAATTTATAACGGATACATCATTTTTATTTTTCAAAATATTCCCCTTTTACACCTGTACATTTTATCCCACGCTGCTCCAGTTTGTTGATAAGTAAACTAGCTAGCTATCAACCTGAATATTGGTTTGATAGGCGAGGGTAAAGCTCCTTCTACTACTAAGCCCCAATGGTGCGCGAAATTCACGAACTAACAGCGTAAACGGGTATGTTCCTTAATCTCTGTACGCTTAGGGTGTCCCAGGAAGATCTGGTATAAGATCACAACGCTCGTGTGACGCTGAGGGTGCTAGGATGAAGGCGAGGGCCTTTCGATAAGTAAGTCCAACGCTCTACCCATTCGACTAGCAAGTCCAGTTTGTTGATACCTTGTAAATTATGGGACTGATTGAACTCTGAACAATTGCACACTCGGCATTCGTTTCAGCAATCATCGCCTCGTTTCAACAAAATCTCCTCCTCGCCGGGCAATTTTTTCATATTGCATAACAGGTAGCAAGCTGTCCGAGGAAGCCAAATTGAGAATGGGTAACGAGATGGAATTGTAGGACCATCAATTTTGCGACCACAATAGCAGAGGATTGCGCGGGTGTGGTGCAGTGATGAAAAACGAAAATTCTATGGGTCAATTTTGGACGTCTTTCTAGTAGATCTCCCTCCAAATGATTTAACTACGATGCATAGCATGCACCTTTAATAGTTTGACTGTTTTCCGAATAGCCGAGAAGATTACTCGTGCATCACGAGAGCAACATAAAACCGTACCCATAACCTCCCAACTATTACATCTTACGGACATTGATCAACTCCCACCGATTTAAGGAGCTGATGTGAAAAAAGGGTATCATATTTTCTAGGCTGAAATTAAAAAAAAACAGTCAAATGAACATCGTCTCTCTTTCAACGGTTACGGCCCCAATCGTTACGCCATCGCAATATACGACTTCGACAGCTTGAAGCGTTCAATTTGCTGTCTCCCGAAAGTCAGAATCCAGAGCTGAAATAGGCCACTCGGCTGATTTATGAGGGAAACAAACTGCTTCTCTCCCTCCCATGCACAAACACACCCCGAGGGAAAAGCAGGAAAGCCTGCGTACGTTCGGAGCTCCACAGAGGGCGCCTTTGTTTCCACGCCGTGCTCTCTGCGTACAATTATCGTACAGTATTTTTAATTTGTTCACAACGTCCTCCCTCTACCAAGAGGACATCGAATTGCGTCTCCTCACAAGCAACTAGGTAATTCCATGGGCCCAGATGAATATCCAAAAAGGGATGGAAGCATAAATGGCTTGTTCCCCCTGAAATTTTACCATTAATAAATTGGTCTTGCGCAACTGATGTAAAGAATCATGCTGAAATTCATTTCCGTGAAACTATAGCTTTGAATTTAAATAAGGGTTTCGGGCCTAGACTTCATACGCCCGGGTTTGAGGGGCAAAAAATAATAATATGGAATCTCGGGTAAAATATTTTAAGTGCCCTTTCGTCTATTTCCTCAATGGAGCGTTGGCCGAGTACAGAGATCGTCTACACACAGTACTCGTAGTATCAATTTATTTTATTTTTATTTTATGTTTACACCAAAATTTAGAATTTTTACACCGAAAAAAGTTTTAACGCAAGACCTTAGAGACATGAAGAGTTTTAAGGAGATCTTAAACGTGTTACTACAACTATAATAACTTTAGTGTAGGTGGCCTACGCCCAATTAAAGGTGCCTTGGCGTTTACTATGGATAATATTATTTTTTGAAAGGCATGACTTTGGCCACATTTCTGTTTTTAAAATATATTTTCATTATTTTCTAAGGAAAAGCATTGCCAACACAAGTTAAATACGGAGTGAGTTATCCAGCATGCAAGAAATAGATGTGTCTCCTCAATACAACATTGTAAGTCGTCACTTTTAATTCAAATCCAACTCCTCAAGTCATCTTCACGGAATACTCTCAGCTGTTCTTTATAAAATTTTTCCCCTCAGATCTCAGCCACGTATCTTCCAGGAGGAAGTTTTCTGTAAAGCATTATAGATTAGCACCGCCTATGGATGAATACGTCATGAAGGGCAACATGACCCGCAAATGAGGCTGGGATTTGGAGTGGATATTCGAGTGAACGACTTAGAACAAGGGCCCTATAATCACCTCCCACTTCACGTGCACTTTTCTTGGGTAATTTTCGGCGCAACATATCCTCTTCAGCCCACCCCGAACAATCTAGTTGGCCGATCTCGGTTGGAGAGTCTTTCGAAGAAGAAGCTGAGAACCGCCGGTATAAATTTTTCTCCTCTCCACACAAAGAGAGTTCGTTCTTCTAAAAGTCTCGTTGGGAAGGGCGGGAGTCTCTCGGTCGTTACGCACGTTTTAACCCGCCACGTGCCACATTAGGTCACCGGAGGGGAAAACAAATGCGGTTCAAACCAAAGGAGATTGATAAGGATTAAGACGAGAAGAGCGAACCACGGAGTGGAGGACTTCTTTGAGGAGGGGTAGCGAAGAGTTACTGCACAAAAATCCGACAGCGCAGTGGCGCGGTGTAGGGCTAAGCGATATTCATTTGCCAATGTCGACCGTCGATACAAAATAAATATCGAGGTGGTGACGATACATCGATAATTTTCTTGCTTACTGGGTAAGATCGACCGATACTGATTACGTAATCACACCAAAAATATCGTCACATCGAAGAATTGCCTAAACACAATATATATCGATACTCTAAAATTACCTACATCGACCAGGTCGATATTAAATAAATAGCGACACGGTGTCGGTGTCGACTCATACTGCCGTACAGCCTATTCGCCGCGCTATTACCCAATAACTCTTCGATCGATACATGCATTAAAATTTAGGTCACGATCAGTGATGTGCAGAATAACGCCTATCTAACTCTTTTGTTTGAATAACACAAGCCTCTCTCTCCCTCTGATACATGAGCCTCGACAGCTGATCCAGAAATATTAAGTGGCAATAATGATTCCAAATTATTCTCACAGCTTTTCCAACAGCGTTTGATAGTAAATTGGAAAATAAAGCAGCACGCTAAGGAAATTTCATACTTGCTATAGAGAGTAGATCTAAGGGAAAAACTTGATAGAAATTAAAATTACTAAACAATTTCGAAATGTACCATCCGAGACGCAAAGCCCATCAAGTGTCGCCTAATAATAAATAAACTTATTTGGGTGTCGATATAAATGCAATGTTAACGACAGCCAAGAGAAGCGAAGCAGTTGACCCCCATATGCTTTTTCAAATGCCAATAGACAACTTGGCATAATTTCACAAGGATTTATCGAACGGCACCAAACGTGTTTCAACATTGAAAAGTCACACGTGAAGACGACGTTTCAACTTCGACAACACGCGTTCAATGTTGATCGATGAACGCTTTGAAATTTTCCCAAGTCGTTTATTTTCCCATCGTTTTACATCCAACACATGCCGCTAGTCGAACGGCTTTCACGGCAACAAGTGAACTGAGCGACGTAAACAGTCCCGGAATTAGACTTGACCTAAACTTCGCACGAATCTATTCCTTCTTTTTCCTCACATTCCAGACTTCCCTCCAAAGGAGGCGAGATGAGGCGGGGGGAGGAAACGAATACGATATAACTCCGCGGATACCTGTTGCGTCAATCCACCGAGAGAGTCGAGGGAAACCATCTGCAACTCGTTCAGGCCAGGCCAACTGCGAGTTCGCGCACAGGACGCCCCTAGGGCACTCAATTTTAGGCCAAGGCCTGCATTATATGGGCCAGGCCAAGTGCAGCGCTCTTAAAAACAAACGCTTATGCTGGCGGACTTCGGTGCTTCAAATGATGGCGATTTTAATCGTGCGAGTACAGTTGAAATAAATTAAATACTATTATTATTATTTGGGAGTTAGCTGTTCAAAGTAGGCTTTGGATGGATACAATTAACACCCTCGTATTCCTTAGTCTCACCCAATCAAAAACCTAACATCGGACACCATCAGAAGTCCCTCTTCAATTCCACATGCTTCCTTCATTCCGTCCAACATGTCTCTTCTATTCCTACGCCTTCGTCGTTTACCTAACTTTCTCCACTCTTTCACAGATTTCTACATCCTGTTGCCAATCAGAATGATCTGCATCCATTTTTCCTGCTTCCTATGGATTTCTACCAACAATCCCCTCTCCTCCCAAATCGTAGTACCTAGCACTTCCTCAGTTGTTCTGCTATCGGTCCACTTAACCTTTTCCATCCTTCTCCACAACCGACATTTCAAAACCACCAATCTACGGCAATCATCCTGCTTCAATGACCAAGTTTCCGTTTTATACAAAACCACACGTTCATATCAATGCTTTCTCTTGGACTAAGGGCAAAAACAAATTAATCAGCACAATGGCTGACTCTAATATCACATAAGAATACGGCACAAACGTTATCAATTTCAAAATAACAATACGCCATTAGTAGAGTCGTCGGAAACTTCGCCAATGAACATTTTTTGGCGATGAAAAAATAAGAATCTTGGCTTGCATTACTTAACTTATTCCCTCATTTCCGCAATATTAATTGAAAAATTAGCATACGCTTTAAAGAGTTTTAGAACATTCACATTGACAATATAACAGATATGACGTGAAGTATTACAACGAAATACTTAAGGGCCATACTGTCTATTTGCACGCACTAAAAACTATGTTATTTTTTGGTACTGCCATGAATTCCTTCTATTTAGCCTATGAAAGATCCCCGAAAACTATCAGATATGATCACGTACTAAAACCATTCCGCTTGTATTCACCATATCACAAGTTGGGGTAGAGCGTTAGACTACTGACTGGAGGGCCTGGGTTCGATTTCCGGGCAAGCCTACTTGGATACTTTCAGCTCCATCCAAACTTCGTGATTTTTCGGGTACCAGATCTTCCTGGGAAACCATAACCGGCACAGGGAAAGGAACTGCCCCCCCCCCTTCCCCCTCATGTGTGAACTTCACACGCCATTGGTTTAGTACTGAGTGAACTCAACCACCAGCTATCAAACCGACCTTCGGGTTGATTACTGTGTTTATGGTTTTATAAAAAAACAAAAAAAATATTAATCACTTTTTACATGAGTAAAACAGCGTAATAATTTGCATCATCCTTAACGTATATCGCAAAAGGATTTACACAGCTTTGGCAAATCTGTTACATAAAAAGCGATCTGATATTTTTTATTCGCAAAATTTCCTCGGAAAAAATTGATTTTCTATTAATTTAACTAATAGTGTGACTCCATACGTGGCAGTCCATGTGTACACGATTGGACTGCTGACTGGGGGGTCCGAGTTCGATTCCCGAGCACGCCTCTCTGGGTACCTCAAGCCCCTTCAGCGATATATATCCGCAGATGTGACGAGCGGTGTGATTTTTCGGGTACCAGAACTACCCAGCAAACCAAAGGCGGCACAGGGAAAACACACACATGGCGATTACGCGTGAGCGCTCTAGTTTTTTCCCCCTTATTTCTTCAAACACCCCCCGACCAATATTGTGCTCCCCGCCCGCCTGCCGCACTGCAGTCTCGAATGAAGAGGGAGGGGGGCGCATTGTTGCCGGAGGGGAGAGTGGGGTACGGAGAGTGGAGAGGGGAGAAAAAGAGAAGATGGAGGAGAGTGGGAGAGCGGTTGCAATTCAAAACCCGGTGCCGTTATGTCGAATTCGCCGCTGCAGATTGTTCCCCCGCGCGCGCACATAATCTGTCCCTCTCCATCCTCGCTGTCGACAGCAAAAGAGTCGACGGAGGAGGAAGCGACCAATTGGGAGGGCGGGCGGTGAACAAATGACGGGCGAAATCGCTCGCGCTGCTGCGACATCGGGTGCCACACGACCATGCGATTGAATGAAAAATGTTTTTCTTTTAAATTTCTCAATGAACCGCATCAGCGGACCGGATTGCTGCGCGGTTAGCACCCTCCTCCCTCCCCCTCGCTCTTGCCGCTCACCATCGAAGAAGTAAAGAGAGGGAGATAATCCGCCAGGACTATCGGCGCGCTTTCCCGTAAAACTGCACATCCAACGATGCCGCCATTCGATTAGAAAAATGGAACTTTAAATTTCTTCTCCATTTATGTGAAGTCGCTAGATATAGCTAATAATTGTTACCTTCGTATTCAGACCCCGACTGCGCACCACATGTACACACGAGTATCACATCATCAAATTTTTAGAGAAACAAAACCCGTCGTCAGCCCATCATGGCCGCATGCGCATTCGTCATGGCACGGTTGCATTGCGTTTGCGCTATTCAGATTCGTAATTTCATCCCTTGAGCCACAAGAAAGAGGAAATCCTAAATACGATAAGCAGTAAATGCGATAAGCAGTCCATAACTAACAGATGGCAAATTAAATTCCACACCGCTTCCTTAAAACTTGGGAAATTGATTCAAAACAAGGTTATAACTCAAAATACAAACTAGAATCCTCGAATATTTCGTTTAAAAAATGCACTAATGAGGACGAAAATTAATCGAGTTTTTTTTCGACTACAACCGACGACAAAAATGTTTAATGCATTCTAGGTAAACGTCAACGCAATGATATCGGTCGTGAATCAACTACACTCGTTGCCAACTCCCATGATGGAAAGAGACTCGAGTCAGGATGCACATAAGTGAACCTTAATGCGGTCCCAATTTACGAGTGGAAAAGGGCCAACTTTCAAGTCCGGAAGCAACATCCATTTCAGGAGTTTTAGTCACACCAAGAAACCCTAAGGGGAGAGAAACCCTATATCACACGTCGTCTTCGGAATTATCAACTTGAACCCTCCGTGCCAAATGACGAGGCTTTAAAACCACGTGCATAAATTTGCGAGCTAAACCAGACCGACACCCCTTTCCTCGGAACAAAATGCCACGCGGGGAGGGCCACGTGGGGCGTCCCCTCTTTGGTCCTCAAGTTTAATTCGAGTAAAAGGCGTACAAAGACGTTGGAAGGATTTCGGCGGAGAGGGGAGGGGGTGGCTAAAAGTAGTCGACGCCCGCCAAGCCCCCTGCCGGTGTTCCACAAGGAGGCGTGTCGGGCCCCCCGCAATTTCCGTTTGACATCAGCGGCATATAAATTCGGAGAACAGCAGAGAGTATAGGGGAATTATTCGCCGTCGACGCCGTATTTTTACGGAGAAACGACACGCTCAATGGCCACCCCCATACTTCGAATGATTCAGACGCGTCTCGTGGCGATCGTAAGGGGAGAATTATTGATCGGAAATAATCTCTTTCTTTCCTTTTTTCAATGAACTTGGCTATGATGAATAAATAACAGGAAGCATGATTTAAGAATCAACGGTAGGATTTTACGAGTCCTGGACCGACGAGAAATGTATAGACAAATATCACAGATAGCCTCCTCTGGTGTAATCTCCATTTACTATCACAGAGAAGGTTGCATTCCTTAAAACAAGTTCACGACACCTGAGTTCCAAGTATTAATGGCGAGCGTACGAAAAGTAACGCAACACACATTCGTACGATATTGTTGTGAATGTGATAAGCAGATATGATACCAATTTACAGTTATTAAGCAAATTTTAAGTTCTCATTTACTTGTGGAACGTCCTCCAAAAACTTATTTTGGACTAGTTCAGAGGTGCCAAACACTTAAACCACCATTTTGGCCGAATTTTCCCACAATTTAATTACTATCACTTGAAAGAGAGGCGGGTAGGGGTTGTTCTGTTTACACCACTGCGACTCCTATACAACTACGCACACGACATTACCTTTTCGATAGTTAGAACAGTATTTCTGCCCAATTGATCCATAGTTCTCTCAGAGATAGTCCTCAAATGCCATAAGAGCATGTATTAAATCTTGGATTTTCGATGTCCATTTTTATGAAAAAACTAACACGGGAAGATCCTTTTTTTATCATCGTCATTTGATAGAGTGCAGTTAAAAACTAAAAATCCATAAATTACATTTAAATTGAATCTGTGAAGACGAAGAGGATGCCCGAGCGAAGATCCGGGACATCGCCAAGAAGAAGACAGAAAAATGACATATATTTGACATCTCGAAATAATCTCCTTGGCAGACGTAGCACGCGACGTATTGTTAAACAACACCTAGCTTCGTCTATCCCATAAAATTCATTCAATTTTCCCCAAGGTTCAAGAACGCGGGAAATTCTTCTTTCAAGGTGAGTTTAATTTTAAAAGGAACTTGAGCTTAACGCTTGAATGGTCAATTCCAAATTCTACACATTTGAAACTACAGGGTTCGTCCGGAAAATAAGTGTACTGACTCCTGGGCTGGGCGCGCCGCTCCAGGCGCGCCCAGCACCGCTCTGACGGGCTGCAATTGGAGGGGGGTATGTTGGCAAGCGACGCTGAAAAAGGCAGTCGGCTCTGAGCTGTGGTGTAGTGAGGAGCTCTGTTAACGCGAACCTCCACGCTTCGACCCACGTCACGGAACGCGATGCCGAAGTTTTTGGAGCAGCGTTATTCCATCAAATTTGCGGTAAAGCTTGGGAAATCGTCTACCGAAACTGTCGGTATGATTAACCAGGCTTACAGGGAGTCAGCCATGTCCAGAAACATGATCTTTCGGTGGCACAAGATGTTCGTGGAGGGCAGAGAAGAGGTCGACGACGAGTCTTCGTGAGGTTCCCGATGATGCCTTCGCGGGAGCGTTCCAGGAATGGGAACGCCGCTGGAACAAGTGTATCGACTCACAAGGGTCCTATTTTGAGGAATATTAGCTTAAGATATGTAAAAGTGTAATAAATTTTTTTTCCTGAGCTCAGTACCCTTATTTTCCCGACGAACCCTGTACTCATAAGATCTGAAACTAACGCTAACTGACTGTTGACTGTTTCATCATCGTAATTTGATAAAATGACTTAAAGACTACCACGAAATTTTTTTAATGAAAATGACATACTTGAGAACTCGATGCATCCTACCTGATTCCTTTATTCGAATGCATCCTTCAAAAGCTTTCCTTCAATCTCGCGAATCGAGAGGGAGCTAAGAGCCACGATGAGTACTCCAGACTGCTGGAATACCGTTACGACAACCAAAGCGTACGTCCGAAAACAAAAAAGACACGTCAGGCGTAAACACTTGCTCGCAAAGATAGGATCATCCTCCAACCAGGAAGCTAAGAAACGAAATTCGCTGTGGCCGACTCCAATTACCACCAGAGAGAATGGAAATTCAAACAAGGTTAGGGTGGAGAGAAAGAAGTACTCCCGTTTTCACAAACCACCATCCCCATCTACTTTTCCACTCGAATCCGCATCGCTGGCTGCAGGGGTCTTACCCAGCGCGGAAATTCTTCAACCGTGCTACGAATTCGGAAAAAAGCGAGGAACGCGGCCCGTGACGGGCGCCAAAAGACAGATCACGTCGCATTCTAAGGGCTGGCGTGAGTAACGTAACGGCGTGATGATATAAGCAATCACCACCATAGTGTCCCTACCCAAATAAAGCCGTAAAAAATGCCATCCACACTTAGAGAAGCTATTGACTTGACGTCGCAACTTAACCGGGATATTGATCCGCAGCAAAACCTGTAAGAGATCGCAGAGATCGGAAGGGAATTGGACACGCTTTCGCGGCCCGAATCAACACCCTCCCATCGAGTTAAAATTCATCATGAATGAAAACCTTCAGCCATGAATGGGTCCTTTGGTTGTGACGTCAAAACCCGAAGTGATCGAAGGTTCGAAGCACGTGCCCGATCGTTTGATTTGGGTCGTTGAAAAGTCAAATACGTGGAGCGTCGATGAAAGTCTAATGCATGGAGCGTCGATATAAAGTTGATTATGCGGCCCCTTTAGTGAGTTCAAATTAACCTTTTCATCGACATACGATGTTAGTCGCACGCGTGAATCCGAGGCATTTTAACATCTTCCTATTGCTTTGGGTCCCTCCCGATAATCGGTTATACTAAATGATTACGCAGACATGGATAAACTTGAAGGAGGGAGGGATAATAAAATTTCACTGATTAGGATCACAGAGAGATAACTTTGATAAACAGTCCCCGATATTCATAGACTTTCCCCGTCATGCGTTTACACTTTTGTTTACAGAGACACATGGTTGCATGGCGACGCCTGACGTCACGGATAATAAGTTTAATTCATCTGGGGCTGTTCAAAGAAAGGTTTTTCAATATGGCATTACAGGGATAACTTTCAGCATTGCGCAAAAATTTGATCAGACCAAAAAGTAATCTTCTCGCGCGGACAAAATCATCGAAGAGGCATACGAATCGATGGTTAAAATATGGTGCTTGTTAAGATGGTAGGGATGATAGACAAGCTTTCAACCAGGAAAAATCTCAAAGTGAAGGTCAAAGTGAGCCTCTTGAGGCACTGAGGACGATCTTCCTATACGTAGAACGCAATGCGAAATCCGCGTGTTCCCCACTATCTCCTCATGCAAACGGAAGCTTACTCCAAAGACGACCAACTTGAAGAAATACGACCCCTGTGCAAAGACCGTGCAGTATATTTTTCCGCATCATTTCCCATTGCTTCGGATCCGATCGCTTCGAGAACGTATGGATGGATGAATCGGAAGCATTACGTGAACCGCTAGGAATTCCACCGAAGAAGCAGACTAGGTCATTCCACAGATTTGAATTTCCGATTACAGAATACATCAGCACACGATCATATACTGGGTAATGTCTGTTAACAGCTGTGAATCGGAAGTTTTTATTTATCTTTAAAAAGATTGGAATTAAAGTCCTTCTTTTAAATATGGCGGCAAATAATACGTTTCGCATGACGCATAGAGGTAACATGCACGAATCAAAACTGCTACATAAACACCAATCGCGGTAAGTTGAACACTGGCTTTCAATTACAGTTTAATTAAAATACCTGGTACGGGATAATATCTTCCGTACACAGTTCCATGTGAATTCAAATTAAACTTGTCACTAGCATATGCCATGCGTATTCATGAAGCAAAGGGATTTTCACATCTTTCTATTTATTTGGTCTCTTATAAATATTAAACTATGTTAAAAGGGCACGAAGAGATGGATAATTAAACCTTACGAGATTTTAAATTAATATCAACATATGAGGAATGCTCTGTGCCCACTGAAAACAGGTCGTTCCACTTTTCTTCTTCTTCTATGTTGAAAAGATGTAAGTTTTTAAACGTGACGGCATATTTTTAAGTCTGCTTGGCCAATGGAATTTAACCTTTAAATTTTAGATAAAAACAAAGTACCTCTGTTCAGTTCGAGAAGGGGTACGGCTTGGAAACAGTGCCGGTGACTATGAACGATGAATAATGAACAGACGACAGACACAAGAGGCTATTTTTCTCCGGCGCAAATATGAATCCCGGCGTCAACGGTCGCGAAAAATGGAGAATTCCGGGCGCTTGAAGCCCATTATTATGAATCAACCGTATCTTAAAAATTTAATTTTTCTCGCCCCATCGGAGGGGCATCGTTTTTGACGCTAAGTGGAAGTTTAGAAACAACTCCTAAATCAAGTTCTTTGAACAGTTATACGAAATGAATGTCCCTAGTATCATTATTTTTTTGTTTTTGCACGAACGCGCAAAGTTTAAGCGAGAAAAATTGTGAAAACATATGTATAGCCTGTGATACAGGCTATATGTTTCCTGTATCTTCCGAAGGAACCTACTTTTATTCATGATACAAACGTTGACCGTGAGTTTATGATAACAGAAAGTTAACTGAGAACGCATTTGAGTCTTGTTCCTCGCCTAACTGTGCGTTATTTTCTCACCCAGTCATTAAAAGCAACCGATGTAAAACTTAAGTTGATAATTAGTGCTATGATCGATCAAGTGCATCTATGAACCTTTCAGGATCTATATGATACTTTAAGATAAACGGTGATCGGGGTAAAAAACATTCAGATTCCAAACTCATGTCATTTTCAATTCGACTGCAGTACTCTTCAGCTTTAAAATAATCATGGCTCGTATCTCCCCTAATCATTTTTACAGCTCGACAGAAACATGCTGCCAAACACTTCGCAGCCTTCTTTGTTATGTCCCCGACCTTTCGCTTAGACGGCAGGTGAATTACACCACGCCATCTCTAAAATTAACCATCAAAAAAAAAACTAAGCGCTCGGTAAAAATTTCAACTTACCTGGATCATTCATTCTTTCTGCTCCCCTCGGCTTCTTTCAAATTAGGTCGTTAAAAAATTTCATTTGACGAGTCAACCCAGGGAGAAAATGTTTTCCCTGCTTTTTTTCGTGTGTTCACCCGCCGCAACATTTCCAACCAAGCGATGATGGCTCCTCGCTGCCCCTATCGGCTGAGGGATTATTATCACTGCCTGTTTTTTTTAAATTGTTCTCCCGTTCCAGGAGGGAGCGGCTCCAGGAATGGATGGGACGTCGAGGGAAAAGGTTAGACGGGAAGGAGACGGCCGCCCAATCGAGTCGGTGGAAATGTCAGCGACATAAACAGGGAGAGCTGGAGAGGGAGAGAGGAGACAGGGTCTATGCCCTGCCTCTATTACCCTCGTTGCATGTGGAACGCCAGCATCGGCATGGAACGAGGGCAGGCATCTCGGAATCAGAGCCGGTGCCAATAAATACACAATAAACTGCTGTTAAGGCACTGCGGATGGGGAAAGGGGAACAAGAGTAAATTTTTTCCCAGTGCGAGAGTAGTGTATTATTATTACCGTTAATCAAAGTAGGTTTTGGATTGGATACAGACTAAAAGAAGGTACAATTCTTAGCTTTGTCTAACAGGACACAACCTGATGCCTCACACTAAAATAACTTGTTCAATTCCACATTTATTAACACCCTTACATCTCTTAGTCTCGCCCTAGACACGACTTGGCCCCATACTACAATAAACACTTGTTTAATTCCACGCACTTCCTTCCTCCCTTCATTCCGTCCAATATCCCTATCCTCTTTCTACCCCTTCCTCGTTTTCCTAACATTTTCCCCTTCATCAGAGCATTCAATATTCAATCGCCAATCAGAAAACTTCGGATTCAGATATGTCACAATATAAATATCTCCCAACAATCCTCTCTCCTCCCCCACCATGCCTAGCACTTCTTTTTTCTTCGCGTCCACCTTTCCCATCCTTCTCCACACCCAACTCTCAAAAGTATCCAATCTACGCTCACCATTTTGCTACAATAACCATGTTTCTTCGCCGTACTAAACCACTCGATATCAAAGTTTCCACAAATCTTTTCTCAGCATCATAAATTTACGTCCCTGTAATCAATCCCCACCTCCTTGTGTAAGCTTGTTTGCCTAATGAAATTATTCTTCTAATGTCCCCACTACTTTGACTATCTTGGGCTAGGCAAAGAGGCTTTCACAAGGAGGGAGTTGATGAGAGGGACGTTGAGTAAGGATATTAAGAAAAGACTCGTAAAAACTTTGATATGGAGCGTAGCTTTGTACGGCGCGGAAACGTGGTCATTGAAGCAGGAGGATAGACGTAGACTGGAGGCTTTTGAAATATGGGTGTGGAGAAGAATGGAGAAGGTGAAATGGACAGAAGAAAACAAATGACGAAGTACTTGGTATGGTGGGCGAAGAGAGGGGTTTGTTGGGAGAAATCCTATGGAGGCAGGAAAAATGGATGAAGGGGGTGTTGACCGGCAGTGGGATGTTGAAGACTGTGATAGAGGGGAGAATGTTGGGCAAACGAGGAAAGGGAAGGAGCAGGATAGGGATGTTGGACGGGATGAAGGGAGGAAGAAAGTACTCAGAGATGAAGAGGGACCTGATGTAGAGTAGGATGTTGTGTTTTGCTAGGAGTCACAAATTATTTAATTAGTAATTATGCCCATCCAAAAACCTACCTTAACCGGTAGATTACCTAATAAATAATATATATATATATATATATATATATATATATATATATATATATATATATATATATATATATATATATATATATACGGAATTCATACGGCATAGCATACATATTATATACGCACGCACACACTTCCGTGAGGATTTTACTCTTGACCTTTTACTCGTCACTTAATACCGTGTATACGTACTTCAGAGGGAGAAGTATTTCATTTGTATTGAATCTGGCGGCGTCTTGTTTTCCAGAAAGTATTTTTGTTTTAATTACAACGAGAAATACTATACTCCGAAGGTCCTTTTCATTTAAATTTGCTGCCCTTCTTTTTCGACCGATCAAATAACTACGCTTATGAAATCGATAGTTTAATTGTATGATACGACTATGCCCTTGGTTTCGATGTTCACCTCCGCGGGGGCTGTGAGGCCTGCGGTACATTTTATTTCAAACCACACCCTTATTTTTTTTAAATATCAGTCATTAGGGATGGTGATGATTTTCGATGATTGCGGCCATTGCGCCCGTTCGAGGCGTGCGTCATTTGTCTCCATTCGGTCGACTGCCGTGGCACTCGGGATTTGCTTTAGAATGGAATGATGATCGCCCCTCGTTCGCGCCCGTGGTGGCCTTCACGTTGTAGTTGGTGATCGGTTCTATGGCAAGGGTCTCCTCCCTGGGACAGGATCGAACTTTGCGGGATTGAAATGGGATGCAAATCGGGAATTCCCGATGAGGACCGTGTTCGTTTTAAGTTGCTATGCCATTTTTTTTGTTTTGCGGAGAAATATCACGTGTGCATACCCTTGCTAAAACTAAATCCACAACAGGGGCGAACTCGGATGATACCAATAACACCCGAAGCGATGAAGGATTGCCTACTTTCTATACATAAGTAATTAGGAAAATGACTCATTGTCTGTGGGGAGCGAAATTGACGAAAATGAATGGCAACAGGCATCGTCTTCATCATCAGGCTCCTATGACGACAATGGTTTGTTGAAATCGGATTGTGAAATAAGAATATATCAATGGAAGATAATTAAGGACGCAAAGTGATCGTCATCAAATATTTTCTAGACAGGTCTTAACCCAGTAGGTAATGAATGCCATGAAGGGTATGCATGCCCACGTTCTCCGATAGGTTAGAATTTTAGGTGGATAGGTGAGGAAGGGTGAGTGGAAGAGACAGTCCAGTGGAGGTGGATTCTGTCACGTGAGAGGGATACTTCTCTGCTAACCCTTGATGGGTAATTGTCCAAGTGATTCCCAAGGGCGGCCGTAGGGGCAGCTGTTGTGCGTCGGGCGTCTTGGATGGTGGCGGTAGGTGCGCGGTAAAGGGTGCTGGCCCGCCGAGACGGTGTGGCCACCTGCCGGAAGGACCCCCTTGACGAGGGTGTTTTGTTTTATTCCTTTTCCCTTCCCCCTTTCATACCGAAAAACTCCCTTCAACACGCTACTTCTAGAAAGTACACCCAATCCGTCTCCTTCGTTCTATTTCCCAGAATTTAACTATAGAAATACTTTCTCTTCCGAAATGCTTCTTCTGTCGAATGCGATACCTCTTATCAAGTTTGCTGTTCCGAATTCATTTTGAGAACGTCCATGACATTTAAAATGCACTTTAACATTGGGTTAAAATGCAGGCACGGCACTGATGATGGTATATTTACTTTATAAACCTAGGTCGGATGAAAGTGTATGTTAAATGGTGAAAAATGCAATTTATTTTGTTCATTTTACTAATAACAACAGCTAAGGCTGGACAGCAAGTGTTTCTAATTGGCTCCGGCGTTTGCGTCCACAACTGACCATCGCGTTCCTTCAGTAAATCAATTTCAGGAAAGATTGTGAAAACTCAAAGTGTGTAGATGTACATGTTTCGTACCCATGCAGACAGATTTTTCAACTATTAATGTACAGTCGTTAGAACAGTTTATTGGAATACCCCAGTTTCCCAGTATGGGAAAAAATCGTATCCATCCGATATCGGCGTTGTTATTCTGTGGGTGGCCTTCATCAATTGACCTTAGGACTTAGGTTCGAATGAAAATACCCCTTCTGGTCATCATCACCCCTTCATCTTGTTTAATTCCACATCCGTAAGAATTTTGATCCCGGCAGTGTAAGCGAATTTGAGGAAATTGTCAGAACATGAAAAATACCGGAGGTTATTTGAAACAAACTGAATTAGGTGAGTGGGGGAAACAGCACACCATAACAGCACTTCAATTACAGCTGATTCGCTGGTAAATAGACAAAGAGCACGCACGAAGAAAGAATCAAAGACTTTGCGTTTGAGAAACTCCATGTCTTTGATTCTTTCTTCGAGCGTCACAAATGGATTTCCACGAAGTATCGGCCTCGACCATCCCTAAAAACAAGAATGCATTTAGGCCATATTCGTAAAAACATTCCAAGATATTTATTTAATTTTCCAGGATATTCTTGGCGGCGCGGCCACCCTGTCTTCGGATCTCGTTCATACTCGGCCCTCACCAATCGGCGAGGACCCCCAACAGCGAACGGAAAGGACGCCCGTCGACGCGCGACACTCTGCCGGCGCCAGCTCGAAGCGTTGACGGTTCCTTCTTCCCGAAGGCGTATCGAGGACCCAACCATACCGCGGTGAAATTTCTGTCGTCTTTCGCGAGGGGGAGAAGAGAGAGGACACGGCTAGGGTATGAGAAGGAAGTGGACTCTATATTTAGCCCCTCCTCCCCTCGCCTCACCTCCACCAATGGCATATTTTCTCCTTCCTTCTTGGAGGAAAGGAGAAGGCTGCTTTATGGAAGAAGTTGGGGATTTTAGTGCGAAGGAGAGGCGCAGGAGAGGCGGGGCATCGCGTCGCCAGTTGAAGGGAAAGGATACAGTGGGAAGAGGAGATGGCATTAGAAAAGCATCGAGATTCCCCCCCAAACGCCCTCAGCTATTGGGGGGAGGGGGCGACTTGAATTCGATCCGCTCGTAAATCACCCCACTGGAAATCTTGGAATCTTCTCAGGAATTTCATGTGAATCCTAGGAAAAGCGCGTTATATACCATGGCAACAAACAGACGTATTTATGAAGTTTCTTGATTATGATTTCCGCTTGGATGGAGCAACGCCAAGGCGTCCGATTTTTTTTAAATCGTTCATTTTCGAATGATCTATCACGATTACGAATCGATGCAGGGGTACTCCGATTCTGTATGGTTCACATACCATGCCGATTCGATGTCAAAGAGACGGATTCGAAGGGAATTACCTAAAGGATATTCGAAGAATCGATTTCAAGCTCCATTTTGAGCAAACCAAAATTCACCATATCGAATAATGTCGATTCCTTCCTTTCGATAATACCAAAAATCATACAATCACAATAGAAAATTTTCGAAAAGGTCGAACATAAGAATTCACTTTGAAAAGGATTGGTTGGAATGAGAATTTTATATCTACACAATAGTTTTATTTAAATATACATAATAGTTTTGTTTAAAGCCACTTTAATTTAATTAAAATACGTCCATTTAAACCCCCATTTTTTTGTTAGGGACCAATAAGAAAGTCTCTTACCAGTCTTAAATCTTAAAGTTTACCCTCATTAAATGCCAGTCACTGTAGCGATGGGGCAACGTCCTCATCCCTAGGTGTGTTATCCTCAATCCATCTCATGGGTGTTTCTAATTGTCTTCAATGTACGTGTGTATAGGAGTTGGGTGGAATAAGGGACTATAAATGTTTACTTCCGGGAGTTCTACTTCCATGGAAATTGTACTACATACACATACATATTTATTTTGCCCTATATTTTATAATAATATTATTATTATGTTTGACACACTCCTTAGGTATCGTAGAAAGTTATGCAATCACAGAAAATACGGAATCCAGAATTGAACCGGGAACATAAGTTCTTAACATAATGGACAAATTTCTTTGCCCCTTTTCCCAGTGAAAATTATAAGGAAATAAATGAAAATTACGAGAAAAAATTTTAATGGAACAGTGCATGGCATTCCAGCATCAGCATAATGCCAACAAAAGAAGATACCATTGGATTATGAAAACAAATTGAGAAGTGAAGGCACTACTTCTGCGAAGCCTAAGGCGCGACGACATATTTAAATATTTCTCCATCTATGTATTCACTGTGGTCCAATGCTAAATATAGACCAATGGAAAAGATACGCAACGCTCACTGAAGGAACATGATCTGTGTGGATCGACCACTGGAACTGAACTTGAAATTCTTCCACGACAGAAGTAATTCTTCGTTTTCCTATTAATAGTTGGCATGCAACGGTCGAGCCGTTTTTTGGTCAAATTGAGAAACACTTAAATAACATGACTAATATTCATCAATCAAATTGGCAAACTTGTTTAAAGTTGTCAAATCCATAAAAAAAAGGCTGTGCAGTGTGGGCTGAAGTGTTCTGGAAATATAAATCTACGAGTTCAAAGAGGAACCAGCGAAAGAAACACGGACGTAGAAAACATTTCGAAGTACGTATTAAAACATGTCGAACGTATTAAAACATGGCAATAATTTTAATAGCAGTATAGGTGGATGAATTATATAGATTTCAATGTTTGTCAGTGCCTTGAATTACACAAACGTGAAAAAGACGATGTAAAATTGAAAAGTGCCTATACTGGAATTTAGAAAAACAAAATAAACAAGGGACGGGCGTAGACTAGAGGTATCGAGTCTGCCTCTGGAGCCGAAGGTCGCTGAATTTTCAGAACAGAATTTTCAGAAACAGAAAAATGTTCAGCTTAGAATAAGGTTGCTACTGATTTTTCGGAACGAGGTAACGACACATTTGCAGAAAAAAATACAATAATGACATTTCGGAAAGAGGCAACGAAAATAATAGACTCCTACCAAAAAGCTACCCTGAACCCATGGTGAAAGGCAGCAGTTTCACCATCAGGCAATGATGGCACAGACCGAGTAGGTCGGCCCGGCATCAGCTTCCACCGCTGCGGGCTAGAGTGAGGTTCACGGTATCGACCGTAGTAATGGGGAAACCACCACATTATTCTCCCTAGATCATGCAGACTTGCATTCAAATAGAGAAAAATGTAATAGCTGCAGTAAACCAATCCTAGAATATTAATACTGATAATAATAATGATAATTTACTCTAATTATGATGAAAGTAATCGGCATGGTGTTTTTAAAAGTTCATTTGTACATTTAGAAGGAGAACTTTTTACACTTCATTTTTAAATCAATTCACTCGCCTGAATAGTGTATGTACTATTGTATGTAATAGTAAATGTATTCGCATGCGCTTGAATAATGTATGTACAATACATTATGGCATTCCTGATAATTTCCCGACCCGTTCAAATCCGTGTTCCATGTAATATTTCCGCAGCATTACCTTGTCAGATGTGTCAAAACCTAAATTACCTACCCTTCAAGCCTGAACGACGCGTTACAATATGGCAGTGGGTGCCACGCAAACTTCCATTAACTACAAAGGCAAATCCACGAAATGATCGGGAAATCTAACGAAAAGGACTTTTTTCCTTGGAGAATTTTCGCAGGGATAGAAAGATTTCATTCTCGCGCCCCCTGAATAACAATACTATTTATCGCTTTCTGTTGATATGAACGTGGGTCGCGGTAGTCCAGGGGGTAGAGCGTTGGACTGCTGACCGGAGGGTACCGGGTTCGATTCCCGGGCAAGGCGCTCTGGGCACCTGCAGCTCCACCCAAGCTATATGATTTTTCGGGTACCAGATCTTCCTGGGAGGCCATAACCGGCAAAGGGAAATAAACTGGGTACTGGGTGAACTCTACCATCACCTACCAAACCGACCTTCGGGTTGATACTGTGTTTATGGTTTTAATGTAATGGACGTGACTATTGCATCTAAGAAATAATTCCTTGCTCGTCGGTATTTCAGACAGACTATCTATATTGTCACTATGCTCCCATCCGAGAACATTCCAATAATGCTTTAGAGCTTTAGTGTACAAGAGTATAGACATTCAGGCAGTATTTTTTTCGATGGTATCTCGATCCTTATTTGGCGTTCTATGCGGAAAGCACCTCAAGAGGAGTGCAAAGTACGTCAGACGGGACGTTGAAATTGTGTGACCCACACCTCAATTTCCTGCGTATCTATCCTACCCCTACCATACTACTCACCTATCCCTAACAGCGAAAATTACCTCAACAGTTGGTTGCCTTCCCTAATAACTACTATGTACTAATTAAATTGGTAATCATCTTAAAATGCCACGGGCGCTTTCCATCCTGTGTTTTCGTGTAACTCACACTGGTCTCATACATTCTTGTTACAAATAGAGCGACCTTCTAATGTCTTTTGTTTGGAAGTATAGAAATTAATTCATTCGTTCTTATGGATGGAAAATTATGTGGCACGTAAATACTACGCTGAAATCCTCCCCATACTTCTTTAAACTGTCACGGCCTTTGGGACTTCTTTGAACGAGACTTTGGACGAACGAGACACTGGCATGGGCAATTTTTTAACCGGGATGAATTCGTTCTCCAACAACTTTGCAGATATGACGTCGTCGTGACGCAACGGACAAATCGACGAGGCGACAAGTGAACTCTGGATTCGGTTCAACTCCCTCGGTCCTCGAGGGTGCGAAAGAACTCGAAGGGAATTAAGTGATTCGAAAAAGAAAAGGTTGCCAAGAAGACAAGGCAAAAAACCAAGGCGGCAGACCTCACTAATTGATTAATTAATTCCGGCCATAATTCAATTCACTTAAGGACATTCCGGCCACGGAGCACGTAAAAGGAAAGCGGGTCGCAATCCACTCTGCTTCGGGGATTCGTCGGCGAAATTTTTATCCTTAAAGGAGAACGAAAAAGAAGGACGCAAATCTTTTGTTTTTCCTCCCTAAAGAGACGCAGTGTAAATCACGGAGCGCATGACGACGCATTGCGGACGAGGGGATGAATTCATTCCACGGCCAATTAGCCGTCTGAAAACGTGTTCATGGGTTTTATTTAGTTCTCCCTCAATTTTCAAACGTCTTCTGCATCCCAGCCCTCGCGAGGACCATATCGCCCGTCGTGCGGGTTTTGAACATGCGGGGAAACAAAAGGCAAACGCGGGAGCGCCGGTCGCATAAACGCAGCGTTGCGCGGAAGGAACAAGGCGCGGACACGACAGCCAACGGGAAGGAAGGTGGTTGGCGCAAGGTGTACAAGAAAGACGTGTGAGCACACTGACAACGGCGCCCAAACCAGCACAGAAAACGAACGAAAGGACCGCTAATCCACGAGCGCTCGGTTCGACACATCGACTTTAGGTCGCGGAACGTTCGGCTGCAGCGTGTATGGATAAAGAGATTGGAGCTATGGTACGCACTGTTCTTTTCCTGTATGATGTTGTATGAATTCTAACCACTCTCCTTTCCTCTTGTGTATTGTCTATTTCTCCTTTGGTGGGTGAAACAGCCCCCTGACGCCATCTCTTGGCTAAAGAATCGGGGCGCTTGGCGACATATAAGACCCACGGATCTCAGGGTAAATTACATATCCTCGATAGCTCAAGTGGTTAAGAGCATCCGCCCGGCAAGTGGAAAGATCCGGTGTTCGAGTCCCGGTTGAGGAAATATTTTTACTCTTGTGATCCGTTCGATTCCGCCTTCCCCACCTCTATTGTGTTCGTCCTTTATACGTGTTCCTATCCCTTTTCCTTATATATGTTTCTGTATATATGAGTATTTATTCGCCGTTTGGCGGGATTTCGTGTTTGAATGTGTATTTGGCCAATGTGGCTCATCTCTTTCTTCTGGCTATGCGTGCCACGAAACGCACTGTTCTTTTCCTGTATGATGTTGTATGAATTCTAACCACTCTCCTTTCCTCTTGTGTATTGTCTATTTCTCCTTTGGTGGGTGAAACAGCCCCTGACGCCATCTCTTGGCTAAAGAATCGGGGCGCTTGGCGACATATAAGACCCACGGATCTCAGGGTAAATTACATATCCTCGATAGCTCAAGTGGTTAAGAGCATCCGCCCGGCAAGTGGAAAGATCCGGTGTTCGAGTCCCGGTTGAGGAAATATTTTTACTCTTGTGATCCGTTCGATTCCGCCTTCCCCACCTCTATTGTGTTCGTCCTTTATACGTGTTCCTATCCCTTTTCCTTATATATGTTTCTGTATATATGAGTATATATATATATATATATATATATATATATATATATAATATATATATATATAATATATATATATAATATATATTATATATATATATATATATATATATATATATATATATATGTATACATAACAAACTTGGTCAGCAACAAACAATATAAGAACACATAAAAAGATCACTCACACGATATTTCTTGATCATTTCGACGGAATTCAGCTCCGTCTTCATCGGAAGAAATAGAAGTAATCTTCCATTAATTCTATTTCTTCTGAAGAAGACGGAGCTAAATTCCGTCGAAATGATCAAGAAATAGCGTGAGTGACCTTTTTATGTCCTCTTATATTGTTTGTTGCAGTCCAAGTTTGTTATTCAACACTTCTGTGTTACTTCGACGAAATAATCTTTATATATATACATATACATACTCGTATATATAAACACATAAGGCTAAAAGTAAAATAAAAATCTCACCAGGAAACAATTCTTTTAATAATTCCTTCCACAACACTACGTTCTTGCATGAGAGAATTAACACTAATGAGAGAAAAATGAAGGGCTGCAGTAAACCACTCTTAGGAATGATATACTTATTACAAATCGATACGAACCTTAAAATCCCCAACAAATCACAACAGGTTCACTTCTTGGCAACTTGTTAGTGGAACAAAAATGAACAATTTCCCCTACGGAACCAAATACACAAATATATAGATAGCACGTTAGTAATGAACATATAAAACTTTCCGTACAATAACTAAAAGTTTGCATAGAACATAACATTTAGGCCCTCGTTTTCACATAAAACAGGACCCACCACTTCAGTTTGTGAACACTTGAAGACATGGAAACGGGGAAAACTGAAAAAATTATTTACTTAGTGTGATATGGGATTTGAGCAATTCGATTTGGCGCGTGCTCTGGGATGAACAGGAAAGACGTGCAGTAAGGAGCAATATGCTCCCCAGTTTGGACCTAAACTATCCTTAAAAGGTCTTCTGCGTTAAAACTGTACGTTCCGTAATCCCAAAACAATGGGCAACTCACGTATCAAATTCGAGCGTTCACCATCCACCGGCTAACTAATGGACGAAGAATTTCCCCCTGGGAACTGACGCCAGTGCCCCAAGGGGTCTGGAGGGCGCCCCTTCTCTTCCTCATAGAACGTAATACGCGTCGCGGAAGGCATGAATGGGAAGTGGATTGATCGGCTCGCGGACAATCAGGAGATAGCGGTTGCCATGCCAACCACCCCGGACGAGCCCGAACCGCCGCCCCTCCCCCGAGGACGGTTTCGCGGTAGCGATGACGACGGGTTCCGCGAAATAACGCTTGGCTCCGCCGCTGGAAATTCATACGCCGGGAAACCATAAACCAAGCCTAAGAGCGGAAGAAGAGTTAACAACTCCGGCATCCGGAAATGACAGGTCTTTGAAAATATATTGCTCGTCTCCTGAAATCCATTATCGGCAGTCGCCTGTTTGTTATCCGACCCTTTTCATCGGTCCGATTGCCGTGCCTTGCTCGCCTGATTCAAAACTTGTTTGCCCCGCTCTGTTGTAAACGGTTATACTGAGAAAAATTATCATTTCGTTTGACAGCCAATAAAATGTTGAGAAAAAAGTAGCCATCATTTGACGAGAATTTTTTTCCCGAAGTAACCCGTTTGCAAAGAAAATAACAACCTGAAGAGATCACGAAGAGAAAACTTTTTTTTTAAGTTTACACGTGTTCAAAACTTTTCAGCATTAAGTTTTCAATGATCCTAATTTAATACATGTATGTATTCTTTAATTCCATATTACATATTTTTCCAAACACATTTTAATATATTTTTCCAATAAAATTTAATTCCATTATACATCATTTATTTTACAAATAAATGGTTCGTTAATTTAGCTTAATCTGGTGATAGCGATCTGGAAAACATTCTCTTTGTGCACAATACGGAAAAAACAACAACCAAACCTTAAAAATGTATCCACAAGAGGGAATCCACCTGATTCCAAATTTGAAATACGTCCAAATTAATCTTAATTATCTGGCAACCCGCACATTTACGTACAGGGAGACAGAGACCTCATAAAGTTACAGAAAATAATTATCTTGCTTGTGATCTTTCCTGGAGGCGGTACTCTTAACTCCTAGACAACATGTCGTCCGAGAAAAGGCTCGGCCGATCGCACGAGCGACATAATCGTCACAGAGTATTTTCCCACAACGCAACCTCAAACCGTAACACGACGTAGATACATTTTCAACATCATCGCAAAAGAACCAAAAATTCACCTTACGAAGGGTTATGCACACACCTCATACAAACATGCCGGAAGTACTTGAAGTTCGTCCCTAAATATGAATTTTTCCAATTTCACCTTCACGCTAAAACATAACTTCATGGTACTGACGAAGTAAGCAGGTCTGCAAAGTTCGAAACTGTCTCCCGCAAGGAGAGGTGGGTGGGAGACTATGTATAACCGCCTACGAGGCTCACCGTTTGCGGCGGCACCCTTTCGACGCATTCCCCACGGGGGCCTGACCCTTTGTACCCCAGGGGGGCAAGGAGAGAGAGGGGCGGAGGAGGGTCGTCTGTCGCGGCACGTGACGCCGAACCAAGTTGACGCATTATTTCTGGAATCTCTCAATTTGCCCTTCAACCAAAGAGTCGACGAGGGCTTTTTTTTACGCCCCTGAATTTACCGAAACCGGTATACTTTTTGGCCTCTTTTTTCCCTCCGAAAGGAAGAAACGAAGTCCAAAATATCCATCGGTTCAGAGGAGACCACGAAAACACTCCTCTAGGGTGTGCGCGGTCTACCGTGTGTGGAATATAGAGCGGAATCTTCATAAGAGCGACCCCCGTGATTTAAAAGAACGTTTCTCTCTCGAAGTAGTAGTTTTGAGGGGAGGCGACCGACAGCTAAGGTCATTTGCGCCATAGGGGAAGGACAGGAAAGGATGAAGGGTGGAGAGAAACCCGGCGTCGGCATTAGCCTACTCTTTACGAAAGGCGCCAAGGGGTCCGCGGCTTAACGTCCCATCCGACGGACGACGTACTCACTCAAAGTGCCCTCCACAAAGCACCTCAAGTTAGGGATCGAGATACCTCTGAAAAATATTCAACACCGCCGGGATTTGAACCCGCGCCCTCAGGGTGGGAAGCCCGTAGGTTAGCCCCCGCACCATCTCTCTCGAACCTCTGGCGATTGCGAATATCGATATCGAATCTCGATAAAATACATCGCCGCATTGCCACAATAATATTCTTACCCACGATATATCCGATTATTATCTGTGACGCCCATGACTACGAATCTCAGCGCGGGCGTTCTTTGTGGTCACGTGAAAAATACGTCGATACACTTCAACATCGATATTACTTCACCTTTCCAATCACCTTTCCGACCAGAAGTCGATCAAATCGATACTATCAGCTTTGTGTTCTCAAGAAGCCAAGCGTTGCGTCATCGAATCACTTTCGGTTCAAATTGGGAAGTTTTCTATAGGAACCATACGACAGCATTGAATCAAATTTCGTGCATAAAACGAGGTCACACAAAGAAGTACATGAACACAAACATAAATACAAGTAGTAGGCACTAAAGGAGGCGACTGACAGCTGAGGTCATTAGCGCCATTAGATGCACATAGATGCGAGTAATTCGCAAGGGGAAAGGCATCAAGGTGTCAACGTCCCATCCGACGGATGGCGTACTCACTGAAAGCACCCTCCACAAAGCACCCCAAATAGAGA
This sequence comes from Hetaerina americana, assembly GCF_022747635.1. Taxonomy (NCBI): domain Eukaryota; kingdom Metazoa; phylum Arthropoda; class Insecta; order Odonata; family Calopterygidae; genus Hetaerina; species Hetaerina americana. The sequence goes on from NW_027287538.1 coordinate 61,196,392, forward strand.
TCGAAATATCACTGAAAAATTCTGCCACCCCCAGGATTTGAACTCAGGCCCTCAAGGTGGGAAGTCAATATATGAGCCACCGCACATTCCGGACCCCCGCATATAGTATATACATGAATACTTATTTTTCTGGGCTTGATTCATTCCGGATCATGGTCGAAATTCGAACCGAACTTTTAAAAAGCAACTAGAACATTGTACCTGTAGGACCGAAAATGTTGGGTCTAATCCGTAATAGGGGATTTGTAAAAATATATTTTCCAGACTTTTTCTAATAAATCACAAACCTACGGATTGGGGACTCAAGGACATTTTGGCACATCTACATAAACATGGCATCCTGCAAACCAACGCGTGTGGCAGGGGGTGATTAAACTATTTTTGATACAAAATAATTTTCCTCCAAGCGCGGTCGGTTTATTTTATTCTGTTCCCCTTATCGTTAATGGGTGCAATGGGTGTAATACAATTGACCCGTCAAATCAGAGAGTTCATTCTCCCCCACCCTGCCTGTGTATACGTATGTTGTGTGAAGGTGTACCATACATATAGACACATATAGTGCACATAAACGAAAATATTACATCCATCAATTAAATACTTACTTTTAAAAGCCAAGAAATATTTCCCTTAATTTCAACAAGGTTTTTACTTAAAACAGCTAACTGCAGAATCTGAGACAATGGTAGAAAAACACTTGGTAATGGTCCACACATAGTAATTGCAATGCGATTTTGCGATTACATACATATGTGGTTTCGATATTTTCACGCCATTATCAAGAGTTCGTAGTTTAGCGCTGATAATAATGAATTGAAAACGTCGAAAGCTTTAACTTTTCTTTATGGCTGCTTTGGTGAAGCTATTGGATTTACTTGGGGTTAATCGATTTGAATGAGAATAACTTCCACTCGAGAAGTGTCCATCTCTTATTCGAATGGCATAAGAAACGAGTATCATGGAGTTTATACGTTTATGAGACACGGGGCTTGGTCCCGTCGGCTATTTAAGAAGCTACGAAGAATTCTAAATGGCATATGGATGGGTAAGGAAGGCAAAGAAATAGCATGCATTCAAACTCGATACGAAGAAAGCGGATGATTCACGTTAAGGCAAGAAGCAAACACTGCTTTGTGTTGTTATTCAACAGAGAATAGTTTAACATCGGTAATCGTTGAATAAACATTGCTCATAAACGATTCCTTGAACTGTAAACAATACCGTATTTTTGCTGAAGTAAACTGACGTTCTTTGTAGGCATACGATGCGAGCGCATTTCAAAATAGAAAATCAAAATTTTTAAAAACATCATTTGTTTGATGGCTACATTCCCATAGGTAAATAGATCTCTGGGACCTTTTGAGACTATTTAAATAACTAGAACACTCCTGAAATACCCTTCTTATATAATCCAGTCTTCTAGACCACAACGCTGCGAAAACCTTGGGAAAAAAACTTGAACCATGCTTACGTGAGCCCTAACTAACTCACAATCGTTGAATCATATGAGAGGAAAGCAAAATGAAAGCACTTTTGGGCTTGATTTCATTCAGGTATCCTACGAAGCACCTTCGAGAGGGATTCGAACCCAAGCGTTACGGCCTGGAGAGGCGAGTGCAACGGGAGGAATATCCAACTGGGACGCGAACGACTACACAGCAGCGGATGTCCCTCCCCTCGTCCCCGGCTTCCTGTCCCCGCTCCATCGGAAGCAAAAACCACAGAGGAGGGACAAGGAGATAGGAAGACTGAGATAAGACCGGCTTTCAGTTCCATCCCGACACTTCACGAACGATGCCCCTCCTTGGCCTTCTCTTCATACAGCTTGACAGAAAGCAGACATCAGAGACAGCAATACAACACACGGAGAAAAATCGACGCATTAAAAGCAGTTTTAGGAGCATCTCCGCTGTTTAAAAACCACAAGGAAACCGGTTTGTTCACAGGGAAATGCGTTTTGAAAACGGAAAGTCTTCATTCTCGCCAGCGCGTCACGTAGGGTTTGTTGTGTGGGGACTTATGGATTCAGTGAGGCTAGGAAACCTTAGGAAAAGGGCCGCGGGTGAAGAGGCCCCAGATTTTTCAAGGCAACAACGTTCGAAATACGCGAGGCATGAAAATTCAACGCTCGGCGACGGTAAAGACGCAACAGCACTCCGAGCAATTGCGGTAAAACATTTACACGAATGGTAACGAGGAAAAAAACGTGAGTCTCGGGCGAAGCGCGCCCTACATTTAGACGGCGGAGTCATTCCGTTGACAAAAGGATGAAGTCGGCGAATTTCATGACATTATTCCTCTAAAATATTTAAAGATACCCTCCCCTACGTGGCACTAATCGCAAAGCAGAATAGAGGAACTGTCTCGGATATAAACAAATGGGGTCAACCTAATTTATCAAAGAAGTGATAAAAATTGCGCGAAGAAGAACTCCACAAATAACATAGCACTAAAAAATTCTGTACGAGTAAATCTTCGATTATACTTCACCGCCGCCATCTTTTCGGGCAATGATTGCTTCGCGATATCTACTAATGGAAAGTAAAACGCTGGAACCAAAAAACAGTTAAGTAGTATTCAACAAAAACCGCATATAGCAGGGAAGTAATGTTTTTCCATTACGAAGTGGCTCACAAAATAAGGAATTAAGAGTATATGCTATATGAATCAATAAGAATTCAGTGTGGGTGTAACCGGACAACTTCAAGGGGAAAAAAAGATTTATCTATTCCCGATACCGTTTAATAATGGGGGATTGAGCATATAATTAATTGGCAAGACTTTAAACTGCAGCAAGCCGAGGAAGGAGCAACTCTAAAAATATTCAGACTAATTTGAATGATCCAGAGTACTTAATGGGCCAATGAAACGGCACAATCAATCGTTTATCACAAATGATAAGAATGTGTGTTACTTGAGAGGGTCACTCATGCACATGCGCGATGAAAAGTAGCTGTCCCAGCGGGAACTCCCCACGAACTCTTTCAATTTATGTCAAAAAGCACGCTTTTAGGTCCCACCACATTAATTGTCTCATTACTTACGATCTTGGATCAATGTACCACGAAATACCCAAGTTCTCACTCGACCAGGAAACCAGGTCAAGTAGATTTTTTTTTTTATAAATTTAAGCTGAGACTGCAATTCGAATTTTTTAATATGAAAGCTTCGCAACGCACCGCACCAGAATATTCATTGTTCCAAATTGCAATTTCACAGGGAAACTTTTCAAAAAGTCAAGTCAAGAGTCTCGAAAAATATATCCGGAAATTTTCCAGAGTCATTTGGGCAGAGGAAAGATGCCCGTGGAGGCATTAACTCAATACTAGGTATTACGAACTGGAGAAGAGGAACTCCTCTTATTTTAACAGATAAAATAGCATAAATAGTATCAGTAGTTCACATAAGACGATTAGCTCTTGCACAGGTAACTCGTGAGGCATTGCAAAGTCGCTTTTGGGTCGAGGGAAACGGGCGCAAAGGACAATTAAATCAAACACTCAATATGAAAGGCTCTACACAATTTCCGAAAATTATAGTTGGATGCCGGGCGACAACATTATCATATAAATGATTTTTTTTTAAGGTTTCACGGATTACATGAAGCATCGTTAACCTAGGAAGCAAAACTATTTTAAACGAAGACAAAAACGCACAATACTCAGAGAATATCTTGCGAGAAATGAACATACAACTCCATAAAATATGAATTACGTCCAAAAAATTACATTATCAACCACCATGCAAAATAAATGGTTACTCGGCACGGACCACAATATGGCCACGAATCTTTCATTAGATTAATAAAAAATAACGCATTATACACCAAATATTTATTACCAGCAGCCTATTGGCTTCGAACAGGTTTTTGATAGACACTGGGACAACGGACAACTGTACTCGTAAGCCCTAAATAAAATGGCACATGAAATCCTTATGCGTCATACTGTATAACAAGAAACCGTTCTTTAGCTCGGCATGCTTTCTACCTCCCTTAATTACATCCAATATGCCTCCTCTCCTTGTCTACCATCTATCTACCTCGCTTTCACTGCATAGAGTCCTCAACATTTAATTGTCTAGCGGTATCCCTTGCATTGCATAACATAAATATCAATTTCAAAAATGAAGAACGCACTATATAGCCTACGAATGCGATTTTAATCGCAGAGTATTTGATTTAAATTGTGATTCGGTGTTTCATTACTTAAAGTATATTCGGGATGAAAGAAAAACTTATTACTGAATTGTTATAGTCATGCATTCACAAGTTAATTACACACAATAACCAACATTTCCAACTCATTTTACTTGAGTTGACCTCTTTATTTATAGAAGTACATGACGTGATTTCCATGCCTTTTCAAGCTACATAAGCAATGTTTCTGTTACAATCGCAATCATAAAACTTTCTCCGACGATCGCCGGGACGTAAACGGTAAATAAATTGAAAGACGACGAGAAAATGAAACGCACAAAATAACCCCAATAAAATGTATCTCAATGGAATCATCCTTTTGCTGATAAAAATAATAACCTGTTCGTTCGCTATCAACATACAGAGCTTATCTTAAAATGAAAGCTTCCTTTCTTTATAAAACAACTTTGTCGGGATTAGCGGCGACTGGGAACGACACTTTCCAATGATAACTTACTCACGGGAAATAATAAGTAGTTCGGATGTAAACGGATAACATGAACAAACATTATTATAAACATTACTGAGGAAATAATATGTATGATAATTACCCTTCCGCCGACTCATCACAACATAATTTAGAAAAAAGAATGAGCTCAACCGTAGATTAATGATGAAACAGGTAACTTTAGATTTCGAGAAATAAGTACCGCCCGATCATTCATTTTTATTTTTTTCAATCGATCATAAATTTTCTAAAGTCCAAATAAATTAGCACAGCAGATGATCCATTTTTACAATTTAAGACAAAATTAACATAAAATGCATTTAGTTTACTATAATATAATATACAACGTTTGCTTTCGGTCGAGATGGATAAAATATTCAACTAAAAAGTATAAAAGTGGGTATTGCGAAATAATTTTGGATAACAAGACAGAGAAACTAAATCCTGCAAATTCCTTTCGTTACTAAAATGTTTTCACTGAAAACCATTTCTTCAAGGGTCGAACCAAAAAAGCAGTTTTTTATGCATGCAATATTTTTTTAAATATGCATCCCTGAAAGCAAAAATACAAACCGAATTTCTAATGGCTGGTGTGATGTAGACTTCAAAATAAGCGATTGATTTCGACGGCTCCTTTGTGCTCCAGATTTTCATCAAGGCAAACCCAAAAGTAGTACAAGAAATGCATTTTCCAAATACAGAAGTGTGATCAAGCTAACATAAAATGTGAAATTTTGATGACAAAATTGTGAATTCCAATGCAAAAGGATACTTTCCATCAATATCGCTCGCCCCCATTTCTACTTGAAGAAGCAATTTGCTAGAAAATTTATTAACGAGGCCAATTGAATAGTTTCTTTTCACGGAGCACTGGGTCAACAAAAAACTTAGCCTTAAAAATTAATTTTCCCACAGCTCCCCTTCCAGCTATACGTGCGCCATCATAAAAAGAACTTTACAGCGTTCCTTCGGGTGATGTTCTGTCCACCTCTAATGGCAACGTGCGTCAATTAAACTAAAAAAACTCACGTTAACTGAAATATCTGATAAAAAGTTAGGGCCTGAAAAATCACTACTGATATTCTGCTTTGGATCGGGATTTTTCATGAGTGTGAACGCCATTCAAAGGGTACAGAAGCCTTTTTCAGTTGCCCAATATCTGGCTATTGTACGAGGGTAAGTCAATTAATAACTCGAAAAACTGGACAGAGGCAATGATAATCGAAGTAACCTCCTGAAATCTATTTCATTTTTCTACATATTCATCCGCTACATTTACAAGTCCATCCCATCTATTTACAATTCCTTGATTGCCGGCAGCAATAAAGTCTTTTGTTTGCTGTCGCAGCGAACGAATAACCTCTTGGACTACGGCATCGTCATTTTCAGAACGTCGACTACCCAAATGATTGTTAAGGGGTCTGAACAAATGAAAATCACTGAGGGGCTAAGTCGGGAATGTACAGTGGATGTTACAAGATTTTCCAATGAAATGTCCGTCACAGCTTCTGTGTTTTGTCTTGGCGACGTTTGCGACTTATTTATTGACTCAAACACGGAGTTTGGCCAGAATTCATTTTTCCCAAAATATAAATAATGGACGATATGCCCCCGAAATAGGCATGAAGTCGAATAAAAATTTTGATTTTTCACTCTTTCCATCGATTTCTCCACTCCATTTACTTCTATTTTGTCGTCCTCCATTTTATTAACTGAAATTTCTGGGCAATAAACAATAACACATGGATTATCGCTTGACAATATTCAATGGAGGTTGACCGTGATATGAGTAGAATTATTCAATCAGCCTTTTCCCTTTCCTGCACATTGCCATTAAGTTATTAAGTCACTCAGGCCGTGCCTTCACACTTAAACGTTTTCAGTGAGACATCTCAACTTCACAATTTTTGAGTTTCCTACACCTCGTGGGTGTCGAGATGAAGCGCATAAAACTTTAATCTTCAATTGTTTATTACTGCTATTAATAATTCTCTCCACTTTTTACATAGTTGTCCTTTCTTGTCCATTTATTTCTTTCGTCTTGGGTAATTAAACAGCTATTTCACCTTTAGTAAACCAATGCGTATAATAATTTTCGATTCACAAGACGCGTTAAATCAATTTAAATGTGTTTCAATCATCAACCCTGAGATAAATATCACGTTTAGGCTTCCATTACATTTTTGTATGGATCATAAACCAGAGTGGTTATTCACAAATGACTCGAATAGTCGAGTCTCAACAATGAACTTTGTAAATCGCAAACCTCAAACAACACAATTTTTGGTAAACATTGTTCTTCGGGGGACACCAGACAGTTAATATACATCTATGCATGCTAAAAACATTTCGAAGCCTGCCGGCGACGTCTTCAAGCCAGAAGTGATTGTCGCTTTCCAGTGAATCTTCAATACTAATACGAATATTATGGCGTTACAAGCCTAACGGTTTCTGGCGATCATCTCAATGCTTGAATTGTCTTTTAGGGTGTTACCAGAAAAAACAAATTTGACTAATAAATATTACCCGCGAAAACCTGCCATCGTATGGCAATCCCCGATCGCAAATATAGGAGTTCATTAAGACCGTGACATGAAAGCACCCTTTCTGCCGCAAGAAAAAAGAATTTCGACTCCTTCGTCAACTAGGCCACAGAGGCGGACAGCGATAGAAATTAACCTGATTAAAATATCAGACACCAATGAAGAAGTAAAAGACACCAATGAAGAAGTAAAATAAAGAGACTTGAATTACAAGAATATCAGGTTATTAACATTGAAAATTTAACACTCATACCCATTGAAGAGCTCAGAACTTCACTGAAACACTACGACAAAGAAATTAATTATTGTGTATAAACGGGGCGTCTCATTTATTTTGGTCTGGCAACTGCAATACCTGCAATACAAAACTGTCCCGTAAACTATTCGAGTTATTGTTGTTTTGATGATACCACAATAACTGTCGCCAAATGACCAAATAAACTGAATTTTTGCACTAATAATAAAATTCAATTCAAAGAAAACCAGTAACTACAAGCAAATGTTACATTTCAATAATCTTACTTTGATGGTTATTGATAAAAAAAAGAGTGGTTTAGGGAAGATAGATATTTTTCCGATCGTATATCCACCGATGATAATTGAAGTCGAAGTAATTGACAGTGAAATTAATAAGATACGCTGACAATCCAATCTAATTTATTCACGTAATGTTTACGGTCCCGAAACCTAGAGAAAATAACACGCTTAATATTAGATAAGGTCTCACGACGATTTCTTTCTCTTTTTCATCTTATTTCTGCCGCTAGTGGAAATGATTCAAATAGAAATTACTTCTACAAGGGGAGGCTTGGTAGCCAGTGGGTCGAGCGTTCAGCTACCAATCTGGAAGGTCTCCTATGACCACTCAATTTGTGTGATTCTCCAACCAGATTTTCCTAAGCACAGATGCGAAGGAACCACAAGCACTCTTACCGTCAATTTATGAGTTGCACACTCCTTAATGCTTAGTAATTAATGAGTTTTAGTCCACCCACACTTAACATAACTAACCTCCGAGTTCATCGTTGTTAATTTGTGATTTGGCGTTATAAATAACATGTAAAGCGCATAAATTGTCATGTCGTACCAAGAGTTACACTATGGTTATTCAAATAACACACAAACTTAAGAATGAATAAGCAATTAGAATACTAAAGAAAGAAACGAAACGGAGCACTAATTTCATTATTTTCCTTCACCTTAGGAAGAACCGCCAGGGTAAGAAAAATGGAGCTAACGCGTTTTGAAATGGGAGGAATTCACTAAAAATAAACATATGTCCCACGAAATACAGTGGTACAGACGCTTATTTTTTGTGAAGACACAATGGGAGCAAAATGTTAACGAATTGATGGGTACATTTCCTCAACCAAAGCATCTCCAGAGATATTTCTGATCCCTTGGAACAAAATTAAAGTAGCATTTAATTTGACGATCTGTCCATTACGAAATTCCCTACCACTTAAGGAGAACACGTCCAGTCATTCGAGTACGTTTCCGAACGGATGGTGAATGCTTAAGGCATCGAAAAACGCACATGCGCGTCCCTATTTACAATCGGCCTGCACCCCCCTCTCACTAACTCAGGAGATCCCCGAAGTAATAGGAACCCGAGAGATGAAAAAGCGTTTCCCATTATATTAAAAGGAAGTGGGCGGATATAGCATTTGTTTCAAACGGGTTCATTAACACGTCCCTGGCCAAATGACAGGTCTTTTTTATACCATTCGCTGTCCATCGTTGAACACACAAATTCGAACAGTTGCTTCAAGAAAAGCAGACTTACTCAGATGGAATCGGGTTTTAATTTTGTCCAGAAACACGCAACTGGGGAAGGAGGTGGAGAGAAAATTGGTGTGGACAGAGATCCCCGTGGGCAACATTTACGGTTTACTGTTGTAACCAAGGCCAGCTGTTTACACGTTATTTATAGCCGAAGGAATCTCATTATTTCAATGAACTACGGAGACTAATCACAAACAAATGCATTAAAAGGAAATCATTCTCTTCAACAGCGGAAGCTACTAGCAGCTGTTCCGCAAGTTTTGTCAATCCCCGGGAGCGAGTTGCAACACAATTTTGATGACTCCTGTCCTCGTTTTCACGGCAATTATAAAAAAAGAAAAGCAAGTGCAGAGCGGGCTCTACGGTGGCCGTTGAAATATGCTAGCAGTAATGTTATTGTTAGAAAAATAACCAATTGTCAGACACAGCTTCTGGCGTGTACGTAAATACTATCAAAATTTCTAAGAGACAAACACAAGAATGCAGCATTATCTGCCACAGTCTTCAATCAAATACAGGGTATTACAATGAGAAACATTGGTTCCAAATTAGATCATGCAAGTTTTCATACTTTAGGTAACTACTTATACCTTTCACGGCATGAAAACAACAAGTTATCACTCAAAAATCGAATCAAAGGGTACATCTGCCGACTTCCTCTAAAGTATTTACGTACATAATCAGTTTCCGGGAAAATGCGGACAAAATATTCAATTGGATTAGCGAATAGGAGAACGAAGTTCGTGGTATCAAGGTATTTCTTTCCACCCACAAACAAACACATAATGAACGCTGGAAGAACACAAAGCGATAAATAGCAGAATCCGTTGCGATTTCGCCCATCAATTACGATCGGCAATCGAGAGAAACAATGATTTCAGCAAAGTAAACAAACCTCTAAACCCTGTGCACGTCTAGGAAACCTATCACTGACTATCAACAAATTCAAGAAGCGTCCCTACATAAAAATGAGCCGGCGCACTCCCTACGAAAACAAAGCAAGCATAAAGCAGCAATGACATTTACCTGCAACAACAGTGTCGTTCAAGTTGTATTTTCCTCCAGTCTTAGGGAACTCCTTAAGCTTTCTTCCGCTTAACTTCAACTCCCCACTCAAACTCGCATCTTCCAGAATCCTTTCCAACGACCGCGTCAATTGAGCTTGTAAATGTCCACTCGTATTCACGACATTTGTCGCCATTTCACGGCACTCATCATAACTGGCCAGTCGCGAACATTGCTAAGTGACGCATTGGATTGTGGGAGAACACGTCACTGGGCGACTCCCGTCCTGTCTCCCTCCCTGTGAGATGAGGGGGATGAGGCATTAATAAAGAGACGACAGCGACAACTGGTGTCGCTCTTGAGAACTACGTAACCGAATGAAGCGGTATACTTTGACTCCAGGTAACATGCGTCCCAACTTTTCCGCAGGGATTATAAATAATATGTCATTCTTTCTGAGTTGTTCCCCAACCGTATTTATAATTTTTGGATATATTGAAAATAGATTTTATTCTATTTCAAGGCGAATATGAGGATGACCAAATTTTAAAATTAATATCTGAGACATAACTAGCAACCAAACGATTATTTTAAAAGATGGAAAACAGGTGGGAAAATACGCACGAATGGTGGTGTAAGATCTGACCCCTTATTGACAAACGGCAAATAAAAATTTCGTATTCTTAATCTTTTTGCAAAAAACCCACGTCGTTTCCGTGTGGTGAGACGCCGTACCATCAAACTACGTCAGATTTTCCTCGAAATCGACGTCTTTAAATTCACATGGCCTCATCGTCATCAGAGTTATAAGTCGAAGATTGGATGACTTTAGTCTTAAGCTATTCCCGTTCGAATAATTAATTCCTTGCATACCCCTGACAACTGCTCTTCAATTTATGACTTCTTTAATTGACCTGCGCGGTTTTTCCCTGAAGCCTTCCTCGTGGTACCTTCCTTTCTATCTTCTCTTCTGACATTACGCTCCCAGCAATTTTTTTTCTATGGTTCCAACCCACCTAGACTTTCCCTTATCGGGGATCAGTATGGTGCGGTGGCTAACATATAGGCTTCCCACCGAGAGGGTCCGGGTTCAAATCCTGGAGAGAGCAAATATTTTTCAGTGGTATCCCGATCCCTACTTGAGGTACTTTGTGGAGAGCACTTTGAGTGAGTACGACGCCCGTCGGTTGGGACGTTAAACTGCGGACCCCTTGGCGCCTTTCTACAATAGTAGGCTGATGCCGACGCCGGCTTTCTCTCCGCCCTTCCTTCCCCATCCATCCATAATGGCGCAAATGACCTTGGCTGTCGGTCGCTTCCCATTTAAAACTACTACTACTTTTCCTTATCGGCCTCCATATTTTCCTTTCCCTTCCTACACTTCGTACACTCCTTCGTTTCTCATTGGTCAGCGCGTATGATCTTCAACATCTTCCTCGTACGACCTTCTCCGAACGCTTCTCTTCTCCTCTGAACTGAAATGCAATGCCTCCTGTTAATTGTCATTCTTTACACGAATACCTTACACCCAACGTACCCTTGTGTTTGTGGCTTTTTTTAAGCAATGTAGTTGCTTCTTGATAGTAAGCACCTCCTTAGCTTGAAATGATCTTCAATCAGTCAGCTGAGGTAATTTTTTTTTCTTTATTCATTTGAATTTTTAATTTTTTTAATGCACTCTATTAGAGATAGGTGGGTAATTCGGTTGAGGTAGGACTTTTAAGAAAATAGACAAAAGGTGGAGAGAATCCGGCGAGAACCCGCCGCCGGCATTTGCCTAGTATTTTTTTTCTATTTCTGCATAATACGAGGGTGGTCTGAAAAGCTTCCGACCTAACAAAGATACAAGATATTTTTTCTGAAATTTTCTGAGGTCGCAAACTTTTCAGACCACTCTCGTATATGTATATATGTGTGTGTGTGGGTACATATATATATATATATATATATATATATATATATATATATATATATATATATGTGTGTGTGTGTGTGTGTGTGTGTGTGTGTGTGTGTGTGTGTGTGTGTGTTTTGTGTGTGTATGTATATATGTGTAAAATAAAATAATTCAAATAATATAAATCATGATAAATACAGGTACATGCACTACGGTATCTAAGTAATATAACCTTCGCTAAGCACATGAGAGTAGCCGTTTGTAACAAGGACAATTACTAAAACTAGATAAGTTAATGACAACATGCTAGACTACTTAGAATGAAAAGAGAAAAAAATACATTAGAAAGAACAATTTTTAGCGTGTTTCGATGCGAGTGGAAACAAAGTATGCGGCGCAGTTATATATTTGACAACTCCAAGGCAAGGGATTATTCCATGGCAGAGGTCACTAACGAATACGGTACTCTTCCATGTCTCCCATCTGCAAATTAGTAATATCATTTCAGCTGGTATTTCGACCAAGTAATCTTAGCTCAGTTTGGAATTTCCCGTAGCGCTCTGTGTGCCAAAAACATTGATCTGCGTGCTACTTGGGGACTTCGTGCCATAGGTTCGCCACTCCCGTCCTAGGGAACACCACGAATACCTTTGTAAACAAATACGTCGTCGACAAACAAGGGTATTATTCGAGCGCAGTATCACGGACTTAATGTCGTCAACGTATGAAAGGACGAGAGAGAACCGATAACACTTCCCTGGGGAACAACACCTGAGGTAACTTCTACGGCATTAGACCTAACACCATCTAATGCTACCTTTAGTACCCGACCATTCATGAAGTCTTTATTTCAGCCGGGGATATTTTTATCCATGCCTTAGGCTGCTAGCTTTGTCAGTAGTTTATTATAAAATTCTTTCTCGAAGGGTTTTTTTAAATCTAAAACAGCCGCGTACGCTGAAACATGAGGATCGCGTGCAGCGCAGAGGAGGTGAATTTGTAATTTTTTTTTCAACGGCCCATTCGACGTACGGCGTTCTCCACTTCAAGTGCTCTCCTCATGGAACTCCAAAGTAGAGATTCGGGAGAATTTCTAAATATTCTTGCCTCATTCGGATTAGAACCCAGGTCCTCTGTATGGGAAACCAGTACACTACCCACCGCACCAACCGGTTCTAAATGTGCAAAGTTTCTTCCATTCCACGTTCTTCCGGAATTGGATGAAAAATTCCACTTTTATTTACCACACCTCTAAATGCAATGTCCTCCTGTATCATGCTCATTTTGTCTCCAACAAACGGTGAATAAATACATGTCCTCTAATTGCGTGCACGACCTGTCAATTCACACGTAATCTACCTTATATTAAGGTAAATTTTACCTGTAATTTCACCTTAGCTCCGTGAGTGATTATCAGCTAGCTCCTCTAATATTTTTGATTCGCTACTCCGTTTATCACATTATTATTATCTTAATTTGACGTGCATTTTTTGCACATCGAATTAACCTGATAATTGCGAAGGTGTATCCACTTGTAATGCACTGGTTGAAATTGCATTACTATGATGCAATATGATGACCTGTTATTATCTCGTACGATGAACTATTTGCTCTTCTTCCAGGATATTATCTCCTAATTGTCTCCTTTACAATGCCTGAATAAAATTGTTCAGTATATATTTCTTCCTTATACTATTCGTTCCATCTCAATGCAAATGCCTCTTCAACAATCATTACTTCTTCGATTTTCTTTCTCAAACGTTTTTTAATATTATGATTATCCTGCAAGTTAGGGAGTGATCTTTTTAAGTGTTTCTCTTACACATAATGTCCTCAATATCTCTCCATTTGTCCCTTCCATTTTCCTCTCCATTTCTTATTTTCACTGTTAAATGGATTCTTTTTATTAATGTCGGTTCCATTTTACATTTTACTAATTTCTGCATTATTGCAAGAGAACTACATTACCATACGTCTATTTGCCCACCACCATGTTCTTATCATCTCTATAAGGTAATAGGAACGGCAGTGAAATATGTCGAGGAAAACAGCATGCCTAGAAAAATGAGGCCTTCATCCCATCCGAAGTGCTCCCCTTGGGACCACACACCCCAGCGCCACTCTTCCTCCGTTCATAACAATCGACAAAGTCCTTTTTCGTAATGATCTTTGGCTGCCTCTACGAATTCTCCTTTTATCATCTCGACCAACTGTGGGGAGGGGATGAGCTTTTGTTTTAAGGTCATAGCCACAGTCCCATGGCTCATCTCCAGTAATGATCTTTTTTAGAAAACCTGGGTTATCGTTAGCAGCATGGAGCAAGTCCCCTCCAACTGCAGCACGAAATAAAATGACGACAACCGTAATTATTCCCTCCATTTGCTTGCATACTCCGTCTCTTTCTGCCACCCTATGATTGCTTGGTGGTATTGTAGTCCTGAAAACAAACTAAGTTCCCTGAAGAAGTGATATCGGCTGTTTATGGCTATTTTGAGGAGCAAGACAGTTCTTATTATACCGAAGGATATCGAACTTATGGAATATCGCAGGGAAAAGTGCATAGAGCTGAGTGGAGATTATGTTGAAAATTAAATTAATTTTTTCCAAATTTTTGTGTTTTCTTTGTTGGGTGGGGCACTTCTGGAATTACCCTCGTACCGTGGATCCTCATAATACGACCGTAATCCGTTCCGCAATTTTTCTCGTTAAGTGAAACAATCATTTGGTGAAATAACTTTTTGCATGTAAATTAATGTAAAATATGATGCCTTCCATGCCAAAAAATTCATTATGTACAAGGTTTATTCAAAGAAAATTATGCATACATTGCTTAGGATCTTGGATCACGTTCACCTTATCTTCTATCGCGGAATGAAGCAACCGGGAATGCAAACCCGATTTGTAAAAGCAAAAAAATAATCAAAATAAATTGTTAAGTATTTATGATACGCACCTAATTCCTTTTTACTGGAAAGCTGTCTAGAGACATTTGTTTTCTTTGACGCTTCAAAATTTTTAAAAATGCGACTCGGAATTATTGTAACATATATTTATGGGGTGCGTCGTCACTGCCTCATTAGGGCAATGCCGCATCCGCATGGTAGGATACAAAGGTTTCCAGTGACCTCCATATCACATTTAGCCTGCTGAGTTGGACTTTAAATTTAAAATGTAGGAGCCCAAGATATTACATTGGAAAGATATCAAGAAAGGAGAATTGTTGTATGAAATAGAAATGGATAGATTTCAGATTTTATAGGTGCAAGTTACGTTCACATCTGTGGAGTCAAAAAAGCCTGATGCAATGGGCCTAGAAGTGTGGTTTGAGATTTTGGTTCTGTAGGAAACTAGCAGTTGAAGTCTTGGTCAGTCAAGAGATAGGTAAAGCATTTACACTAATATTAAGAGAATTATTAAGTTTGTTAAAATCATACAAAGCCAATCAGGCTATTTGATAATTGGATCACGTCTATATACCCTTATGGACATTGGCATCCACCACCCGTAGATCACAGTCACGCACAGACCATAGACTTAAGTATTGCTCCTCCTAGGAATACCTTCTCAATATTACCCAAATGAGGATTTACTGAATATCAGTCATAGTGTTAGATAATCATCACTTAACCTTGTACAATACAATCTGGCATGTCCCAATTATTACTCAATATTATTATTACTGTATAAATATTATGTGGACAACGGCGCAAAACAAGCGACTGTTTTGCCAGATGCTTTTTAGTTAAGAGCAAACTTGTTACAAGACATTACTAATGAGTTTTTCTTATATGTATGAAATAAACCCAAACTATACATTGGATAACATGCAAAGAAAACAAGGAAAGGTTCATAATAATATCAAATGAAATTTCCCAAAAAACTTCATTTTGCTTTCGTAATTTATTGCCCACAAAATTCAAAATGCATAGGCTATAATTCATTAAATGGCAAGCCATACAGTATTATACTAGGATTATTTTTTTTGGTTAATTAATTTTATCAGAAAATCGGGAACCAAATACTTGAACACTGAGATGGTATGAAAAAACCAGCTTCATTTGAACATAATTGAGGGCACTAATTACATTTCTCTATTTGCATTAGGAAAAGGTCTTGCACACATTGATTTTTCCTGTTTGCGATGCTATGCACCTCAACCAGCGCACACTCTCCTAGTAAAATCCTGGCCATATCATAAAGCTTACCCCAGTTGTCAAACTTTGAACTTCTGGCTGCAATGTGGAAAACTGAGTCCCCACTCCAATCCTTCATGAAAATAAGATCAACCATGTCGTCATGATTTACAAATTGCAACAAAGCATCACAAACAAACCCCATGGCATTTGGGATATTATAACTGAGCAACCGATATAATATATTTGGGCCTGCCATAGTGGAAACACTTCCAGATTTCAGAAACTTGTACAAAAGGTCATTTCCAAGGACATTTTTCCCAAGTTCAAGATATTTGTAAATCAAAACAATGACGGAAATGAAAATTTGAGTTTCTTGTGAGCATGAGGATCCATCCTCAAGGCAGTCACCAACTTCATTCAATTCATCAATTAAGTTATTTTTGTTGGCAGAAGTGATTTTTTTAAACTCCACCATGGCATCTGACATGGGTTCATCTGAATAAAAACCCCGACCTCTACTCATTTCTAGGGCTTCCATCAAATCAAAATACAAACGTTGCATAGCTGTAAGTATCTCTCTAGCCCTCGACTTGAGATTTTCCGTTAACAATTGGTAAAACAACCATAGTGATTCAATGGCATAATCACCGCTGTTGATCTTTAAAAAGTATTGGTTACCTTCAGTGTCTTTCATTAACAGCAATTTGACAACTTCACCCTCGTCCATCTCCCCATCAATAAGCTGGGCCCTCAGGAACTTAAAAATGACTGGAGGCCGGGAGCCGACATAGCCATAACCCATTTTTGGCCGTCCATTGGCCATGGATGAAACAAACCACTCATTAAATTCTTCCCTCTTCATCAGCCCCATGGCCAATTGCCAGACGTAGTTCACTTTCAATAAGTCATTTGAGAGCACAGCATTGGTCATGGCATTCACATATTTTGGATGGTATATATCAGTCCTGTCTTCAAAATTCCTGAAGAGGAACTTCAATTGATCCTCCATTTTACTGAGTCCCCCTACAACAAATACCCACAATTTTACAATGGACTCCAAAGAACCATATCTGATAGTTTTCAACCAAAACTTTAAAAAATCTTCATTTACCAGGAACATACGCTCAAATTGTGAATCATAAAGGCACCCATTAGCAACTGTGCTCATTAAGGAAAATAAAGTCATATCTTTCCCCTTCATCTTGTCCCAAATGTTTTCTTCGTGAAGAAATGCTTCCTGGAGACTACTTTGGAATATTGCCATGTTTTTTCCAGTGAGGAACTTGACAATCTCTGATAAATAGCATTGGTAGGAATCACTATCACTGTAACTAGAAGAGGGGAGAATCCACCCAAAACCATGCTTGAGGAAAACCTTGCTCAAATCTTCCAACATCTGATGTTCTTCAATCAGAGAAAGCATTTTCTGCACAAATTGGAATGTCTTGTCAGGCCTAATAGCTCTTGCGTTTGGAGTGGAATGCCAATGGTAGACAAGGGTGAAGGCATTGTATCTCTCAGCACTTTTACATTGTCTGATCTTGGGATGTCTGAAAATCCTGTCACCAAATGCATCTAAACGGACTAACTCAATAGGATCTTCTCTCCTACCACTTAATATCAATTGAACAGTATCTTCTAGTGCGGAAGCTGAGCCAGATGGAAAGTTTTCATGCTCCATAAATAGCTTTATCAGTTCCTTTCCATATCCATTTACAAAGTATTGCAATAGTGAATGACTCCCCTCACCAATAATGGCAAAAAAACAACCATGCAAACATTCACACAGTCTCCTCTCCGGCAAAGCTGATGAGCAGAGATGAGTAATATTACTAACCACAGAATTCTTCATGGTTTCAGGAGATTCGATACTTGAATAGTGCAATCCTAAGATATCTTCCAGAAACCACCTTACTCTGAATAAGCCCTTATCAAGAAAAAGCTGCTCCAACCAGAACTTGGAGATTGATTCCCTTTGGGCTTCCCTGAAGAGCCATTTGGCAAAGAAGAACTCACCAAATGTTCTGTGAATAAACTGGTAAGTTTCCTCTTTCTCTAGTGTGAGACCAAGACTCAGTGTGTCATACATTTCATTCCTGTCACACATCCAAAAGTTTGGATCATAAAATATATTTGCTGACAAATTTTCCAAAACTTCATGTATTCTCTTCCGCGCCATGCTAAAAGACTTTTCTGAGGACACATTTCCTGAAGCCAAAACTTTGTCCCTTTTAAATATCTCCAACTTTATTTCAAAGAATCTTTGATACAGCAGTCCCAAATCCCAGTAAGCTCCAATTTTAAAATTATCTTCAAATATGACAAAACCAATCATTGCAACATTCAGAGGAATCTGAGTAAATTGTTTAAAACCTTTGAAGAGATGATCAATGTTGTTAATAATCTTTTTTGCATACTTTTCAAAGTTAATTTTTCTAGAATCTCCTTCGCCTGATCTTGTTTCATGACTGACAGGATCCAATTGAGTGTCAGCATTTCCCCTGTCATCCTTGAAATTCTCTCTCAACCACTCTTCCATACCAGATTCTATACTGATAATTTTTTCCAACCTGTCTTCACCACGGTATTTCTTTAAGCGGGCATTCCAATACTGACACAGGAAATCGACTTGCTCAGCCTCACTAAATGGAACCAGCTTGTATGCTATTGTTTTCATCTTCTTCTCAAGTTCATGCCTTTCGTGCACTCGTGTACTCACACACAACTTGATGGCTGATTTCATCCTGAGAGCCTCCAGGAAATAAATTACATTTTCCCTATACTTGGGACAAATTTCGTCAAAACCATCAAACAGGACAATTACCTTGCATGGCTTACGGCAGTAGTGTTTGAACAGAGTCCTCTCAAATGATGAATTTCCCTGACCTACCATCCTGAAAAGTAAGCCAGTGAGGTCTTCAAAGCTCAGATTTATGGAAGCATCTATTTCATCTAACTGAACTGGAGATTTAATCTGAGCATGGAAATTTAAATCAACAATAGACATCCAACAAGAGGAGAATTTCCTCCTGAATTCCGATACAAAGTTATTCAAAATAAATGATTTTCCACAACCTGGTTCATCTGCTACAATGACTGGGGTTAATAATCCATCTGAGTTGCCAAAATTCTCTGAGGAGAGTGAAGTAATTTTATCAACAAGGAATTCCCTCTCTGGGATTTTCATGTTTTCACTCTCATACGTTATAATACCTAATATGCCCTCCAAGCTTCCATGCGATTTCAAATATAAAAAATCACCACCTCTGAACTCTAACAAATGTACACCCCTCTTATCTGGCATAGAAGAACAGATTTCACCAAAAATTTCACCGATATCTCTTTCATCATTTTGATCCACCAGGAAACATCTGGCTTTATCATCAGGATGCAATGGATCCCATACCTTAATCCAAAAACAACCAATCTTCAGAATTCCCAGATCAGCGATATTGGCATTACAGACAACAAATAAATCATTGGATCTGTCGACCAAGAGTGATTCAGAAAACAAAATGGAACGCTCACTCAAATGACGTTTCATGTAGCAGCTTTGATGGAAGAGTTTGGCTTTATCTTTATCAGCCCAACCTGTCATTTTTCCCACTGTAATGTTCTCCTCCTGAAGAAAGAATGAGATGTCACCCGAGACTAACTCATTTTCCATGAAGGCCTCCATACTGCTGTCATCTTGAATGGCACCGGAAATGACATCATTCATGGTCACCATACAACCCATGAAATTCACCTTTTTCCTGAGAATATCTGACTTGGTTGAGTCAGACAAATCAGTCCACATGTACTCCAAGGGTTCAACCTTCCTCAGCGAAGTAGGTGCTTTGGTGAGCACCAGTATTACGTGACTACACAAGCCACCAAACATATTCCCCATACATTCATCCCTGCACTTAGTCCTTCTACAAAACTTTGGTGTCTCTTCAGGAGAATCCCATCTAACCACGAGCAAATCAAAGGCACCACTGGACAAACCATCCAAATAGCCAGATTTTGGCTGTCTATACTGACTCCAATCAACAAGCAAAATATTTTCTCCCTTCCTTTGATGCAACATCTTCAAATGGCTGTAGCATAATGGAATGTTGGACACTAAAATGACCCTCAAGCCATTATGATTGTGGATGTGTTTCTCAATATCTTGCACTTCTGATCCAACAGATACTCTCTCATTCACACTCTCCAATAAAAGCTTTTGGTAGTCACTCATTGTTTTTACAGTCATCTTGTTACTAGTGAAATTATTAGCTACATATTCTCGAAAACCATCCATTACATGAACTCTGTAGTAGTTAAGCAATGGTTCCACCTGATCAACCAGAATGTCAATGCCATCATCACCACCTTCACTGTCACTCTCATTTCCTTCTTCCCTGACTAAGGGACAATACTTTGCTACAATTTCTGGTACACGCACAATCAACTCCTGTTCCCAGGCAGTTGGTGGATAACAAGTCACTCTATTTATGACATCATCTAAATTTTCTTTACCTATCTTGGACATTACATCGTCAACAATTGTTTGATATTTTTGCATCGAATCCTGGTCATCTTTTCTATAAGGCTTCCCATTGTTCTGAAACACAACCCATAAGGCCTTGTGCCCCAACTCATGAGACAATGTTCCCAAAACGTCACATCTATTGTTGCCATCACCTTCCTTGGCTCCCACATACACCCTCTTGTGCAGGAAATCCGTCAATCCCCAGTCCTTATCACTTGAAGATTTTGCACATACATACTTCACACTGGTGGAGTCAAAATCAAAGATCACTTCAAAGTCATGCTCGTCCTGCAGTACTTCCAGTAAAATCTGGGTTTCTTCATAGTCATCAAGTGATTCATAGAACTCCCTCAAACATCCTCTGAGACCACCCTCACCAACGCATCTATTCTCTCCAAATACCCGAGACTTGGTAACCATCTTCATCACGTGAGTTCCCTTCACCTCAAAGAAGTACTTGAGCATGGAGCGTCCAAATCTGTCATCATAACTACTCTTTGCCATGTTCACTTCACATTCCTCCGATGTGCTCGTACACTTTGCCCTCTTTGCATTCAAATATGCCCACACATCAGTGTTCAGCACATCAGCAGCTTGCCACAGGGCAGATTGTCCATTACTGTTGATTAAATATCGTGATTCTTCAGTGTCAATCAATTCAGTTATCCCGGCAACAGATTCCCCTTTCCTGATAGCTTCGTGAAGAGCGTCCCTCCTCTCAAAGAACTTCTTTAATTCTTCGCAGTCATTTATAAATCCCTCCAACCTCCGCCTTCCCCTTCCATCTTTTAGGCTGTGCAAGAGGGAGTCAGCCTTGAGAAGTAACAGTGCTATCCCACCGTCTGATGCAAGGTCCAATGCTGTCATCTTTGATTTGTTCACCGCATTGACTTCGACACCGCAGTCAAGCAGGAAAGATACGACATCTCCTTTCCCACATCTGACTGAATACATGAGAGGGGTGAGCTGATCCACACCGCATAGTTTCCTAAGAAGGTCATATTTCTCTTTGGGGAGCACTGTGTTCTTGCTCCTCAAAGGATATTCCACTTGTAAAAGGCTGGCCACCACTTCCACGCCTGCATTCTCAATGGCCACATTCAAGATACTCCCTTCTTTCCCATAACATTTATTAAAATCAGGGGCAGTTTGGTCTACTAATTCCCTCACCAATGACGGTTGGTTGCTCTTCACTGCCTTATAGAGATCGCAACACTGTTCATCAACAACTCTGTCCATCTCCATTTTTTCCTCGATTTGAAGTGAAGTCTCACCCAAAAAATTTGATCTGGAACACAATTCTATGGAAGTCCCTAATTCAAATTTGGTAATAAATTGAATCCAGAATGTCAACCATCAATGATATAAACTTAGGTACAAAAATCATCCACCCATTCTCTGAATTTGCATTATCCATCAATAAATGTGATATTAACAGGCCATTAATTCCTAATATAAATGACAAAGTTCAATTGACAAATGTATTCCTTCCATTCATGATACACCAGTTCCTATAAAATGTTCACACAATGATGACGGAAGGATTTCACAGCCAAAAAAGTATACCATAATATTTCATCAAGAAAAAGCCAACAAACAAAATGTTCACAAGCTTTTGATACCGAAGTCACATCTAAGCTAAGAAATCTCTATTTTCACAAAGAGTCATACAGTAAATTTCTTAAAGAAAGTGCAAGAGAAAGGGACTTCATTGAGTACTGATCTCCCTCCTCAGTTTGATTGATCACAAACCATCCACTGACCCAATAAAATTGGAGAGGATAACAGATAATTCACCAGGAAAATCCATCCATGTATTAACCAAGTGCACAAATTTTGAATCTAAGAATTTAAATGAACAATAATTAAGATTTCTACTAAAGACACATTTACTAAAAATATGAAACTACTACATCTACATGGAAAACGTTTCATGCTGTTCTACATTTCACACCATTATCAGACTAATATCTACACATACATCCACTAGACTCACCACCAGAATATTCGTCCTGTGAAATGATGTGTAACACTATTCTAAATTGATAAATTATGGGAAAAATATATGCATTCCTATTACCCCTATCATGCCACAACAGTCTTCAAAAAGACTAAGCATCTACTTCTACTATTACTACCAATATTGCACCAAGAATAAGATAAGTTGTTGGTACCAGATCCAACTATTCTTCATCATACAAGAGGCCACAAGGAAAGTTCCATCACCAATTCCTAGCAGAAAATTGGCTTATTGCTGATATTCTTCTGAAGAACCTGGAAAAAATGACTAAGTTGCATATTCATTGAAAAGTGATATTTTACATGTTCAAAAATAATAATACTTCTCTAACATCGTCATTTACAGCAAAGCAGGTAAGCCATTCCTCAACATATTCTGTGGCCCATGACCATGATGATAAAAGATGTTTTTCTAAGGTTTTGACAAGTTGGTCTCTTCTAAAATGAAAGAAAAACAGAAGAGAAAAACATAAGAAAATTATATTCTTTTCTTGATCATACAGCATGCTCTAGAGATACAAAATCTGAAGTACGATGTTATCCAAATTCAACTTAAAAATGTCTAGAGTCATAATTCTATGTCGTCTAATCTGATCAAATTCACACACCATTGAATGATGCTTTGGAAATTAGAATTCCTGGACATTTTCTTATAGTTTCTCCATCATAATGTTTTGTAGGGCACATCAACCCGAGACAATTATGATTTGGGATTCACCCCCAGAGCATGTGGGATTTGAACTTAACAAGCAAGAAATAACACAATTTCTGGCGTTACTGGGTGGAAATATGATCCTTTCATCATGAAGGATTTCCTACAAATTATGCCATAAACTGAGTTATTTCTCAAGTGTAGGTACCAGAAAATGAGCAAAATTTCCATTTTCTCATGTGTCAAGATAAAATATCATTGAGAGAAAGATGACCTCACACAAACGGAGCCATCAGTGCCCACCATTTGCCCATCAAAAATTATCAAAATATAATACCGTGAAACAACTGAAAATTCCCTGATTAAAGTATCCAAGTATCTAAGATTAAAGTATCCTAAATATCAAGTATCCAAGGTTTCAGCTTTCAGTGATATGTGAAATACTACCTTGATCAAAAATTTCCCGGAATTTATTCAGAAAATTAAAAATACACGTTTATTCATCTAAATCTATATTGTCCCCTTCAAAGTAATCCCCATCGACTGCAACACACTTATGCCAGCGCTTGATCCAATCCTCGAAACATTTTTTATATTCGGTTTTCGGTATGTCCATCAGTGCTTCCTGCGATTTTTCCATTACTTCCTCTCGGCTGCTAAAACGCGTTCCCCGTAATGGTTTTTTAACTCGATTGAACAGAAAGAAGTCACAGGGAGCCAAATCAGGTGAATTCGGTGGCTGTTGGATGGTATTTGTTGCATTTTTCGTCAAAAAATTACGAATAATGATAGCACTGTGCGACGGTGCGTTATCTTGGTGCAAAATCCACGAGTTTTCTGCCCACATTTCTGGTCTCTTTCGGCGAATTGCTTCACGCAAACGTCTCATAACGCCCAAATAATACTCTTTGTTTACTGTCTGGCCTTCTGGCAAAAATTCATGATGCACTACACCGTTGTAATCCATGAAAACCGTCAGCATTGCCTTCTTTTTTGACTGAAAACGACGTGGTTTTTTTGGTCTCGGCTCATTTGGTGAACGCCATTCACTTGCCTGATGTCTGGATTGCGTGTCGTACTCATAAACCCACGTCTCGTCTCCAGTAATGATCCTTTTGATGAATATGGGATCGGATTCAGCCTCACAAATCATGTCTTTTGCGACGTCAACACGGTCCCTTTTTTGCATGAAATTGAGGTCTTTTGGCACCAACTTTGCTGCTACAAGACGGAAACCCAAATCATTAACCACAATGTCTTGGGCGGATCCATAGGCAATGTTCAAGTCCTCCGCTATTTCTCTGATGGTTAATTTGCGGTTATTGACCAACATTTCTTTTACTTTATCAATTTTTTCACCGACTTTCGATGTCGATGGTCTGCCACTGCGTTCATCATCTTCGATTGACTCACGACCACTTCTGAACCGCTCGTGCCACTGGTAAACGACCGTTTTTTTTAGAGAATCGTTGCCGAAACACTTTTCCAACATTTCCAACGTCCGTGCGCCACTAAATCCGTTTTTTACGCAAAATTTAATACATGTTCGTTGTTGCAAATTTAAATCCATTTCTGGAATTGTAAAAAATCGCCAACACACACAGAGATAGATGTACTCTTGGCTACGTAACTTTTGCAAATGTCAAGTTATGACACTAAGATTTAAAGGGAATATCAACAACAGATGTACCAATTTAACAAAAAAAACAGAACTCAAATCGGAACGATGGGAGCGGCACACGGTGGTTATTCCGGGAACTTTTTGATCAAGGTAGTATGCTCCTTATTTAAAGTGTGCATAGAATAAAATTTCTACGTTCAATGGTAAATAGCACCAACAGCAGGGTAGCTTGGTCATAGACTCTCCACTTTCTTGTCCATTAGAAGATTAAAATTGAAAATATACAACTTGGCTCTTCCAAATAGAACATTTTTTTGTTTTATCCATTAGCAGATATTTATCTAGACAATTTTGAGTACCTCATTTCACAGACATGTAGATGATGTTTTCTGTGTTTGGACGAGATCCATTAGTTGGACAGTTTTCAATCTTTCTCAGTTCCCTACATACACGTTAAAAATTTAATACAGAAATAAAGGCTGATATATCCCTTACTTTTCTAGAGAACCTTACTGTGATAAATAATAAGATTTTATTTTTTATGTATAGAAA